>NC_090245.1:10224730-10427172 GCF_037325665.1 Littorina saxatilis | reverse complement strand
CAAACTGACAACAAATAATCTTCCAGTTTCAGAAACAAAGCTTGACTTATCATTTTACACTTGATTGTGATATTTGTTTATTCGCTTAAAATGCTGATATTGGTTTGTTCAAAGCAAACCTGGATTAATCTTTTCCAGTTAGCATTAGCTTTTGGAGTTATAAACTTGTTAACAGACAATAAAGCAACAGGTTGCCCTTCGTGGTTTGTTGGCAGAATTCCTTGTGTGTGTGTGTGTGTGTGTGTGTGTGTGTGAGTGAGAGTGTGAGTGTGTGTGTGCACTGTGTGTGTGTGCACTGTGTGTGTGCGTGTGCGTGTGTGTGTGTGTGTGCGTGCGTGCCGCGTCCGTGCGTGGGTGTGTGTGTGCGTGTGTGTATCATGGGAGAGAGAGAGAGAGAAAGAAAGAGAGGGGGAGAGAGAGAGGAGGGGGAAGTGTTGTGCAATAACGCATCATTTGAACACTTCCATGCCAAGTTATACTAGCAAAGGAACCACTCCTGCAAAGGGTACAGAACCTAGTAAACGCCCACCCCCAACTTTTGGGCAAAATTGGTGCAAAGGGGGGGGGGGGGGGGGAGGCTATACAAGGTAGTTTACGGTACTTGCCAGTGACCAAAAATTAACGGTCTGGCTGCTTTCTTTGCAGAATGGGCATTTTTGTTGAATTTCTGTCGCAGATGTGACTTTTAGCTACACTGGAAAATCAATCCATAAACAAAATGTCAACTCTGCACAGAACGTAACCGGTGTGACGCCGTCATCTTGGCCCTGCCGTCATATTACCCCCTCGATTTATACAGGCTCGAGACTAAAATGTTGTTTCTTGGTAAATTTAATAAAGTGAAATTATTTAAGGACGAAAAGCATGCCAGTTTCTTGCATGTGAAGAAAATTGGTGGTGAAATGTAATAGATTTCACCCAAAATATTGATTTCTTCGAAAACGTGTACCGAGTGGTTACGTCCCTTGAATGAGAAGGGAAACATTTTAGAATGAATCAAATTTCTAAGTTAAATACAAAAAATTGGTTGGAAAAATTTGGCCCCATGAATGTAAGGTACCCAAGGTCGCTCATCAGTACTATCGAAGGGTGTTTTTTTGTTCAGTGTGGAGTTTATACAAGATCAACGAGGCCGAGAATCGTAATATGACGGCAGGGCCAAGATGACGGCGTCACATCTGGCTGTATATTATGAGTATGGATGTGTGGATAGATGCTTGTCTTCCATTTAAAAGCCTTGACGGACCTGTGGTCATTTGCACAAACACTCAAGTCCTTAACGCCAAAAAACCGTAGGACTTTTAATACCAATTTTACCACTACTGGTTATTTGCGAAAACCTTTGCAGGCCAAAGGAAGGTATCTTTGAACTGCGTTTGTGGAGCCTGCGTCCATTTTATGAATGTAGCCCTACATGTCAACATAGTCTATACATATATCATGCTTGAGAGGATAAACGTAAGACCCACTCTATCGACATGTTATCGCCTGTTATCTTTCTTCCTTAATCACCGATGTGTGGCATTCCCATACCTTCCTCGGATAATACTGCCGTCCAGCGAATACTGTATATCATTTCCCCCATTTCTTCCTCAGGCCTTGAAGATGGAGATTGATCGATCGTTCGTCGGTGACAGCGGGCAGTATATCACTCACACATCGTCCGCGCAGAGACGCAAGAGTACAGTAGATAGCCCCCCCCCCCCCCCCCCACCTCTCCCAACCCTCCCGTTTTAAGACTTATTCAAAACATCTGAAAAAATCAGGTCTTACAAAAAAGAGAGAGTCTGAAAATACACATTTACAAAGGCTATGAACAGAAAGTCTGAAAAATGAAGGTCTTAAAGGTGGAGGGGGGGGGGGAGGCTTAAATTAGGGTTTCACTGTATTCGTCGTTTTGGAAACTCGGTGGTGAAACCATTGTGATGCCGTTCGATAATAATTTGAAGCCTCTCGCGATAGCTTTAGTGATGGGTTATGCGCGGGTGGCGACATTTTAGGCCCTCTGGCAATGGTTCTCTTCCAAATGTATGTCACCCATGATCTCATTGAAATGAGGCAGCTGGTGATTTATACATGAGACTGTATTTCTGTGTGTGTAGACTTTAAAGCAAACTGCCGAGTTGACAGACGGTTTGGGTTCTGGTTTTTTTTTTTATTATTTTTTTTAAATAAAGGGATTTGGTGATGAGTCACTGACATTTTCTGAGATGAGCGTGAATGAAAAGGCCTCTCCTATAGCCCGATATATATTTATACATACAATTGACAGCTTGGCAAATTACGCATGCAAAGATGGTGCTTATTTTGAGAGACACACACACGCAAGAACGCTTGCGCACACGTTCGCACACACACACACACACACTGTGACGCATGCACACACACACACACTGTGACACATGCACACACACACGCGCGCGCGCATTCGACAACACACACACACACACACACACACACGCACGTACGCACGCACACACCTTGTTTCTGTAATCAATCAATATGAGGCTTATATCGCGCGTATTCCGTGGGTACAGTTCCAAGCGCAGGGATTTTTTTATTTTTTATTTTAATTTTATGCAATTTATATCGCTCACATATTCAAGGCGCAGAGATTTATTTATGCCGTGTGAGATGGAATTTTTTTTACACAATACATCACGCATTCACGACGGCCAGCAGATCGCAGCCATTTCGGCGCATATCCTACTTTTCACGGCCTATTATTCCAAGTCACACAACAGTCACACAACAGTAACATAACACTCCGATCCAAACAAACTGAAAATCGATTGCAGACATTTGGTGCGAAGAAACTTGTTTTAATTAAAGGCAACAACGCGCCACCATAACAACTATCACCACCATAGTCTTGCATCGCACAAGAGACTGAGCATCCTAAATTTCCAGTGACGAAAAAGCCTCTGTCGCGCGGTCTGCTTTCATCCGCTGAGGCATCGAGGAACCCTGACACGTTGCTGAAACTTGGACTGACGGTGCGCAGGTAGATCCAGGTATAGAATGCGGTGCGTTGGACAGATGTGTTGACGTTTACCATACTCGGAAGCTTGCGAACATGTTCACAGTATACCTTATATTTACTCCAATTAATACAAACAACTTTGCTGGCTTTACGTTCATTTTTATTTGTAATTAATATTTCATCTAGCTAGTGCACGTGTAGGTGTGCTACAAATATGTCACCCGAGCTCGTATTTTCATCATCGAGTGTGGACATGTTTGGTTCCTTCATTCTCTATCTGTGTTTCTCTCAGTCTGCCAATATGTGTGTGATCAGTGTGTGTGTGTGTGTGTGTGTGTGTGTGTGTGTGTGTGTGTGCATGCATGCGTGCGTGCGTGCATTCAGTCTTGAGAGCATGTGTGTATATATGTGTGTTCATATGTGTCCGTTTGTGTAGTCAAGCGTCACTGAATGATTGCGTGCGTGCGTGCACGTGTGTGTGTGTGTGTGTGTGCGTGTGTGTGTGTGTGCGCGCGCGCAGTCGTGCGTCATTGTGTGTGTGTGTGTGTGGGGGGGTGTGTTTTCGTGTGTCAGTGTGTGTGTCTTTTTAGCTTTATATCCGTCTATCTGTCTGCAGTCAGTGGTTTCTGCTGCAAAGTTTATTCAGCAATGATACTTGTCAGGAAAGAGAAGACAGAAGCCTCTTTCTATTTTCAACCTACAGTTCTACCTATACAACAATGACAAGACAAGGATGATGAAAGAACTGGTGACACGACTTCGAACGCAGAAGCAGGATCTCTTTTCATACGATCACGTAACACAGAAAAACACGCTCCGGGCTTCTATGTTTTGCATAAAAGGATGCGGCACTAAGATACAACAAAGAAACGGTGGATGACAACAAAGAGACTTTGACAAGCAGCGATGACGTCACCTAATGCTTACGTGCATGATTCTGTGGGTTTTTACTTTTTAGTCACTTGGGGAGCGTGCGTTTCTTTGACATTCTTTGAAAGAATTTCGAAGAAGCGTGGTTTGTTTGTTCTCGAAGGTGGGAGGTATATTATTGAAACATTTTAGTTCCTTGTTATTCAAGGGATAAAACTGCTTTACTCCCCAACTTGTTTGCATTCGTCTTCCAATTGTGAGAACAGTGCGTCGCCATTTGGCCCAATTCAACTTGAAGCATCCCTTTCCCTGAAACACGGAAGAAGAAAAAGAAGAAGAAAGAAGAACTTCAATTCATTTTCGGGTTTTCTTTTTTCCCCAACTTTTATCATGCCGTATATTATTTTATTTTTCATCGAAAAAGCTGAGATGTGCTTTGTGCCAAGTTCTCTGAATCTCACAGTTGTGCTGCTTAATACAGACTTTACGTAATCTGTACACAAACTTCTAAAGGACAACGTCAAGTATTTCAGGTGGTGTCTATTCCAAAACTCTTGCAAACAGTATCTTCCTCACTGTGCCACCCACTAACATTGACACCGCCACATCTCAAGTCATATACCTGTGCATAAGTATCCGCCTGGGGCGGTTCAGTCTACCTGTCTGTGACCTGTGTCCCTCCGCTGCCAACGCTTCGGCTACCTGTTTGTGGGCCATTTGGATCCCCAGCCCTCTAGGGGGACAGTGCGGTTGCCACGCAACGGGCCATCTTCGTCCCATTTTGGCCTGGAGGCAGAGGGGGTGTTACTAGGTGACAGAATGAGCCGCGGCTGAACTACTGCTCCAGTGGGACGTCTGCTGTTGAGGAAAATAGCGGAAGGGTTGTTTCCCTTTTCTGGGTCTGCGTAGATAATGTGGGAAGCGCGGGGCTGGTTGACGTAATAATATATAGTTGTCCCCATCTCGTCAAGTGTCAAAGATTTCTGTCTCGGCGTTATATGGCGGCCCTTGCTACTAACGCGTCTTCTCGGGGCTAGTATTGGCTGGGTGTGTGAAGTCTACAAGGGAGAAAGGGTCATTTCTTCATTTACCATTCATGGGACAGCGAAAATGACAATGACATTGGGGAAGGTTGCCTAATGTGAACCACTGCCTACCACCTTCTGTTCTGACAAAACCAACGGTACTAGAGCGCTCAAAACAATTTCATTCGCTGTATTTACCCTCTCTGGGTAACTTGCACATGTCTAAACAATTGTTGCAGAAACACAAACCTCAAAACCGTGAGGCTTTTTCTCATTTTTTACATTTTTGGCAGCGTTCACTCTAAATTTGACGCTTAAAACGGACAAGTTTCTGTCCACAGCCAAAGCTGTCATCACCTAAAAATTGCTATATATGGCAGCTAAGACCGTAATTTTGTCACATTTTTTCTGGTGTTGACGCCGAGTTTCTACTGCAAACAAAAAATAATAGCAAAATATCAAAGATTCCAGCCCTACAGGTGACTGTAGCGAAAAGCCGCAGTTCATTTTCAAAGCACTGCATGCCTGAGGTTAGCCGATTTTGTGTCTGCATGCAGGAAGAATGGAAACAGATGATTCTCAGACAGTCAACCGCTGTAAATGTGTTATAGGCGCAAGAAAACCCATTGAATTTGACTACAAATTTCACCTCAAAGATATGCACAATAAAATGAAGACACGAAAGAGAGAGAGAGAGAGAGAGAGAGAGAGAGAGAGAGAGAGAGAGAGAGAGACATAGAGAGAGAGACAGACAGACAGAAAGGGAGAGACAGAGACTCAGACTCAGACTCAGACTCAGACTCAGACTCAAAACTTTATTACAACAGGATAAAGGTTTTAGGCAAAGCCTTTTTTTCCAACCTGTCCTTTATACAACACATAAAGACAGACGCACATAAAAAACATCAATCATATAAAGTACAGAAATATATTGTATGGAATGCAACACAATGTGCATTTAAGGGATTACATGATAAGGAGTAACTCAAAGAGAGAGAGAGAGAGAGAGAGAGAGAGAGAGAGAGAGAACAGACAGACAGACAGACAGACAGACAGACAGACAGACAGACAGACAGACAGACAGACAGAGAGAGACAGAGAGGGGACGGAAGGGGGAGGGGAGGGGCGAAACAAAATCAAACAAACAAACAAACAAACAAAACAAGAACAAACACACAAACAAACAAACAAACAAACAAACAAAACACACACAAAAACATGAACAAAGAATAAGAAAGAAGTAAATGGTCTCTGACAATCAAGCAAAGAACTACACCGATACAGACCCCAACAAAGTTCAAACAAAGATACTGCAATTAAGTTACGGGAGTTCACCGAATCATGCTAGACACTAATCGGTATCAGATGCACCTCTAAAAAATTTCTATATATATATAGTAAAACAAACAACGAGAAACACGAAATACATTAAAAAAATAAAGTATGAACAAGTCGCGTAAGGCGAAATTACTACATTTAGTCAAGCTGTCGAACTCACGGAATGAAACTGAACGCACTGTATTTTTTTCACCAAGACAGTACATCCGCTTCGTAATCCCCGCGTGAAGGAAATCGCTCACCTTCCACGTGCAAAACGTAGTGATATTGACACGCCAGATTAGCGCGGTAGCGTATTGTGCTGAGCAGGAAAGCGCGCTTTTCTGTATTCTTGTTAACTTTCTGAGCTTGTTTTGAATAAAACCTATCATATCTATATGTTTTTGGAATCAGGAAATGATAAAGAATAAGATAAAATCATTTTTGGATTGATTTCTTAAATTTTAATCGTAAGACTAATTAATCTATTTTCGTTAATTATGATCACATTTTAAGAGTAAACATGACATATGTATATATTTTTAGATTCAGAATGTGATGAAGAATACGATGCAATCAATTTTAAATCTGTTTGCGAAAAATCGATTTTAATGACAACTTTAATGAGCAAACTCATTAATTAAATTTTAAGCCTCCAAGCTGAAATGCAATACCAAAGTTCGGGCTTCGTCGAAGATTACTTGACCAAAATGTCAACCAATTTGGTTGAAAAATGAGAGCGTGACAGTGCCGCCTCAACTTTCACGAAAAGCCGGATTTGACGTCATCAAAGACATTTATAAAAAAAATTAAAAAAACGTCTGGAGATACCATACTCAGGATCTCTCATGTCAAGTTTCATGAAGATTAGTCCAGTAGTTTTCTCTGATTCGCTCTACACACACACACAGACACACAAACATACACCACGACCCTCGTCTCGATTCTCCCCTCTACGTTAAAACATTTTAGTCAAAACTTGACTAAATGTAACAAGTCGTGTAAGGCGAAATTACAACATTTAGTCAAGCTGTCGAACTAACAGAATGAAACTGAACTCACTGCATTTTTACAGCAAGAGCGTATACTCGTAGCATCGTCAGTCCACCGCTCGATGCACAGGCAGTGAAATTGACAAGAAGAGCGGGGTAGTAGTTGCGCTGAGAAGGATAGCACGCTTTTCTTTATCTCTATTCTTTTTAACTTTCTGAGCGTGTTTTTAATCCAAACATATCACATCTATATGTTTTTGGAATCAGGAACCCACAAGGAATAAGATGAAATTGTTTTTAAATCGATTTCGGAAATTTTATTTTAATAATAATTTTTATATTTTTAATTTTCAGAGCTTGTTTTTAATCCGAATATAACATATTTATATGTTTTTGGAATCACAAAATGATAAAGAATAAGATAAACGTAAATTTGGATCGTTTTATAAAAATTTTTTTTTTTTTACAATTTTCAGATTTTTAATGACCAAAGTCATTAATTAATTTTTAAGCCATCAAACTGAAATGCAATACCGAAGTCCGGCCTTCGTCGAAGATTGCTTGGCCAAAATTTCAATCAATTTGATTGAAAAATGAGGGTGTGACAGTGCAAAAAGCCGGATATGACGTCATCAAAGACATTTATCGAAAAAAAGAAAAAACATCCGGGGATATCATTCCCAGGAACTCTCATGTCAAATTTCATAAAGATCGGTCTACACACACACACACACACACACACACACACACACACACACACACACACACCACGACCCTCGTCTCGATTCCCCATCTATGTTAAAACATTTAGTCAAAACTTGACTAAATGTAAAAAGACATCAAAAAGTAAAGCCATATACAAAGTTTGATTTTTTTTTTGTCTGTGACACCTAAGACAGGAACAAAAGAGATAGGACCCCATACATCGCGGAGAGTGAACCAACACCGCTTTGTTCAAGCAAAGAAAAAACACAACACAACCATTTCTTTGAAGCAGAGACCCAAAAAAATCCTGAAATATAAAGGGGTGTGCTTGCACACACCAAAGGACAAACTGAAAAAAAGAAAAGAAAGTAAGAAAGGAAACAAACTGTCCGTGGTGACTCTTTCTGGAATGGAACCACCTGCTTGGAGAAGAAAATCTAACAGAATCGCTGATATCAAATAACAATCTTCGACAAGTTCACAACAGAAAAAGAGAGAGAGAGAGAGAGAGAGAGAGAGAGAGAGAGGGCGGGGGGGGGGAGAGAGAGAGAGGGGGGGGGAGAGAGAAGTGAGAGGAGGGGGAGGGGGGACGGGTGTGGGTTGGTGAATTAGTTTCTGCCAAATAAATCTTCAGTCTGAACGAAAAACAGGAAAGACATGAAAAAAAATACGAAGACGATCATGTGACAAAGTTTTAAACTGGTCTTCAAAGAAAACAAAACAATGAAAATACGAGCAGACTAGACAATACTAAAGGTTAAGAGAGACAAGGAACTGTTTATTAATTTCTGTTTTAACGAAAAGAAACAAAATAATACACGTAATGTTCCAGACTTCAATGATTCACCACTATCATTTTTTTCCTGCAATTTTGTTTTTCTGGATGCTTTTTCACCTTCACAACATCGCGAACTTATTACCCTGCATTCTTTCTTCGTTATCTCACGTGTGCGTGTTAGCTCGATCCTGCATGGCACAAAACTTCGCTGAAAATAAAAGCCATCTTGACCTCAAAACAATGGGGTGCATTTATGCACAATTGCACATTTCGGTGCATGTAGTGCGTGGGGACGGAATTCTGGGATATCTATTCTGGCACCATGGGATGCAGGCTTTCTTATCTGAAAGGAACGACACGACCATTCTCTGGAACACTAGCACCATGATTTAATAATGAATTGTTATAGCACCAGGATGCAGGTTTTCTCATCTGAAAGGAACAACACACCTATTCTCTGGATCATAAGCACCCCTTGATTTGACGAAGAATTATTATAACACAAAAGAAAGAATTTAAAAAAACGAGCACCAGGATGCAGACTTTCTTATCTGCAAGGGATGACACACCCAAGCATTCTCTGGAACGCAGCCACCATAATTTGTTAATGAATTAATATAGCACAAAAGAAAGAATTTAGAAAACGAGCACCATGCAGGATGCAGGCATCCTTTCCTTTCTTCGTTCATGGGCTTAGACTCCCACGTTCACTCATGTTTTTAGCACGAGTGGATTTTTACGTGTATGACCGTTTTTACCCCGCCATTTAGGCAGCATACGCCGATTTCGGGGGAATGCAGGCATCCTTATCTGCAACGGATGACACACCCATTCTCTAAGAATAAAGAAATTGCAAGTACAAAACAAATACTGAAATATTTAATTATTTCAGCACTTGAAACAGAATCGTGGACATCCATGGGCTAGACCAGTAGAATTAAAATGGGTCGTTTGAATGATTCGTCATGAATGAAACCAATGGGTCTGTCTATTGTCTTCTTGATCGACCATCGTGTCCAAATTTCAACCGGTTCTTTCACCGATTCTCAGCCAGAATGCATCATCTGTCAAAGACTGATCACAGACACCTTACCTAAACCCTGATAATTGATCATAACCCGGACCATAAGTCCACTTATATATCACATGTAAAATTCCCGTCTGGTGACTCACCTCGCCGACATCTTGCATGCGACATTCATCGACGATTTTGAGATAAGTTCGATATTTGTACCATAAGTGTTTGTATGTCTGTCTCCTTACCAGCCCGTGCACTGGATTGAGGTACTGTGAATGTACGTTTTGTTTGTCAATAATCAAACGTTACAATAACCTACAATTATTCTTGTTTTTTGAGTCTGGTGACAGTAAGCCCTTGTGAGAGAGAGTTAAGTCCAATTCCAAAAAGTTTCCCTGAGGGTATAACCTCACAGGACTATCATTTATGTGATACTTAACATTAACGACCTTACCTTATATAATTATATAGCTATTCTGATGAACACGTGGGGGAATTCGGGGGCTGTGATTGGATGGTCTCTTCCGATCATCAAAGCATAATGCGGCGGACGTCGGCCATTTTACTCAATATCCAAAAGCATATTGAGAAAAATGGCCGACGCATGATTCCGGTTTACCCATCTGTACCACGGCGATGTTTCTATCGACAACAGCATACTCTGACAACTTAAAAAGCTGTTTCAGTTGTGAAGTCGAATGCACTTGGAGTCAGTTTTTCTTCCAAAGTCAGAAAGCGTGTAGCGGTGTGCATGTCTGCGCGAACATGATGCGCGTAAGAAGTTTGTCTGCTATCAAAACCTGAGATCAACGCATCGACGCAAAAACTGTCATTTTGTAAGTTTGGAACAACAAATCAAGGTCAGAACAGCTATATAATCGCTATTGTGTTTTCAGCGTAGCAATAGGGTCCGATATTTAGACTCGAACAAGTATAATGCGACTCGTCTTCGACTCGTCGCATTATACTTGTCTCGTCTAAATATCGGACCCTATTGCTACGCTGAAAACACAATAGCTGGTAATATACCTGAAGTATATCTTTTTATTCTCACTGCCTACCGTTTACCATCTTTCCCCCGATTCATTGTACTATTGCCTCTCTCTCTCTCTCTCTCTCTCTCTCTCTCTCTCTCTCTCTCTCTCTCTCTCTCTCTCTCTCTCTCTCTCTCTCTCTCTGTGTTTCTCTCTCTCTCTCTTTGTCTCTCTGTCTCTCTGTCTCTCTCTCTCTCTCTTCTATCCGTCTCTGTCTCTCTCTCTCTCTCTCTCTCTCTCTCTCTCTCTCTCTCTCTTCCCGTCTCTCTCCCTCTTTCCCTTTCTCTCCCAAAAATCTCCCGCTTTTTATATTTAGTCAAGTTTTGACTAAATATTTTAACATCGAGGGGGAATCGAAACGAGGGTATGGTGTATGTGCGTCTGTCTGTGTGTGTGTGTGTAGAGCGATTCAGACTAAACTACTGGACCGATCTTTACGAAATTTGACATGAGAGTTCCTGGGTATGAAATGCCCGAACGTTTTTTTCATTTTTTTGATAAATGTCTTTGATGACGTCATATCCGGCTTTTCGTGAAAGTTGAGGCGGCACTGTCACGCCCTCATTTTTCAACCAAATTGGTTGAAATTTTGGTCAAGTAATCTTCGACGAAGCCCGGGGTTCGGTATTGCATTTCAGCTTGGTGGCTTAAAAATTAATTAATGACTTTGGTCATTAAAAATCGGAAAATTGTAAAAAAAAATAAAAATTTATAAAACGATCCAAATTTACGTTTATCTTAATCTCCATCATTTTCTGATTCCAAAAACATATAAATATGTTATATTCGGATTCAAAACAAGCTCTGAAAATTAAATATATAAAAATTATTATCAAAATTAAATTGTCCAAATCAATTTAAAAACACTTTCATCTTATTCCTTGTCGGTTCCTGATTCCAAAAACATATAGATATGATATGTTTGGATTAAAAACACGCTCAGAAAGTTAAAACAAAGAGAGGTACAGAAAAGCGTGCTATCCTTCTTAGCGCAACTACTACCCCGCTCTTCTTGTCAATTTCACTGCCTTTGCCATGAGCGGTGGACTGACGATGCTACGAGTATACGGTCTTGCTGAAAAATGGCAGCTACTTGACTAAATATTGTATTTTCGCCTTACGCGACTTGTTCTCTCTCTCTCCTCGCTCTCAATACCACCCAATCATCTCTCTCTGTCTCTCGCTCTCTCTCTCTCTCTGTATCTCCCCCCCCACCCCACCACCACCCCTTAGCTCGACGCATCTCCTAACATGGCCACTCTCTTGTTCTACCTGTATGTACTCTACCTGTATGTACTCTACCTGTATGTACTCTACCTGTATGTACTCTACCTGTATGTACTCTACCTGTATGTACTCTACCTGTGTGTACTCTACCTGTATGTACTCTACCTGTACCATAGCACACTCCTTACTCTGCCAGACACGGTCACAATTCACACACCTGTGGAGGGGACAGGCATGCCAGACAACAAAGGCAAATTGCCTGGCTTTACCTCACTGTCGGTGCCACAGTTCGACGCCCCCCACACACGCCTCTTTGCCCTACCCCCACTCTGACTCATCTCTACCTGTCACGTTCTGTCATCTCTTACAGGTGGTGCCAACGACCCTGTTCGCTTCCCCTTCACCTCTCAACCTCCCTCTCCCTCTCTTCCTCCCTTTCCTCCTCGTATCCCCACTGACAACTCTATATAGTCCCACAGCCCCACCCTTTCTTTGACCTTCCGAGTTTCGGCCATAACTCCACACACGAAGGAAAGCACAGGGGAGTGTGAGCATTATTTCAAGTGGTTTTAAAATAAATCATCAAGTCACACATCTGCACAATGATATCCCACCCCCACCCAACTCCCCTCTCAAAACTTATTAAAATAGAGCAAAATCTTTCTTTTTTTAAATAGAAAATACAAAAAAATACAAGAAAAAACAAATACAAAAAAGAACATAATTATAGAAGAGTCAAAGGAAGAAAAGTAGGTACTGCACGCCGCTTGCTTTAGGCATAATGCCAGCCACTAATTCTTTCCTTTCGTGACTGCCGATCATCTTGGACAAGCCTCCCCATAATTTCTCAGCTTTTTCTCTTGTGGATTTCACGGTCTTTGCCCGATCAGAAAGCACCCCCAAATTGCCTGTATAGTTAGCTGCCAAACAACTCTCAACTGCAGACTATTTTGGACCATCATTAAGGAGATTAAAAGCACGATTGAACAGAAATCCGTGGTGCGATGCCGTTAGTGATAGCCAAAGAGAGTTCCACGCATGGTTTTCGTATTTTTGAACAAGATCTTTTCAGGTTAAAGAAACAGTAAGCCTCCCGTAAACCATCACAGATACTGTCAGGTTTTTACACACAGTACAAACACCCTTTCATTTAAACACTCACCGATTGAGTGCCTAGGTGCCCTCCGTAGAGAGCGAACAATTGTCAAAGAATTTATTTTTGCGTGGTTTATCTTACCCCTGAGCCATCGTGAACCCGTGTGATCCAGTTTCCCTTTTTCACACTGTAGTCGTCACGGTTAGTCATTTGAATGCGACTCGATGTGAGCTTATCTACAATAGCACGTGTTTATGCACGAAACAAACGGCTGTGGTTCACAAGAACTCTATAGTGGCTTTTGACTGTTGAGAGGAACGGCGATATGCATAAACCGTCGTCTGCTACGACCCTTGCGTGACCCTGCTTCCGGGCTTTTCTTTTTTTAAACTTTCACAACTTCGAATTGTACTGATCTTGTCTTGATGAAAAAAGAATTCTTTTATGATTAAAGAATGTTTGTGTAACAAGCTGTCAATTTATTATTTAGATTTTAAAAGTTAGGTCTAGCGCAAAAACGCACCACGGTCCAAAACATTCTGATAATCATTGATCCACGGCTATGGCCAGTTTACATCGATAGAATGAGACCCGAAGGGAAGTAACTCATTTTTGACCTGAGTTCAGGATGGGTCCAAAAAGTGTTCGAGACAATCTGCAAAATTAATTCTTTAAAAATTGCTCGCTCTTTACGTAGGGCACCTAGGATGTTCCCGTTTGGTGAGCGTTCAAATGGAAGGGTGTTTGTACTGTGTGTAAAAGCCTGACAGTATCTGTGATGGTTTACGGGAGGCTTACTGTCCGGGCGTGATTTCCGGTATTGACTCTATTCATAACAGCCGTCCAGCACCAAAACGAGGCGCCATCAGTTGTTGAAGAGGAGCAAGTCCACGAAAATAAATTCTTTGAAAATTTCTCACGCTCGACAGAAAGCAGCCAGGATGTTCCCGTTCGGTGAGCGTTCAAATGGAAGTATGCTTGTACTGTATGTAGACGCTCGGGGAGCTCTGTGGGGGCGGGGACGTAGCTCAGTTGGTAGCGCGCTGGCTTTGTAGCCAGTTGGTCGCTATCAGCGTGGGTTCGATCCCCACGTTCGGCGAGAGATTTATTTCTCGGAGTCAACTTTGTGCAGACTCTCTTCGGTGTCCGAACACCCCCGTGTGCACACATGCGCACGAAAAAGATCCCACGTTCACAGCGAAAGTCTCAGGGCTTGGAAAACACGAAGACACGCATGCATCATCTCTCGTCTCTGATTATCATGATCGTATTATCGTATTTCGATACTTTGACGAGACAAACCCAATGCTGGTGTGTCGAAGAAGACAGCCACAGCCGGCGGGCTTGTTCGAATCAAAGTATCACACCATATCCTCAGCGTATTACCAATACCTTGTCCCACTATAGACCAGTTGGTCTAAGAGGACGTTAAACCCGAATAGTCTCGGAGCTCTGTGATGGTTTACGGGAGGCTTACTGTGCCTTTAACGGCTTTCATTGTGTGCTATGAATGGACGTACAAGAAACGGATCTTCCAAATTACTTATATGCACACGAAAATATGATGAAAAAAGAGGCAAACAGAGCGAGAGACAGACAGACAGACCGTAAGACAGATAGAAAGACAGACAGAGAGGAAGAAAGAGAGAGAGAGAGAGAGAGAGAGAGAGAGAGAGAGAGAGAGAAGAGAGGAGAGAGAGAGAGAGAGAGAGAGAGAGAGAGAGAGAGAGAGAGAGAGAGAGAGAGAGAGATATAACAAGTCGCGTAAGGCGAAAATACAATATTTAGTCAAGTAGCTGCCCTTTTTCAGCAAGACCGTATACTCGTAGCATCGTCAGTCCACCGCTCATGGCAAAGGCAGTGAAATTGACAAGAAGAGCGGGGTAGTAGTTGCGCTAAGAAGGATAGCACGCTTTTCTATACCTCTCTTTGTTTTAACTTTCTGAGCGTGTTTTTAATCCAAACATATCATATCTATATGTTTTTGGAATCAGGAACCGACAAGGAATAAGATGAAAGTGTTTTTAAATTGATTTCGAAAAAATAAATTTGATAATAATTTTTATATATTTAATTTTCAGAGCTTGTTTTTAATCCGAATATAACATATTTATATGTTTTTGGAATCAGCAAATAATGGAGAATAAGATAAACGTAAATTTGGATCGTTTTATAAATTTTTATTTTTTTTACAATTTTCCGATTTTTAATGACCAAAGTCATGAATTAATTTTTAAGCCACCAAGCTGAAATGCAATACCGAACCCCGGGCTTCGTCGAAGATTACTTGACCAAAATTTGAACCAATTTGGTTGAAAAATGAGGGCGTGACAGTGCCGCCTCAACTTTCACGAAAAGCCGGATATGACGTCATCAAAGACATTTATCAAAAAAATGAAAAAAAACGTTCGGGGATTTCATACCCAGGAACTCTCATGTCAAATTTCATAAAGATCGGTCCAGTAGTTTAGTCTGAATCGCTCTACACACACACACAGACACACACACAGACACACACACAGACACACGCACATACACCATACCCTCGTTTCGATTCCCCCTCGATGTTAAAATATTTAGTCAAAACTTGACTAAATATAAAAAGAAGAGTGTTTAGCAGAGAGTCCATGGGACTTTGATGAAGCGAGAGAGAGCAAACACTGTACATTAGGTTTCTTTGGAGAGAGAGAGAGAGAGACAGACAGACAGACAGACAGACAGATAGACAAACAGACAAACAGACAGAGAAAAAGACTCAGACAGAGACAGAGAGAGACAGAGACAGAGAAAGACAGACAGAGACAGAGACACAGGCAGAGACACAGGCAGAGACAGACACAGACAGAGAGTGAGACAGACAGAGACAGACAGACAGAGATCAATAGGGAGAGAACAAAATGAAGAGACAGACAGTCAGAAGAATAGAAGAGGAGGAGAAACAAGACAGTTTGAGAGACAAGGAGAGACATGATCAACAGGGAGAAAGAGACAGCAACGTTTTGGGGTAGATTTGAGGGTGTGGGGGCAGACTGCTCCCACAGAGTTTATTGACCTTTTTAATGGGTACCGTAATTACGGGTGATTACTTGTCCCTTCTATCCACCCGATCACCAAAACAGACAAGAATCAGTCAATGCAAGACTCCATACAGAAGTCTATTAGCGGATTTGAAATCTTTGACGACGGTTATTTTTGAACTGTTGTCAGACAGACAGACAGGCAGACAGACAGAGAGAGACAGAGACAGAGAGAGAGAGAGAGAGAGAGATAGACAGACAGACAGAGAGAGAAAGACAGACAGACAGACAGACAGACAGACAAACAGAGAGTTACGGCAACAAGCCTTGCTCCGAACGAAGCACGAATGACGTATATAATTATGTCTGTGCCGCTGTTCGTGAAAACCCATAACCTTCAGTGCTGACCTCACCCATGCACGTGTTATCATTGCATTGTTCCAGTTTCATTAACTGTACGGGTTGTGAGTCACGTGCATGCATGTTGAATTAACTTTAGAACACCAGTTCAGTTCTATAGAAATGAAGTAAACCATGTAAAGCGAAGACAGGTATAAAACTTGCGGCCTGTTGAAAAACACCCAGTGGAATTTGTCACGATCATTTTTGTTGTCTTTTTTTCTTCTTCTTCATAGTCAACTCCAATGACAAGCAATTCCGCCATGAATGCATGCTCTTTGTAGGAAAGACAAATTTGTTTTCAAAGCAGACGCAGGACTAGATAGTGCATGTATAAAGCGAGCAGACCTATTATAAGAATTTAGTTTTACATATAAAATTATAGTGTATGTACCGGGTCTAACCATACATGCTGGCATCATCCAGTTATCGGAAGAATCGCTCCCCCCCCCCCCCCCCCCCCCATGAAACCTATGGCATGACCACCAGTGCACACACACACACACACACACACACACACACACACACACACACACACACACACACACACACACACACATACGAATGTAACTCGTACATATATAGTTGTACATATATTACTTTAGATATTTTTTTGTTATCATGGGTTTTATAAATTTTCTTCTCTTCTTCTTTTATAATTATTAATTAATGACCTATATGTGCTGATGACCAATTTAATTTCCTTTGTTGGATCAATAAAATGTTATGAGTTATGAGTTATGAGTTAACTCAATTGAGTTTGTCTTTCTTCTTTCCTGTAACATTTTGTTTTCAAACCGACTGACTGACTGCATAACTCGATTCTTTTTACTGAGTCTCTTACCCATTCAACTTGAGTTGATCAATTAATCAATCAATCAATCAATCAATCAATCAATCAGCCTGGCAGGGGGTGCCAGACACGAACAAAGTGCCCACATGCAAGCTCAGCCCGAAAGGCAGGTTGGCAGTTGATAAAAGAGCTATATGAAAGAACCGGTTCCATTCATTCAATAGACCCTTGAGTCTCTGCATAAGGTCTATGGCAGCGCACCACCCAATGTAAGTGCTCTTTTCACTGCTAGATTGACACCGTCTTCAGGTGTGGGGACTCTCCTTTCGTCTGTGATAAAACTACTGATAACTTGGATCGAAGGAGTGAATCACATTTTTGTGACTGCATGTGTGGCGTGACTGAGTTCAGATTTAATTTTTTTTATATATATAGATTATAATGATAGGGTCATTTATCTTTTTTTCTTCTTCTTTTTTTTCTTCTTCTTTTTGCATAAAAAGCACAGATTGGAGCAAGCTACGCCACACAGTGCATCGAAATGAACTTCCAAAAAGAGGTTACCAACAGAATTTCTGTTTCATCGAAGTCAGTTTTGAATGGAGCATGGCTTTGACTAGACTCTAAAAAATCAAGTTAGATTCGCTCAAAATGGCTCCATGCAAACAAAAGCGAGAACCTTACTGGATCAAATTCAGTCACCAAGTATAAGCCTACGTAAACAAGAAATTCCTCCGAGGTAGGAAAAACACCCCCGTCCTTACCATTCTCACTGCCACCAACTGAGAAGGTTATTTCCCTTTGACCATTAATATGTCCCTCTATAAGTCCTTGTATAATTTTAATCCACCAATAACTCCCTAACCGTGTGTTTGACTGGTCCCAATTTTTGTAAGGACCGTCTCAGGAATGTATAGAACCTGTTCACCAAGTTTGGTGACGATCGGTCCGTTCATTCTTGAGATCTATATGCGAACACAAACACACAAACAAACAAACAAACACATCGACCGAATCCTATACACACCCCTATACCGGGGGTGTAATAAACTAAGTCAGTCTCCAGAGAAGTTACCACCTGACCCAATTTGTCCACAGAATATTCACCAACCACGCCATGCACCACCCGTCCGTCTATCTGTCGCTCTAAGAGTTGTGTGGTTTTATCTGCTTCATTTTCTATCTTTCTACAATTCTTCTCTTTGATAATCTAATCCTTCTATAAGAGGTCCGATGCCAGTGAACTCGCACATTCTGTTCAAGAAATAGTTTATTTCTTCTAAAATACCATCAAACGAATCAAAACACAATATCTACAATACTGGTTCCCCATCTTCGCCTCCCCCCCCCCCCCCCCCCACCCCGCCCCTTCTTCCCCTGCCCCTATAGCTTGTCCTCTGCCCTATACCTCAGCATTCCCAGGCAAATTCAACTCCGCCAGCACTAGTGGCTGGCACTAAACTTTCAATGCCGCCAAATTGGACCCCTTCCCAGCACCGGATGTCCCCTATAATCACACGCCGAACTAATGTCACCCGTTCACCAGCCGCGACACATGCAGCCAGTAGCACTCAGAGAAGACCTTAAAGAGATACTCACGGCCAATGATCGGTCTGAAATCGCCCCAAGAACCTGATATTATTTTGGCGAAGCCGACTTCCCGAAGTCACGGTCCACTTCAGGAAGCTCGCTGCATGAAGCTTTGACACTGATTTTTACACCCCCGGTATAGGGGTGTGTATAGGTTTCGCTCGATGTGTTTGCTTGTTTGTTTGTTTGTGTTCGCATATAGATCTCAAGAATGAACGGACCGATCGTCACCAAACTTGGTGAACAGGTTCTATACATTCCTGAGACGGTCCTTACAAAAATTGGGACCAGTCAAACACACGGTTAGGGAGTTATTGCTGGATTAAGATTCTACAAGGACTTATAGAGGGACATATTAATGGTCAAAGGGAAATAACCATTCTCACTGCCACCAACTGAGAAGGTTATTTCCCTTTGACCAACGGGGGTGTTTTTCCTACCTCGGAGGAATTTCTTGTTTTTTTAAAGACTTCGCAAAGATTCTGCGCAGTCAACTTCGGACTCAATTACGGACAGCTTTAAGAGCTATATTATAGTTCGGTTTGGGGGTTTGTAATGATATCAATTCACGAGTGAAATTCCATTAATCAGTATTTGAAAGTTTAAGTATTCACATTCTAAACGCTGTGTTTGGGCAATCTATATGCAGACTGAATGTACATTTTCCGCGCGTTGTCTTTGCTTTTACTCTGACCTACTACGTTTTCGCCCTTGATAGTGGTGAAAATGGCACGCATTTGCTGGATTACAAATATGGGTACCTGTAAGGGGTCCGTCTGCTAGCGTTGGATACTTGCTAGCACTGAAAAAAGTCGATGAACAGAATCAGGATTCTGACACAGAAGAGCTTGCATAAGAAAATCGTTTCCCTATATACTTATACATTGATTTAATTAATTAGCAGAGTTACGGAACTTTTTTTTTCTTTAACCTTATTATTGCATTTGTGTATAAATATAGGGCAGTGAACTTTTTTTTTCTTTAACCTTATTATTGCATTTGTGTATAAATATAGGGCAGTGAACTTTTTTTTTCTTTAACCTTATTATTGCATTTGTGTATAAATATAGGGCAGTGAACTTTTTTTTTCTTTAACCTTATTATTGCATTTGTGTATAAATATAGGGCAGTGAACTTTTTTTTTCTTTAACCTTATTATTGCATTTGTGTATAAATATAGGGCAGTGAACTTTTTTTTTCTTTAACCTTATTATTGCATTTGTGTATAAATATAGGGCAGTGAACTTTTTTTTTCTTTAACCTTATTATTGCATTTGTGTATAAATATAGGGCAGTGAACTTTTTTTTTCTTTAACCTTATTATTGCATTTGTGTATAAATATAGGGCAGTGAACTTTTTTTTTCTTTAACCTTATTATTGCATTTGTGTATAAATATAGGGCAGTGAACTTTTTTTTTCTTTAACCTTATTATTGCATTTGTGTATAAATATAGGGCAGTGAACTTTTTTTTTTTTAACCTTATTATTGCATTTGTGTATAAATATAGGGCAGTGAACTTTTTTTTTCTTTAACCTTATTATTGCATTTGTGTATAAATATAGGGCAGTGAACTTTTTTTTTCTTTAACCTTATTATTGCATTTGTGTATAAATATAGGGCAGTGAACTTTTTTTTTCTTTAACCTTATTATTGCATTTGTGTATAAATATAGGGCAGTGAACGTCCTTTGGACATCTTATGATTCAATTCTCAATAAAAAATAAAACAAATATCTAAAATCATCTTTAGAGCGATATTGTCGGCGGTAAACAGCTGCGGCATTTTCAGCTTCAAAGACTATACACACAGGTTATGGCTGATAAGGAGAGTAAAGTACTGCATCATGAAGTTTAGATCGAAGAAAGAAGGGACTCTGCGGTTAGAGAGTCCTGCCTCTGCCAAGTGTCGACTCTCAAACCGTCATTTCTTCCGGTTTCTAAACTAAATTAGTATGACGAATTCATGGTGTATTAACTAAACTGTAGGCTAAATCCCTGCAACATGTGTCAGATACAAAGTTGCAGATCACAGTTTGTCCTTCACTTGGACTACTGACTGACTATTAGGGTTTAACGTCCTCTTAGACCAGTTGGCCTATATTGGGACAGGTATTGGTAATAATTATGCTGAAGATATGGTGTGATACTTTGATTCGAAGAAGCCCGCTGTGGCTGTCTTCTTCGACACACCAGCATTGGGTTTATGTCGTCAAAGTATCGAAATACGATCATGATAATCAGAGACGAGAGATGGTGCATGCGTGTCTTCATGTTTTCCAAGCCCTGAGACTTTCGCTGTGAACGTGGGATCTTTTTCGTGCGCATGTGTGCACACGGGGGTGTTCGGACACCGAAGAGAGTCTGCGCACAGTTGACTCCGAGAAATAAATCTCTCGCCGAACGTGGGGTTCGAACTCACGCTGATAGCGACCAACTGGCTGCAAAGCCAGCGCGCTACCAACTGAGCTACTTCCCCGCCCCAACTTGGACTATATCTCTTTAAGGGGAAGAGAAGAAGCCCGGGGAAGGGGAACTGAGCGGAGAGAGAGAGAGAGAGAGAGAGACGGGGGAGGGGGAGGTTGACTGATAGCGAAGGGGTAAATTATGTGTAATTTGGTGCCAAGCGCCGAGAGAGGCCTGTATATTTCTCATGACAAAGGCTGACCATAAAAGATACAAGTGGTGATATCCTGCCAGCAACATTCCTGGCACTTTGAGTGGAAAGGCTTAGATCTCAGTGGCACTGTGCTATAAATGCTTTCTCTTTGCCCCTCTTTGTTTGCTTTTGTGGAGTGAAAATAGGCCAGTGTTCTGGAATGACTGTTGCGCAGTTTGTCGTCAAGATGTCTTGTTTGTTTCTTGTCAGTTGAAGTTATTTCTGAAGGGCGGGTCGTAATAAGGATTCAGGGAGAAACTGGTGCATGTACGTCTTTATCAAATTATGTCAAGTGACACAGAATAAAAAAAAACAAGAAAAGTATGGTATTGGAACGTTATATTTCTGACAAAACAAAACGTTACACGTTACGTTCACTGATCTTGGACCCAGCGGTCTTTTAAAGGTGGACAGACAGAAAAACACTTAGGCCAACAAAAAAAATAGGTCTGTTTACGGTAACCCGACCGACCCTATTTTTTTCGCGCGACCCTAGACTTTTTTTTGGCATTTGGGGAGAAAAAAAAAATTTGTTTTTTTTGCAAAATAACATAAAAATATGGTTTTTTGAAAGAAAAAAAAAATCCCGACCTACCGACCCTATTTTTTTTGGCCTATGTTACCGTAAACAGACCTTTTGGGGGGGGGGGGGGGGGGCTTTACAGAAAATAAACTTATCTGATAAATTGTCCAAAAGCTCGCTCTGAAGACACAAACGAGACAATCAAGTGACACAATTTTAAAGTTGTTATACATACTTTCTTTAAAGTTCAACCCGTTCTTACAACTTACTTTATCTTCTTCGCGCGGGCTTGTGCAAAAGGCCGCCACCATAATACCAGAGTCCGCTATACTTGAGGTGTGACAAAATAAACTCATTCTATTCCCAGTTTAACAGTTCATTAATTGCATCGGTAAATTGGAAAACAATTGTCAACATACAATTGACTTGGCACATTTTAAAACTAATGTTAAACTCTTTGATTCCTTTGTGATGATTAACACCATGTTGTTAAACCTTTCTCTTTCTTTCACTGCTAATGAAGGTCAATTGGAGTGGACTGCAATAAAGTTATTCAACTGGTCACTTCATAAAATATTCAACGAGTTTAAGAATATCGTGAATAAAATTTACACCAGTTACACACTTCAAAGTTAAACAATAGTAGCGAGAGATTCCAGAGAATACATGAAACCCGCCCATAAACAGAATGATATATATATATATAAACCATGCCGAGCAGGTTGGTATTCAACAACATGTCCACACACGCCATCACATTAACCGTAAACGCCCGTATGCAAAATCAAGTTATGCAAATGAGTTCACAGAATGATTTGTCACGATCATGAACTGTGGAGGGCGAAGGGTTTCTCTTTCAGGCGTTCTCGATATCAGTCGCGGTCTTTGTGTGGTTCTGGCACTAAAACCACAGCTGATACGTCGGTGCCAGACCCCTGTACTCAGCCCCTGCCTTGTAGATGGCATGTTAATGAGGCTAATTATGTATGCAATTTAGACGGTGCCAGCCACGGAGTCACGTCCCCTTACTGGCTGTTAGGGTGACTGTATACAAGTGTCAACCCATGTTTATACCGGTGCTGTGTAAATTTGGTACCCTTTGTCCTAACATATATAGGCTACTGCATGCCGCGAGTCTGTGAATGTATGGCACCAGAGATAATGTTTTAATATGAGCGTGTATAGATTGGTTTTAGAATCCTAGCAACCCTCGTGACATGAAAATCGCTTTTCAGTGTGTGGCCGTTGTGACGTTTTCATCTTTCGCCGTGTTGATATTTCGCTTCTCGGCCTCGTTGATCTAGTATAAACTCTACACTGAACAAAAAAACACCCTTCAATAGTACTGATGTCATGAGCGACCTTGTGTACCTTACATTCATGGGGCCAAATTTGTCCAACCAATTTGTTTTATTTAACTTAGACATTTGATTCATCCTAAAATGTTTTCCTTCTTACTCAAGGGACGTAACCACTCAGTACACGTTTTCGAAGAATTCGATTTTGGGGGTGAAATCGATTAAATTTTACCACCAATTTTCTTCACATGCAAGAAACTGACATGCTTTTCGTCCATAAATAATTTAACTTCTTAATTTTACCAGGAAACGACATTTCAGTCTAATTGAGTTTATGTCGAGGGGGAAATATGTACACAGGCGAAAGATGAAATCGTGACACCGTTCGAGTAAATGACGAAAGTGTCACTTCAAAGACGGAACTAGGCTATAAACCAGTACTGCAAAAAGAAGAAAGTGTCTCAGGGCCGGACTACCGGGGGGGTTATGGGGGTTGCGCAACCCCCCCCCTAGCCTAAACATGTACCTTACTTATTTAATTTTTTTTTTATTATTGCTTATTTTATGCCGTTTCATGCAAGGAACGACCATTTTCCTATCTCAGAATATGACCTACCCGTCAGCTTCAGGGGGCTTCGCCCCCTGACCCCCACAACGAAGGGGGCGGGGGGGTGGGTTCTAGGGTTTCCGGACCCCCCCCCCCCCCCAGCCAAAAAATAAAAATATTGAATGAGGTATGCATTTCTTTATTTTACATTGAGTTTCCATTTTTGGGGTATTAATCAGTGACAAAATCTGCTGCCTGAAACTGGTAATGATCATCCTCAGAATGCACCAGATTGCACCATTTTGCATCCTTTTTTTCAAAATTTTCCGGGGGGGCATGCCCCCGGACCCCCCTAGCAAGCTAGGCGCTTCGCGCCGTCGACTCGGCGCGAAGCGCCTTCACACCCATATCTTCACAATATAATTTTGAAAAAAACCAGTCATAAAATGAACTGATCCGCCCCTGCCGCCAGGGGGGACATCCCCCTGGGCCACCACTGGCAACCCCCCCCCCCCTCCTCTTCGCCTAGTCCGGCCCTGTGTCTATAAGGCTTCATTTTATTAATAATATTAAATATATTATTGTCAAGTCGGTCTTTATTCAGACGCAGTTTTAGCAACAGCCTTGACAGAAGGGAAATAAGTGTTTGTTTGTCAGTGTATTATGCGTGTATTTTCTGAGTAGTCCGGGACAGGGAAGTGGGTTTGTGGGTGGGGGTTGTATTGTCAGAGAGACAGAGACAGAGAGACAGACAGACAGACAGACAGACAGACAAAGACAGAGAGAGACAGAGGCAGAGACAGAGAGACAGAGAGACAGACAGAGAGAGAGAGACAGCTAGAGAGATAGAGATAGAGAGAGAGACAGAGAGACAGACAGACAGAGAGAGAGAGAGAGAGAGAGAGAGAGAGAGTGAGAGACAGAGAGACAGACATTGACACAGACACAGACACAGACATAAAGATCGAGACAGGGAGAGGAAGACACAGAGAGAGGAACAGAGAGAGACACCGAGAGAGAGAGAGAGGGGGAGAGAGACACAGACAGAGACAGACAGACTCGGAGAGAGAGAGAGAGGGAGAGAGAGAGAGAGAGAGAGAGGGAGAGAGAGAGAGAAAGAGAGAGAGAGGGGAAGAGAGTGAGAGAGCGAGAGAGAGAGAGAGAGGAAGAGAGACAGAGACAGAGACTGAGACAGAGAGACAGAAAGAGACAAAAAGACAGGCAGAGACAGCGGAATATTGAAAGGCGTTAGCAATCAGTGTCAGACAGTTCCGGACAATACCGAAAGCACCTGTGATGCCATGCAGTGAAATGTTCGTGTGACACAGGTAAGAGAAGAGTGCCTATGAGCACTCTCGAATATAATGCATGCACGCACAACAGGGCCGGACTACCGGGGGGCCGGGGGTTATGGGGGTTGCGCAACCCCCCCCCCCCCCTAGCCTGAACATGTACCTTACTTATTTAAAACATTTTTTATTATTGCTTATTTTATGCCGTTTCATGCAAGGAGCGACCATTTTCTTATCTCAGAATATGACCTACCCATCAGCTTCAGGGGGCTTCGCCCCCTGACCCCCACAAGGGGCTCTGCCCCTTGACCCCGCCCAGGGGCGGACGAGGGGGGAGGGGGGGTTCTAGGGTTTCCGGACCCACCTTATAAATATAAAAATATAAAAATATAAAATTATTGAATGAGGTATGCATTTCTTTATTTTACATTGAGTTTTAATTCTGGGGGTTATAATCAGTGACAAAATCTGCTGCCTGAAACTGGTAATGATCATCCTCAGAATGCACCAGATTGCACCATTTTGCATCCTTTTTTTCAAAATTTTCCAGGGGGGCATGCCCCCGGACCCCCTTAGCAAGCTAGGCGCTTCGCGCCTTCACACCGATATCTTCACAATATACTTTTTAACCCCCCCCCCCCCCATAAAATGAACCGATCCGCCCCTGCCGCCAGGGGGGATGTCCCCCTGGACCACCTCCAGCAACCCCCCCCCCCCTCCTCTTAGCCTAGTCCGGCCCTGCACAAGGCAAAATGAAACACCTCACGCCGTTATCACCTGTTGGCTGGCACTTAGATCTGTTGACACTTCGGTACCGGAACGACACCTGCTCTCTCCCCCTCCCCCTCCCCCTCCCCCTCCCTCTCTGGGACCACGGTCGGTATAGGCCTGTGCGTGGCACTGATAAGAACAGCAATAATTCACTGTCTGCCGAGTCCAGGCCAATTTCTACTGTAAATAAAAATCCGATAGATATACAGAGGGGGTGGGGGGGAGGGGGGAGGGGGGAGGGGGGAGGGGGGAAGAACTGGCTGGAGCCAGCTTGTGGGTTGTAAATGTTTTAGTGCCAAGCTGTTGTTGACATGGCGCACACGACTTATACAGTGGAACCCTACTTTTAAGACCTTGAGAAATCCCAGATAACCAGGTCTTAAAAAGGAGGAGGTCTTAAAATGGAGCTAAATTTAAAGAGGTTATCAACATAAACTCTGAAAAATCTAGGTCTTAAAAGGGAGGGAGTCTTACATTGGGGGGTCTTGAAAGGACCGTTCAACTGTACATGACTGCATGTTTCACCTTTTGCTGTAGCCTCCTGGCACCGATAGATAATAACAGTTAATATTATATGTGGGGAAAATATGGCGCGGCATAAGCGTTTGTGGTGAATGGTTATGTTATGTGTGCGTGTGTGTGTGTGTGTGTGTGTGTGTGTGTGTGAGTGTGTGTGTGTGTGTGTGTGGGTGAGTATGTAGTGTGTGTGTGTGTGTGTGTGTGTGTGTGTGTGTGTGTGTGTGTGTGTGTGCATGAGTGGGTTTTTTCCCGAAGTAAAATTTGTACAAATAAAATGTCACCAAAAAATAAAGTGATCATAGGGCGAGGTTCTCGAAAATATGAACAAAAACAGCACGTGTATCAAAATGTATACGACGCTATGTTCGCTCCGAGACAAAACCTCTGCGATTTGGCGAGATCTGTTACACGACACATCAGACAGAAAGACAGACAGACAGAGATACAGAGAAACAGACAGACAGACATACAGACAGGGGGACAGACAGACAGACAGACAGACAGACAGGCAGAGGCAAACAGAGCCTACAGAGACAGACAGAGACAGACAGAGATTTCTGAAACAGCCGCGACTTACGGACCCACTAAGCCATCGGGGACCTAAAACGTTCGCCACTTCTCTCGCGCCGCTCTCTGATCCGTATGCATGCGTCTGTGCGTGTGTCTGGGTGACAGTGCACGCCTCCCCCTCTCCCTGTGTGCGTGTTTGTGTGCGTGTTTACTATATGATGTGTGTGTGTGTGTGTGTGTGTGTGTGTGTGTGCGCGGTAGTGTGTGCGGTAGTGTGTGTATGACTGATCGCGTGCGTGCGTGCGTGAATGACCCTTTGTGTGTGTGTGTGTGGTTGTGTGGGTGCCTTTCTTGACGGCTTCAATACTCTGTGTCTCATTAAACTCAATTTTTTCTTCGATCTTCCAGAGGCCCGCTGCATGAAAACAAGCTACTTACAATGTCCCGCGGCTCTGAATGGCTCACCCCGGACTCAACAACACAAAGTGACCTAATCGTGCAGCGGTCGTAACTGTAAACACCGCACAAACCTTCGGTCCGTCCGTTACCTAGCAACCACCCACAATACAGACACCCCAGACGCCCTCAAACACCCGGGAGGAAAACATCCTCGTCCCTTACCCCTGATCCCCCTCTGGCGGTCAAGGACCCTTCCAAGACTAGAGGGGACGGTTTCGCTGGTCTCTTTGATTATCTGGCTTGACCAGATAAAGTAGGCTCATAAAGATAATAGCATATATAGGAACCTCCCTTGTAAGACGCCCCCCCCCCCCCCCCAATTAAAGACTCCCTCACTTATAAAAAAAAAAATGTTAAAAGAGGGAACAAAAGAAGAATTAGAAGCAGATGTATGTCCTCTACCTGTTTAGTAATTGCATGAAAAAACAAAAAGGATCCCTTTTCTAGCTCTGAGACTTTAAACAGTAAATAGACATATTAAAAAAAAAATTAAAAAATTAGAAAAACGTTCGTTCGTCATAGTTTGTGCGCGACAGTGTTCGGTATAAACTTTTTTTCAAAGCGAATTACTACGACAATGGCCTAAATATTCTCCACTCAAAGAACCGGTACCTGCAACACTCTGCAACACCATAACAAGCAAACACACAACCAACAAACCAAACCAGCAAACAAACAAACAAACAAACCAACGAACGAGCAAAGAATACCTGTAGTTTATTGTTTTCGGGCCTGTTCCAAGACCAAGCGCTTAGAACTGTACCCACGGAATACGCGCTAAATAAGCTTCATATTGATTGATTGATATTGATAACAAAAAATTAATGTTTGACAGTACTAAACAATGCTAACAACTTTGGTAACGTACGCGTTCCGTATCAAAAGCTCAGAAAACTACAAAGATAACAGGCCAGCATCTCCCCGGCGTAAACAACCGACCCTGACAGCATATTACGTCAAGGCAAACAACAGCATCAGTCGACAGACCACCCAAGCACACACCCAGTCTGTGCACATGTCTCCTTCATCCTGGAGATTAAGTCCCCTGAAGTGTTGGCTCTTACCTCCCTTTATCAAGATGGCGGCGGCAGCTTGGACGGCCGGACGGCTGCATGAAGATCTCAAGGGGCAATCGCTGAAAATGTGAAGGAAGTGCAGCAAGTGGGAAGTTCCTTGTTCGGGAAGTGGGAAGTTCCTTTTGTTTCCTTTTGTTTCAGTAGATTTGGGAAGAATCCTGATTGCTCAGAAATATTGAACAAAGAGGCCGCGCCAGGAGGCAAAGCTTGAAACTATTTCCTGTTTTGTTAGACATTGTGGAATGGACATCAAAAGGACAAGAATGACAGACTTTATCTCTCCTGATCAATCAGTGGAAACTGGAACTGCCTTGGATATGTTTCAGATTGATATGTTTCAAACATTCTTGTCTGGGGACTGATTCGTTGGGATATATATATATTAAAGGTCGCCTTGACGGTAAAAAAACACGAGCTGTGAGATTTCATGAAACAGTTCTTACGATCAGATGTCTAGAAATCATATGTAACGAAAACAACTTCCATCGAAACAATGGTTCAAAAACTCACACATTTAGTTCACACAATAACGGAACGGGTCGCTGAGTGCGCCGTAAAAGGTTACAGATTATTATATAGGTAATCTCTCACCCTCTTCGGTATTTTTGCTTCAAATCCTTGACACTGAAGGAAAAACAACAATAACAACAACAACAACAACAACAACAACAACAACAACAACACGTAACATTATTTTTTCTCCAGATTTTTGTTCAGAAAGACGACATTTATTTTCGTAAGAATGCGTCAAGAGTATGGTAAGCAAGTTCCCGTTGTAATCATACTTTGTACCAGGAACAGGACACAAGAGCTATTATGCAAGCATCCTGATAGGGACAAAGGAACCACGGGGCGAAAACCAGTTAAGTGCCTGTTTGGAGATGCAAGAGGCATCACTTTAAAATCATCTGAAACACATGGCGCGGAATCCGTTGGGCAAAGTTATTAACTCTGCGCCGGATGCTTATACTTGGCCAGTAAGCTAGTTACGGAAAGTCGGGTAGGTTTCGGTTCTTTGAATGCGCATGCGACATAGAGGACATCCGGTTCCTGTCCCGTCCTTTTGGCCATCAAAGCAGCCGACGAGAGCTAACTTTGTTCGCTGGTTCTTTGAATCTCTGTGATTGTAGGCTGGCGGCTTTTGAAACAGTGCCCGAACTAAGCCTGACTGAGTGCTAATTTGTAATGCCGCCAACGACTTTGTGACTTTCGCATAATGGAGTTTGAGTTTTTAACTAGCGATTGAGATTGACTCATTGAGTTTTCTGAACATAACCTGAATGAAAATGAAAGCAAAGGGGGGAGGGGGGGGGGCTATGTAAGTGGCAGTGTGTTTGAACTCATTCATTCTCTCTCGCATGTACAAATAAACACTACGATAATTTAAATTACACGTTTTACACAAGAAATGTGTGTGTGTGTGTGTGTGTGTGTGCGTGTGCGTGCGTGCGTGTGTGCGTGAGTGCGTGCGTGTGTATGTGTGTCTGTGTGTGTGTAAATATGGTGTAATCCACCCTAACGGAACTTTTAATTCATTTTTACCACAGTGAAGCTCGACACCGAAAGAAAAAGAAGAAATCACGCACGCACACAAAACCCCAATATTTCCTTCTAAAAAATTAGAACCCATCCTGTAATTGTCTGCGTGTCTGTCATAAGGACACCTGTGAAATCTCCCAGTTACCGAGCATGACAGCACCTTCCAGACTGCGTGTGTTTGGTTTGATTCGCCTGGGCGTAATTTAGTGGTGCCGATATTGTTTGTCTGAGCAAAACCCCAGCGAGAAGTGCGCTATGAGATCAAAGTAGCTCTGTCCTTGCAGGTTTTCTGTTTAATGAAAATGCCACCGTCGCCCAGTTTTACCGAGTTTTCAGAAAGTTAATCTAGTTGGAACGGTGCCTTCGTTCGTCTGGTGTCTGTTTTTCTGTCATCTTTTTCTTTCTTTTTTTCCTTCTCGCGAGGCTTGGTTTGGACACTGTGTCAATAATGGCATTGTATGTTATTGCGAACAGCCCGAAACTTTCATAATTGTACAAACTGGATTGTTAAATGAAAAGGACGCGCGGTCAGTAATGCTAACGCGGTCGAAGTCCAATATGTTGTGTTGTTTTTGTGTTGTTGTTTTTGTGCGTGTTTTTTCTGCAAGAAAATGTAAAATTCAACATCCCCCGAAGTTTCTCGCGCCATTTCTTTACAAACCCACCCCAGGACCCAATTCCGTGGCAGTTTTGATAATGTTTAGTTTTCAAGCACCCAAAGAGATCTATGTATACAGATACCGAATTTACCCGCATCTTCCACCCACGTGGCCACCTCCATATAACCACACTCCACCCCACGTTTAGTTCTCATGTTGGCTTTATATGGCTTGATATGACCCTAACAGGGGCGGAGCAGTTGAGCCAGACGGGGGGTGGGGGTGGGTGGGTGTTACAACCTGCGGTCCAGGGGTCGGTAGACCCCTCGTGGGGTACAGGGGCAACGCTGAAGAATTGTAGCTAATTTATAAACAATTTGTGGCTTATCCTTGATTATAAACATGATCAACTGGTGTCAGCAGCCACTCGTTATTTCTTTTAAAGTTAGTATTAAATAATGGCAATTTATCTTCACTGATATCTGCTCCCGACATCATATAGTATGGTTAGAAGAAAGACATGTCGTATAGGAGTGGCAGTTAAAACTGTACAAAAATTCACAGACAGAAAAATGTTTGGGTTTTTTTTTTTCACACACAGAATTTTTTTTGACAGCCGGGGGGGGGGGGGGGTCCGGAACCCCTGTAACCCCCCACCACCCCCCCCCCCCCTGGGGCCCACCCCTAATCTGCCCCTGCCTAATCAAGTCGCTGATACTAAAGCCACTCTAGCGTGTCAGAACTTCGACAGGTGCCTCTTCTTCCAGCAAAGAGCCCATCTCCTTGCATAACTCCCCCGATACAGGTAACTTCACAACCATGCACTTCAACCATAATGCACTGGATTCTTTCTTAGCCACGGTTTGGGATACACAAAGGAATTTTGTCTAGCAAAAAAGGCTCTATAGACTGAAACCATATCAGCATCATCATTAGCACGCCATCTCGTGTGAAGGAGCCATCCCAACGTTACCATCATTTTATTCGCTTCGCCAGAACTGCTAGCCATGCAGTCTCAAGTACCATAGAATCTTGTTATCTTTCACCGGTTCTATACAGTGTACTATATATACAGGGCTCCCCCCGGACGCACCTCCCAGAGGGCTCTCCATGGACCCCCACTGCAGAATTTTAGAGCGTTCCAAGGGTCCACTGAAAAGCCGAAAAGTCCCGGTGAACTTATAAAACATTGTGGTCACAGCACAGTGTGCTGTGTACAATAGCTGACGAATGCAGTCTGAAAAAGTATATACGGTACGCACGATAAAGAAAATTTAGTGCGTCTCAGGACCCGCTCTATTAAAGTTTAGTGCGTTCTGGGACCCCCTCCATAAATTTCTAGTACGTGTTTTCGGCTGCTAGTGCGTATAGGACGCAGGGACGCGCATTTGGTGAGCCCTGCTATAGAAACAACAGAAGGTTAACTGTTCCTCGTTCTCAAGTGTCGCCGAGTACTATTATCCTTTAGCGCTACTATAGTACTAGCATCGCTAACCTGTCAATCAGCCTAAGGTGCCTTATGAGACTCTTTTTATCATTCAGCAACGGCTTGGTAGCATCTCCAAACTGCCAGTCAGTTTCGAGTACCATCGAGTTGAATAAATGACTGTGGCCATTTCTGCAAAAAAGGGTCATTGTCACAGTGGTCAAAAGTTTGTTGTGAGCACCCAGAGACTTTTTATCCATTATTACGCCCCCGGTATAGGGGTGTGTATAGGTTTCGCTCGATGTGTTTGTTTGTTTGTTTGGGTGTGTGTTTGTGTTCGCATATAGATCTCAAGAATGAACGGACCGATCGTCACCAAACTTGGTGAACAGGTTCTATACATTCCTGAGACGGTCTTTACAAAAATTGGGACCAGTCAAACACACGGTTAGGGAGTTATTGGTGGATTAAGATTCTACAAGGACTTATAGCGGGACATATTAATGGTCAAAGGGAAATAACCTTCTCAGTTGGTGGCAGTGAGAATGGTTATTTCCCTTTGACCAACGGGGGTGTTTTTCCTACCTCGGAGGAATTTCTTGTTTGTCCTCTGTTTTACAGTGTGCTATGGTCGATAGTTACTCCCTGGAACTTTTAGAAGTGGAATTCAGTTAGCACAATAAAGTTTATTTACATTTTGACCTCGCGTTTCTCTGGTCAGAGGCATCATTCAACAATGCCCAAAGTCGCAGAAATGCGGGTCACAAGTTATATATCCTCAAACGGTGCTATGCTAGCATCTCCAAACTGCCAGTCAGTTTCAAGTACCAACGAGTCCTGTTATTTTCCTGCGGTGCCGCTACGGCAGCGTCGCGATGCTGTCAGTCAGTCTCAAGTACCATAGAGACTTGTTATCATGACATCGAGGATCGAGGACCTGTTGCCGCTCATGAGTTCTTATGCAGACTGCGGATGCCGTGTCATGCTATAATAGTCCTTGACTCTGGCATCGAGCAGGCAGGGCAAGGAGAACCCTCAAAGCTCTCATTTCACGGCGGAACTTCAGTCTGTCAATAACATGTATTATGATTACATGAGTAGTTTCTGGCACGAACACTTAGTGTACTGCCCGGTCGAGATAATTATTACGCTTTCACGGCAAGGCTGTTACTGATCGGATCTTGTTGTGTGTAACAATGTATATGAGGGTATGGCGATGTCTTCGAATAATGACTCATGCAAGAATGGGTGTTTTGTGTGTGTGTGTGTGTGTTTTGTGTGTGTGTGTGTGTGTATGTGTGTGTGCGCGCGCGCGGGTGCGTGCGTGCGTGCGTGCCAGTGCGTGTGCAAAGCCGACTGAGCTGCAATAAGGCTTAACAGACACAATATACAAGTATCAGAAATTCTAAACAGGTAAAGCACAGCATATGTCTTGAGGTTTTTTTCCGACGAGATAAATACAGGCTTATTAGGCTGTCCCCAATGATTTGCTTGCTCTGACACTACACACGAAGACAGTAAGAGTGATTCAAGTTAATTTGCTCCATTTAATTCTCCTCACTCCAGCCAAAAATACCCCTGCGAAGGGAACTGGCGCAGACGCCATCTCACAATGTTCAATTCACAAAATAGACTGCGAGGAACCAGCAGTCAGAGACTGTAGGGAGCCTGAGTCACGAACAGAGACGTCAACTGGAGCACAAAGAATGGCGCCAAAGAAACGGATGAGAATTCAGTCCCGCGTGACAGGCGCACTTTCATGGCTCTAGGAGTGAAGTGAACCGTACTGTCTGCGACAGCCCTGACAAGAGAGATCCACTGGATGACACTTGTTGATCGTGACAAACGCAGGTGCGAGAGGGACAGAAGAATTGGAGAAGAAAGATGAAAGGGGACGAAGAGTATGTTTACATCATTTTGAACAGTATTGAAAATGGGCAATGTGACTGTACGTTTTATTTTTTTATTTTTTTATTCTTGAAGATGCATCTAGCATAGTCTTGTATGTCTGGTGTTGTTTGATATTGTTTTTTGATATTGTTGTAATGTTATATATGTACCTAAAAGAAGTAAACACATGTTCAGAAGAAAAAAAAAGAGAAAAATAATTGAAGAAGAAGAAAAGAGTTGGGAAGGAACAGACCGCTTACGATATACAGTGACGACCACCTCTCAATAACGACCGCCTGCCCATAACGACCAAATCATCCCAAGGAATGTAGTTCTATACACAGGGTGATCTAAAAATATTACAACCCATAAAACTGGTAATAACTTCTACATCTGTGAACCGAATAACTTCGTATTTGATGTACATTAACTTCAGCTTAAGGCATCAGCAGTCCAGAAAGGTCCAATGATCTGACTTATGTGCTTTTTTGAGAGAAAAAAAATCCGATTTCGGGGATCGACTTAACAATACTAGGTTTGAAACTGAGCTGTAGCCAAAGTAGCCCGATGTATGTATGCCCTCCAGATTGTTACCTTTGGTGTTATTTGAATGGACCTAGTATACCATACACAGAAATAACTCTGTGATATCATAACCAACCTTAGACCTTTGAGGATTATTTGTTTGTTTTTTTGCACAGACATTATAAGTAGGCCTATATTGCCAAGTTGCATCCAAAAGATTTAGAAATGTCCAAGTAAACAGAAAAATAAATAATTCCTTAAAACCCAACAGCAAACATACGAGAGCAAAGAGGTCGAGCGGAGGAGCAGAGGAGATGGAGCGTGACTGAAGCCGGTGTAGCGATGTGAGATTGGCCCCTCTGTCACCTTTCCCACTCGGCCTCGTTGATCTTGTATAAACTCCACTCTGAACACACACAAAACATCCTTCGATAGTACTGACGATCGACCTTGGGTACCTTACATTCATGGGGTCAAATTTGTCCAACCAATTTTTTTTTTAAACTTATTGAATTTGATTCATCCTAAAATGTTTCCCTTCTCATTCAAGGGACGTAACCACTCGGTACACGTTTTTGAAGAAATCGAATTTTGGGATGAAATATATCAAATTTCACCAGCAAGAAAGTGAGATGCTCTTCGTCCGTCCTTAAATAAGTGTAGCTCTTTAAGTTTACCAGAAAACAACATTTCAGTCTCGAGTATAACTCGAGGGGTAAGGTGACAGAGGGGCCAATCTCACATCGTTACACCGGTACTAAACGGTACAGCAGTCAAAACAAGTGTACTCGATGTTCACTGGGGCGGAACCGATGAGCTCAAGAGGTGCTTGACTTCGCCTCCTCTATTCGAAAAGTACAATGTAATTGCACACTGTTTTGCTCATTTTCACGACACATAGAAGGTGGGTGGGGGGGGGGGGGGGTGCTTAAACACATACACACACACTCTCTCTCTCTCTCTCTTTCTCTCTCTCTCTCTCTCTTCGTTTCTGTGTATATGTGTGTGTGCGTGTGTGTGTGCATGTGTGTGTGCATGTGTGTGTGCATGTGTGTGCATGTGTGTGTGTGTGTGTGTGTGTGTGAGTTTATGTGTGCATGTGTGTGTGTATACGTGGGTGTGGATGTGTGTGTGTATGTGCGCAGTCTTTGCTTTCGTTTACAATTATTCTCTGTATATGTTCCAAGGACAGGTTGGAAGATTAGGCTAAGCCTAAAACCTTTATCCTTATGTAATAAAGTTCTGAGTTCTGAGAGTTCTGAGTTCTGTCTCTCTCCTTTCTCTCTTTCTCTGTCTTTCTCCTTTCTCGCTCTCTGTCTTTCGTCTTTCTCTCTCTCTCTCTCTCTCTCTCTCTCTCTCTCTCTCTCTCTCTCTCTCTCTCTCTCTCTCTCTCTCTCTCTCTCTCTCCTACATGATTGTGTTTTATTTGATTTCTTTTTTTATTCTTCATACTTGTTCTTCGTTTCATGTGTGCATTATAGTAGGGACTAGCTGTGCGAAAGGACCATATGGACCTAATGCTATCATCCCTCGGTAATAAAGTCTTCGAGTTCGAGTTCGATCTCTCTCTCTCTCTCTCTCTCTCTCTCTCTCTCTCTCGCTCTCTCTCTCTCGCTCTCTCTCTCTCTCGCTCTCTCATCTATCTCTCTCTCTGTCTCTCTGGCAAAAGCGGCAACAGTTGATACTCTGTCTTTCATTTTGTTCTAAACAAATAAACACAAATATGGGTGTAACCGCATGGAAGGAAGATCCGTATGAATAAAATCATTGCACAACATGGAAGACTGGGGCGCAAGAACTTTATCAAATAGCTGAAAAGAAAAGTTCAGGGAAAACCCCACCATATAATACTCAGCACGCAGGATATGTCTGGTAATGGGCATTGCACAATAGCAAAATGATACAGAAAGCAAAGAGAACTCTGGCGAGGAAAATCCGGCTTTTATCACACCAGATAGCGCAAACACAAAACAAACAAAAACACACACACACAAAACAAGAGCAACCTTATAATAAAGAGAATTAACATAGAGAAGTATAACCCTATGACCAAGACATGTTTTGAAAACCTGCTCTTCTCCCCTATACATACACCACCACCTAATTTCACCATAAGAAGCCCCCCTCCCCCCTCCCCCCCCCCCCCCCAACGACACCTGTCCTCCTCCCTCTCTGCTTCTCTCCTGTTCAAAGACACGCCTTCAATCTTAACACGGAGCACGAGGAAGCTTTCAACTCACGACACTTTTTGCTGCATGAAATAAAGAACGAGACAATGAAAACGAGACAGAAGAAAAAAACAAAAGCCGCAGCATTTTATTGCCTGGCGTTATCTTTTCCCTCCTACAGCTCCGGGCTGTCACAGTTCTATCAGTGAGGTGTGTGTGTGTATGTGTGTGTGTGTATATATGTGTGTGTGTGTGTGTGTGTGCGTGCGTGCGTGCGCGTGTGTGCGTGCGTGCGAATGTGTGTGTATGGGAAGAGGGACAGCATGAGTGCAGCGACGACGACTGGCTTTTCTCGTCACGCCTGGCTTAACATAACGATGGAACCAGCAGGTAGAAATTCCGCCAATGGGCACCAACGGCCCCACCCACACCCTACCAACCACCTCCAACTCTCTCGGTGTCTTGTCACCGTTAAATCTGCTCAAAGGAATTTCCCCTGCGGTGCCCATTTTTATCAAGTCGAGTCCCCTGTCCCTTTTCTTTCGTTGCATGCCGTGGTTTGCTTCACAAAACTTTCAACTTTTCTTGATCTGCAGTTTTTCATGCCTGTGTAATCAATTAGAATGCAGATTCAAGTTTTCTGTCTGTCTGTCTGTCTGTCTGTCTGTCGGTCCGCCCCTCTCTCTTTCTCTATCTTTATATGACAGACGTCTAGGCACAGAGAGAGAGAGAGAGACAGAGAGAGAGAGAGAGAGAGAGAGAGAGAGAGAGAGAGAGAGAGAGAGAGAGAGAGAGAGAGAGAGAGAGAGACTGAGAGAGAGAGAGATGGGGGGGGGGGGGAGGGAGAAAGTCAGTCAATCGGTTTTGTTTTGTTATGTCTCAAGACTTTGCTAATGAGCTTTCAGCAGCTCATGAAATTGTGACTCCTCCACCTGAATTAGGCCTTGGCAACTCTTGAATACCTGCCTCTCCCTAAACTATACCTCCGGGACCCCATGTTATCCCCTTCACGTATCACCTACCTTTTTTAAAAGCTATTTCTGCACAAGTGTGCCAGCCTCGTCGTTGAAGCGGACACGGCCTATATATAGCAGCATAATAATAGGTAAGAAACTGATAGAGAGGGGGTGGTAAGGCGACAGGTACAAGTCACGTAGTACACATACACGCACAGGTGCAAGGCGTATGGGGGAGAGAGAGAGTAAGAGAAAGAGGGAGAGAGAGAGAGAGAGAGAGAGAGAGAGATAGTATCCTTGGCACAAAGGGTCAAAAATCCAAAAAATAAGCCCTTAAAAAAATAAGGCCTTATTTTTGAAAATATGCCCATATTTTTGAAAATAAGCCCTTATTTCTAAAATAAGGCCTTATTTTCCATTATTAAGGCCTTAAATCTTTAAGCCCTTAAAAAAATATGGGCATAAAAAAATAAGCCCTTATTTGAAAATAAGGCCTTACGAGAAATAAGGCCTTATTTCTGTAAGGCCTTAATAAAAAATAAGGGCATAAAAAAATATGGGCATAAAAAAATATGGGCATAAAAAAATAAGGCCTTATTTTTTTGACCAATCATGAAGCTGAATAGAATTCGGCTGCGCCGCTCATGCGCAGAGATCTCATAACAAACATGTACATGGCGAATGGGGGGTTCAGAGATCGTGATGAATTTTTGAGAAGAACTTGTGCTGAAATTGCAAATTGCGAGAGAATTGGGGTTTCCGATGAGGTGTATGTTCGCTCAAGATAAGCATTGTTTACATGAAATGACTGTTTGATTTATATCAGTGTAACAATCATCTTGATCTTGCTCTAGCTCCGGATGCGCAGTAGCGATGCGCAGAAAAATATGGGCATATTTTTTTTAAGGGCTTATTTTTTTATGGGCATATTTTTATAAGGGCTTATTTTTTTAAGGTCATAACAGAAATAAGGCCTTATTTCCGTAAGGCCTTAACAGAAATAAGGCCTTATTTCATTATGCCCCTATTTCCTTATGGCTGTAAATATTTAAGGCCTTATTTCTAAAATAAGGCCTTATTTATAGAAATAAGGGCTTATTTTCAAAAATATGGGCTTATTTTCAAAAATATGGGCATATTTTCAAAAATATGGGCATATTTTTTTAAGGGCTTATTTTTTGGATTTTTGACCCTTTGTGCCAAGGATAAGAGAGAGAGAGAGAGAGAGAGAGAGAGAGAGAGAGAAAGAGAGGGAGAGAGAGGAAAAGAAAGAGGAAGAATGAAGAATTTACAATATCGTCCGCCAATTCAATATTTTGCCTCTAAGAGCACATTCATAAGTGTATCCTGTTGTTTCTCCTTTATCAAAACATATTTTTCATGGCTTTGTAAAGTTGTATTTGAACAACACACTGTTTAAACCAAAGAGGAAGAGACAAACAGACAGACAGAGGGGGGCCTAGAGACAGACAAACAGACAGACAGAGGGGGGCCTAGAGACAGACAGACAGAGGGGGGCCTAGAGACAGACAAACAGACAGACAGAGGGGGGCCTAGAGACAGACAAACAGCAACAGGTAGAACTGCGGCAGGATTTGATGCCATGGGCTCATTCGCTTTTCCTCCGTTATCAAGGGTTGGCCGAGTGGTTTGGACACACTATAATGAGCCTCCGTTATCAAGGGTTGGCCGAGTGGTTTAGACACACTATAATGAGCCTCCGTTATCAAGGGTTGGCCGAGTGGTTTGGACACACTATAATGAGCCTCCGTTATCAAGGGTTGGCCGAGTGGTTTAGACACACTATAATGAGCCTCCGTTATCGAGGGTTGGCCGAGTGGTTTGGACACACTATAATGAGCCTCCGTTATCAAGGGTTGGCCGAGTGGTTTAGACACACTATAATGAGCCTCCGTTATCGAGGGTTGGCCGAGTGGTTTGGACACACTATAATGAGCCTCCGTTATCAAGGGTTGGCCGAAGGGTTTAGACACACTATAATGAGCCTCCGTTATCTAAGGGTTGGCCGAGTGGTTTGGACACACTATAATGAGTCTCCGTTATCAAGGGTTGGCCGAGTGGTTTGGACACACTATAATGAGCCTCCGTTATCAAGGGTTGGCCGAGTGGTTTGGACACACTATAATGAGTCTCCGTTATCAAGGGTTGGCCGAGTGGTTTGGACACACTATAATGAGCCTCCGTTATCAAGGGTTGGCCGAGTGGTTTAGACACACTATAATGAGCCTCCGTTATCAAGGGTTGGCCGAGTGGTTTGGACACACTATAATGAGCCTCCGTTATCAAGGGTTGGCCGAGTGGTTTAGACACACTATAATGAGCCTCCGTTATCAAGGGTTGGCCGAGTGGTTTAGACACACTATAATGAGCCTCCGTTATCAAGGGTTGACCGAGTGGTTTAGACACACTATAATGAGCCTCCGTTATCGAGGGTTGGCCGAGTGGTTTGGACACACTATAATGAGCCTCCGTTGTCAAGGGTTGGCCGAGTGGTTTGGACACACTATAATGAGCCTCCGTTATCAAGGGTTGGCCGAGTGGTTTGGACACACTATAATGAGCCTCCGTTATCAAGGGTTGGCCGAGTGGTTTGGACACACTATAATGAGCCTCCATACGTTTCACAAAAAGCTCACGTGCCACTGGTCACGCAAGCAGCGCTGGATAATATTTTGATCAAGAACGAAGCCGGCTCTCATTCAAACCGGACACGGCAACTAAGCAATTAAAGAACGGAACGAATTTTTCTATAGGCGTACCGCTACAAGGACAACAAAGTCAAATCGATTCTGTCATTCTAGATTTGGGGCGGTAACACATAGATATAGACATAGACCACTTTATTATCTCAACGAGGAGAAACTCAGGTGTGGTGTATACAGCATTACAATAAACAACATAAAACGTAAGAAAATTAATAAAATATCGATGTATACCGGTACCATGCACAAACAACTGGTTAATGATATACGTGTCTTCTATGATCACAAGCGTTTAAAACATCTTCAATTGATAAAAGTCACTGTCTGTCACTCTCAATCCCCAACCCCCCCCCCCCCCCCCCCCCTCGTGTACAATACATTGGGGTGTGCACGTTAAAGATCCCACGATTGACAAAAGGGTCTTTCCTGGCAAAATTGTATAGGCATGGATAAAAAATGTCCACCAAAATACCCGTGTGACTTGGAATAATAGGCCGTGAAAAGTAGGATATGCGCCAAAATGGCTGCGATCTGCTGGCCGATGTGAATGCGTGATGTATTGAGTAAAAAAATTCCATCTCACACGGCATAAATAAATCCCTGCGCCTTGAATATGTGCGCGATATAAATTGCATAAAATAAAAATTTAAAAAATAAAAAAATAAATCCCTGCGCTTAGAACTGTACCCACGGAATATGCGCGATATAAGCCTCATATTGATTGATTGATTGATTGATTGCTAACGGTGACACTATAGCTAAACAAGTGATTAAAAAATGAAAGAAATTAAGATTCTGCCTGACAGGTGTATACAATAAAACCTTGCCGTGATGGCATCCATACATATGTAGTATATCTTAGAACTGTCCCCTGAATATGTGTCTCCCCCCCCCTTCCCGGCGTCTCTCTCTCTCTCTCTCTCTCTCTCTCCTCTCTCTCTCTCCCTCTCTCTCTCCCTCTCTCTCTCTCTCCTATAGCACATTAACCCTACCTGTCCCAAGATAGGCCAATTGGTACTAAGTGGACGTTTAAAACTAATTTCGCGGTCTTTCTCTGTTTGTGTCCGTCTTTCTGTTTCTGTCTGTCTGTCTGTCTGTCTGTCTGTCTGTCTGTCTGTCTGTCTGTCACTCTCACTCCCCAACCCTCTCCCCCCCCCCCTCTCTCTCTCTCTCTCGCGTTCAATCTGCACTCTTCTTCTCCTGTAGCGGAGTAACCCAAAACTAAACGAACGGAGAAAGAACATTCATGAGCAACGAGACCCTGGAGCACTGGCAGTGATCGTCAGACTGATGTATGGCGGTATGGTCACGCTCCCTTCCCTTCTCTGCTCCCTCCCAACTCCCTGCTCGAGCGACTGTGTACGTGATGTCGCCAAACCCTTTTCCTCCTTGGGCTATCGGCTTGACACGGACCACGGATTTCTCAACGAACCGTGACAGTCTGGTGCTGGTACCCCCCCCCCCCCCCCACCCCCATCTCAGCTTTCGCTCCGTGAGACACGTCTAAGTTTCCTGATTATAAAAAAATTAAAATAAATTAAAATGTGAGACCTTTTCCTACTTCCCTAATCCACGTGATTATGCGTTATGATTTAATCTGGCTGTCAGAATACAAGTTAATGCTGCTTTGAATCCACAAAGAAAAATGGTAAATGGTAAATTTGTACTTGTCTGAGCGCTACATAATTATGGCTTCTAATTAGCAGCCACTTTCTTGTCGTCTGACAAATTTCATATAAGATCTAATCTTTGGAATACAAAATAAATTGATGGCAAATATGAATGAATTCTTTGTTGATTTCTCAGCAAAATGATGTAAAAAATGACAAACCAAAATACCAGGAAGTTATATATGCCCCTCAGTGTTCTGCAAGTCAATATGAATGGGAAGAAGAAAACAACAAAAACATGCACTATTCTGACACGAGTCTCTTTCAAATCACATCTTCTTTTTACATTTAGTCAAGTTTTGACTAAATGTTTTAACATACAGGGGGAATCGAGACGAGGGTCGTGGTGTATGTGTGTCTGTGTGTGTGTCTGTGCGTGTGTGTGTGTAGAGCGATTCAGAGTAAACTACTGGACCGATCTTTATGAAATTTTACATGAGAGTTCCTGGGTATGATATCCCCAGACGTTTTTTTTCATTTTTTCGATAAATGTCTTTTATGACGTCATATCCGGCTTTTTGTAAAAGTTGAGGCGGCACTGTCACACCTTCATTTTTCAATCAAATTGATTGAAATTTTGGCCAAGCAATCTTCGACGAAGGCCGGACTTCGGTATTGCATTTCAGCATGGAGGCTTAAAAATCTGAAAATTGTAATTAACATTATTTTTTATTAAACGATCCAAATTTTTATTTTTTACTCTTTCTGTGTTATCGTATTTGATTACATAAGCAGCGTTTAAGTAATGATTATCATCGTTTGTCTCGTATTTTATATGTTAACGAATTACTGCCTTCCATAAAAAAAATGACGTTACATTTACTTGAATTTACATGTTGCATGTCTTAGACTTGATGCTCTCATCCTATGCGCTTTCGTCCTAGTCTCTCCTTGTGGTTGTTAGTACTTTCTTCCCCCTCCCCCTCCCTTTTCTTTTTACATTTAGTCAAGTTTAAATGTTTTAACATAGAGGGGGGAATCGAGACGAGGGTCGTGGTGTATGTGTGTCTGTCTGTCTGTGTGTGTGTGTGTAGAGCGATTCAGACTAAACTACTGGACCGATCTTTATGAAATTTGACATGAGAGTTCCTGGGTATGAAATCCCCGAACGTTTTTTTCATTTTTTTGATAAATGTCTTTGATGACGTCATATCCGGCTTTTCGTGAAAGTTGAGGCGGCACTGTCACGCCCTCATTTTTCAACCAAATTGGTTGAAATTTTGGTCAAGTAATCTCCGACGAAGCCCGGACTTCGGTATTGCATTTCAGCTTGGTGGCTTAAAAATTAATTAATGACTTTGGTCATTAAAAATCTGAAAATTGTAAAAAAAAATATTTATAAAACGATCCAAATTTACGTTCATCTTATTCTCCATCATTTTCTGATTCCAAAAACATATAAATATGTTATATTTGGATTAAAAACAAGCTCTGAAAATTAAAAATATAAAAATTATGATCAAAATTACGATTTTCGAAATCAATTTAAAAACACTTTCATCTTATTCCTTGTTGGTTCCTGATTCCAAAAACATATAGATATGATCAGATATTGTTTGGATTGAAAACACGCTCAGAAAGTTAAAACGAAAAGAGGTACAGAAAAGCGTGCTATCCTTCTCAGCGCAACTACTACCCCGCTCTTCTTGTCAATTTCACTGCCTTTGCCATGAGCGGTGGACTGACAATGCTACGAGTATACGGTCTTGCTGCGTTGCATTGCGTTCAGTTTCATTCTGTGAGTTCGACAGTTACTTGACTAAATGTTGTATTTTCGCCTTACGCGACTTGTTTATCTTCTGTAGATTCTTTTGTTCCTATTTAGCTCCCCATCCCCATTCTTTCAATTTGTTCTTCTGGTTTATTGTTGTTATGTCCACCATTACGAAAATGTGTGTAATTTAGTATTGTTCTGGGCACGTGATATAAGCATTTGCTTGAGTGCGTGTCCTAGCTGTGTGTTTCGAACTGCTCATGCGAAGAAATTCTGAATAAAATTTTGTTTAAACCAAAAAGAATAGACATACAGAAAAGCGTGTTATCCTGCTCAGCGCGACCACTACCGCGCTATTCTGCATGCATGGCTTGTCGATTTCACTGCCTTTGCCACGAGCGGTGGACTGACGAAACTACGAGTATGTGGTCTTGGTGAAAAAAGCAGTGCGTTCAGTTTCATTCTGTGAGTTCAGTCGACAGCTTGACTAAATGTTGTTATTTCGCCTTACGCGACTTGTTTGTTTTTGCTTTGGGTGGGGGTGGGGTGGTGGGGGTGTGGGTGGGGTGCTTCAGGCGCTCCACACAAGGCGTGTTTACTCGTAAAATCAAACAGATCATGATAACGCGCAATTTCATTTCAGCATTATGCTAGACCTTCAGTGGGTTTCTCTGAACCACATAAACCCTATTAATGTACCTGTGATGAACGGACTTCCTAGTTTTGTGAAATGTCAGCCAGCTATGTGTGCGTTTGTGTGTGTGTGTGTGTGTGTGTGTGTGTTTGTTTGTGTGTGTGTGTGTATGTATGTATGTATGTGTGTTTGTGTGTATGTGTGTTTGTGTGTATGTGTGTGTGTGTGTGTGCGATAGTGTGTGTATATGTGTGACAGTGTGTGTGTGTGTGTGTGTGTGTTTGTTTGTGTGTGTATGTATGTATGTATGTATGAATGTATGTATGTGTGTGTGTGTTTGTGTGTATGTGTGTGTGTGTGTGCGATAGTGTGTGTATATGTGTGACAGTGTGTGTGTGTGTGTGTGTGTGTGTGTGTGTGTGTGTGTGTGTGTGTGTGTGTGTGTGTGTGTGTGTGTGTGTGTGTGAAATTAAAAAGAAGTGTAACCAAAAAAAACTCATACTCGATTTCAACCAAACTTTTGCAATATTATGTCTTTTATAAGCAGATACAGGCCTCAATGCCGCAGCACGCGGAAGGGGGTAAAACGTGCAGGGGATTTCTCCCCATGAAAAGAGACAGTAAAAAAAAGCTAATGGGGTGATCTCGTCACACCCTTTTAACTCAGTGCATGAAATGAAAGTATCCTGGAATCTTTTGCTCCGGGTATCAACGTACCCGGCGCCCTGGAAAACCCGGGTGGCATTCTTTTCAGGGCCGAGATTACTAGCCAGGAAATGGCAGCCTGGGTGTGGGTAGGTGTACCCTGTTTACCCGACAACTGTACTCGCTTGTGGTATCTGGACAAAAGTGCCATTGACACCCCTTCTCTATCTGAAAACAGGGTAGCAGAGCCGGGTACAGAACGCTATTATTGGCCCCCCCCAAAAATAGGTCTGTTTACGGTAACCCGACCGACCCTATTTTTTTTCGCGCGACCCTAGACTTTTTTTTGGCATTTGGGGAAAAAAAAAAAAAAAAAATCTTTTTTTTTTTTGGCAAAATAACGCAAAAATATGGTTTTTTGGAAAAAAAAAAAAATCCCGACCTACCGACCCTATTTTTTGGGCCTATGTTACCGTAAACAAACCTTTTTTTGTTGTTGGCCTAAACGAACAAAACTCAGGTACAGCGGCATAACGAAGGCTTACACTCAAATCGAATGCTGAATTCTTGAAAACTCGGGTAGAGAATGCCATTTGAATAAGTTTGAACCGGTATACCGATATAACGAAGGCTGTGAAGCTCACACCAAAGGCTAAATTTGTTATAAACCCCGGGTAGCAGAGCGGACAGAAAAGGCCATTTAAAATGAAACTCGGGTGCTCGGTTTGTTACGAACGCTGTGACACGGCACTGTGACATTCACCGCAGGTAATGCTACATTCCCGAAAACCGGATAGCAGAACGGGTAGAGAAAACTAGCTATACTAAAACTTGGTGTAGCTTTGTAATAAAGGCAGTGACACTCACGGGGAATGCTGAATTTGTGAAAACTAGCACGGTGACAGAGCCGGTAGAAATGTATTGAGCCAAAAGAAACCAGCAGGGAATGCCGAATTCCTAAAAAGATTATAATAAATTTAAACAAGTCGCGTAAGGCGAAATTACAACATTAAGTCAATCTTTCGAACGCACAGAGTGAATCTGAACGCACTGCATTTTTTCACCAAGACCTAAAAGACAAAACAGCTTCGTCAATCCCCGCGGCACAAGGAAATCGCTCACTTTCCCCGTGCAACACGAAGTGAAACTGACAAGCCAGTATAGCTAAGTAACGCATTGCGGTTAGTAGAAAAGCGCGCTTTTCTGTATACTTTTTATATTTCTGAGCTTGTTTTGAATACAACATATTACTGTGTACGTGTAATTAAAGCTGTAACTCCACTCATAGAGAATGTTCAATTGCCATGACAATTCGGAAGGAGGAGTGTTAATGGGAATGGGTTCTAAATGTACATTGTTAGCCCATACATGTACCTAACAGCGGGGTTTAAAATTACGCTGATTTTCGTTGGTATACAAACCAAGAAGCCAAGACTCTTCTACAACGGAAGAAGAAAGAAAACTGGAAAAAGAGAAACGGAGACTACAACCCACAGGAAGACCCCATCAACAAACTAGACCGGAGAAGCCAAACCACCATTTTCCGTCTAAGGACAGGGCACTGTGGACTGAAGAAACACCTCAAGAGACTGGGCCTTGCGGATGACGCACACTGTGAATGTGGCTCGGAAGAGCAAACTCCGGAGCACATTCTCCAGAACTGCCCCCATCTAGAGACAACACGCCAGAAGTTCTGGCAAGAAGAGACTAGTGTTGGAGCCAAACTCTGGGGTCCTGCCAACGAACTGCGCAAGACTGCGGACTTCCTGGCAGCCACTGGTCTGAGGATCTAGCACGGCCACCAACTTCGAACGCAGAAGAAGAAGAAGAAGTTGGTACAAACCGAACAAGCAATGCTGGTCCGGCAAGGGCGTGTCTTCAAACTGATTGGCATATTTGTGTCTAGTCATAGTACAGATTCTGTCCTTTACATTTTACCATTTTATTCAATATATCCGAAGATAAGTGATGAGAAGAGGTTAGAGTTCAGCATTCGAGGAAATCTAGCACGGTGAATAGGGTAAAAAAGACTTTATTTTTGTGATCAGACTGTCTTCTTAATCGTTCTAAATGAGTTCATTTTCTTTCAGCAACTTTTCTTTCACTTTAATATCAAGGATCAATGTTCATTAAAAAAAAAAGGTAGCCTGCAGGGTGAATACCCGATTTTCAACTGTCCTGACAGCCAGAGATATGTGTAGTCGTTAAATAAATATCTCTGGTAAAGCATTCCGCACCATGCCATCGGCTCTCCCGGGAGTCCTCCAGTACAGAAGTGGAACGGCCAAAGGGAAGTAATTCAACGAAAAAGTAGTTGTTGCTAAGTTCGCTCCCTTAGCCGCAACGGGCATTTTCAACAACTTGCGCAACATTGAAATATTGATCGACTACAAGACTACTCTTGACTCCGATTAGCGTTGCTAAACACATGTAAGAAAGTCACTGATACTCATTTCTAATAGTCTAACATAGTCAAAAGAAAATGAACTCATTCAGAACGATTTGTGTTTTTGTACATCAACCGACCCATGATGATCTCTTATAAGAAGAGGTTTGTTTATTCATGTGAATTCACAATGTTAATTGCTCAACAAGGAAAGTTCAGTTCCATTTCCTTGTGTTTTGCAACTCTGTCGTGTACTTCAAATAATTCCTAAAAGGGTAGATGGAAATGACAGAAGAGAGAGAGAGAGAGAGAGAGAGAGAGAGAGAGAGAGAGAGAGAGAGAGAGAGAGAGAGAGAGAGAGAGAGAGAGAGAGAGAGAGAGAGAGAGAGAGAGAGAGAATTGAATTGAACTTTATTTAACAAGGATTAAGATTTAAGGCTACGCCTTTTCTTACAATCTGTCCTTGGGACGCACAGACACACAATGATAAAATTGAAAAATTAAAAAGTTAAAAAGTTTACCAACAAAAGGAGGTCAGAAAACTTCAGCACGTGATGATGACGATGACGATGATGAGAGAGAGAGTTAGTTAATTGTTGCTTTTTGGGTCCAGCGGACCATATAGGCCAAATCAGGGCCCCAGAGAGAGAGAGAGAGAGAGAGAGAGAGAGAGAGAGAGAGTCATCTATGGGTACAGCATGTGACAGAGTAATACAAGAACAAGAAAAGAAATAAAATTTCAGCAGTGTCATTTCTATTTGAAAAGGTTTTATTCCATACTTCCACTGTGTGAAGGACACAAATTAATCCCAAACCTTAACAACAAGGATAGTGAAAATTAATGTTAGTCCATGCACTTCTTTGTTAGTAAATCACTAAATGTGGTCATATGTTTGAATACAGCACAATGAAGTCCAGGAATCAAGACACATTTTAATGTCAACACTTGTGACACGGTTTGGGAAAAAGGGACATAAATTGCACAATCAACTTTTGAAAGACATGCTAAAAACTATCAACAGGTAAAAATTTAACCCTTTCTTAGATTTTGAGCTTTTTAGACTCTACTGAGTCAAAACTCACTACATACCAAATAGTTTAAAAACTAGAAAATAACAAAATTTGCTTATAAACCTGTAACCCCCTGCTCAGTTTCTGTCTAAAGTTGAATTCTCAGAAACCTTGTTGATATCCCATGTGCATTAAATGTCCAAAGTAAAATCTTTATCAAAATCAATCTCTTGTTCTCATGTGTCTGAGCATCCTTTGCTTTAGTTTATGACATTAAAAAAACATTTTGTCCAAAATTTCGAATACGCCATTTTTTCTCATGTACGGAAACTGATGATCTAACTGAGCCTTTCTTTCTTTCTTTCTTTATTTGGTGTTGAACGTCGTTTTCAACCACGAAGGTTATATCGCGACAGGGAAAGGGGGGAGATGGGATAGAGCCACTTGTTAATTGTTTCCAGTGATGGCGCAAGTATTTTTTCAAACTGGTACACAAACTTTTATGATGGAAACTATCCAGAAAAAAACGGTAGGCTTGTCATTGGAACCAGTAGGAGTCCAACTCAGAGTACTGGTTTTGTTGTTTTACCAGCGAAAACAACGGTAGTTCTAAAAATCAACCGGTAGGTTATACCGACAGTCACTTATTTTTCAGTATTTTCTCATTTCAACCTGTAAAATACCGGTTAACGCCAATACTGGTTTCTTGTTCACAAAAGCACTAATAAAAAAATTGCTCCAGGGGCTTGCAACATAGTACAACTAACTGAGCCTACCACAAGCGTTTGTAAGTGAGCCTTAACACAAGCCCCTGTAGAACCCATAATGATAAAAAAAAACGTCCCTATTTTCTCATGTACGGAAGGAAACATATGATCTAACTGAGCCTACCAAAAGCGTTTGTGAGTGAGCCTACCAAAAGCGTTTGTGAGTGAGCCTACCAAAAGCCTCTGTAGAACCCATAATGATCTGAAATCACAGAAACCAACAATCTGTAACTCATACATTTACATTTCAAAATTGATACACTGGATGTGTTAACATGAATTTGATGCTCAGTACATGTGCTTGCCTTTGCTGCCATGGGTATTTCCATAAAAAACAAACATCAAAACAATAAAATACTGTCATTTCTATGGTATAAAAATCACTTGACATGATGAAAAGATAACTCAACCAAAAGGATAAGCACATGCATGCAAGCACAAACAAAAAAACAAAACAAAAAAGAACAAAAAGAACTATTGTACAGTATGTTATGAGGAAGAAAAAAACCCAGCAAGACATCAAAACAAAACTTTTAGTTCCATCATCCCCATTACTTTTATGTAGTGCTTGTACACTTTGTATCAAAGTTTATCAAAAGGCACAAATATTATAGTAAATATGGAACCAAAATAATAAAATTCAGCTGTTACAAAGGGAAATGCAGATTCTAAAAAAAATACCACCTTGATATCTTATCACAAGTAACACAGCAAAACACACTCTAAATGGGGTGGTAGTGAAAAAAACCCAGTGAAATCACGTATTTGCAACCTAAAGTAAACATCTCAAAAGGTTAAAAGATTCTAAAACTAGGTTATCTAAATCAGCAAAAGCTACATTCACAGTTGTTTTCTTTTCATGCAACAGGGAAAGCCAAAATGATAATAAAAAAAATTAAAAAAAGCACAAAACTAAAGAAAAAAGTTTCACATTACTAGTCTGTGCTAAGTATGTACACGTCTCATCGTGTTTTTCTTCTTTTGTTGGACATACATTGCTTAGTTTCCAAGGGATATATTCAACTTCTAAGCAAGAAAGAATTCCATGTAGATTTGCATCAATTTGTGAAGGCAACGACTTATTTATGGATAATGGATGACATGACCTCATTTGTCATACAAAACTCCCTAAGTCGGAAACTTTGATGTTTGATGTCCTAAACCAATGACTTGAATAATACAAGATTTTGTGATATTTGCAAGCTAAGTTTCATTATAGTTACAAATCAATGTGTAAGTAACCACGCACAAAATGAAATGAAAATACAGCAACACTAAAATGTCACATTACTAGCCATTGCAACAAAACATAAGCGACTCCACACTATTCTTAAGACTGTTAATTCTCACACAGAGCCAGTCCCTACACACAAAAATGGTCCCAACCTCCCATCCCAACAAAAAACACAGAAAACTACTCCCCCTCCTCCCCCCAAAAAACCCACAAAAAACAACACAAGTCACTCTACCCCTCCCAGCCCATAAAACAAAATAAACACTCACACAAAAAAGTCACGACACAATTTCAACAAAACTGCTCAACGCCACAACACACAGGTGTCTTATGCGCCAGTGGACTTTGCCGATGTCTTAGGAGGTGGTGAAGTCTTGGCCGACCCAGCGGAACCAGCGTTGCCCCAGGTAGGCAGCAGTTCAACGAGACTGTTGAACCCATGGCTGACGGCCTCCACGCTGTGTTCGTAGCTCTCCGCCAACCGCTGACGCAGAACGCTGAAATCCGGCACCAGTTTGTCTCTCACTCCCGAAAAGCTGCACAGAGAAGGAAAATCGAAATGAGAAGACGCACACACAAAATCGTGCAAAATGTCCAAGATTTGTTCTTTACAATGGAAGCCAACTTGCAAGACCATAGCTTTTCTGATAACAACTTCCGTAAACTTATCTTAACTTTAACTCTCCCTCCCTTGTAAGATCTAAGAAAGAGAGAGAGAGAGAGAGAGAGAGAGAGAGAGAGAGAGACAGAGAGAGAGAGAGACAGAGAGAGAGAGAGACAGAGACAGAGACAGAGAAAGAAAGAGAGAGAGAGAGACAGAGAGAGAGAGAGAGAGAGAAAGAGAGACAGACAGACAGAGAGAGAGAGAGAGAGAGACAGAGACAGAGAAAGAGAGAGACAGGAGAAAGAGTGTGTTTAATAAGAGCATGTAAGGTACAGTAACTGCTACACAAACTCAATTTCACAGCTATGACCACAGCACCTCTGACCTTTCAATTGTGAAGGAGAGAGCGATGATGGAGATGATGATGAAGAGGATGAGGACTGCGTGGTCAGCACACCACCACACCCACGTCTCCCCCTCGCCATTGGTAGAGCTCTTTTTGGGCGCTGGCTTCTCGTCGTTCTCCACTTGGCGTACAGTCATACGCGAGCGAGTCGTCATGATTTCCGACTCTTTAGTGACAGGCGTGGATCGGATGGTCTCAATAGATCTCTGAAAAAAAGCATACTAGAATAAATATCAATGCCAAATTAAAAAAAGCTTTAAATGAAGACATGGCTGCATAGAGTGTCAGTGATAACAGCGGAACAGTAAAAACAGCGGAAATTAACACACATACGAATAAACCCCCCTGGCAAAAATGTTTTTGGGTACCTAAATTTGGTTCTTACAAACCAGGAGTTTTGATCAAAAGAAACTGGGAAATAATGCAAGCTGTGTTCACAATTCAGTTCAATGATTGATAGAAAAACTACCAATGCTTCTGAAACAATAAAACTACATGTACATGTATAAACAGGTCAGTCTCTTTTCTTCAGCTACAGCACAGCCTTTGTGTTGCTTTCATCTTCTTCTTTGTTCAATGGGTGAAACTCCCACAGCTTTTACACTGCATTTTTTCCTGTCCATGCGATTCAGCGTGGCTGTGCCTTTACTAAGTAACAAACAACAGCAACAGCATTTACTCATTACTTGTTAGGCAATCAAGTGTAACTGGCATTGATTTCAGGCAACATGTGTGCTAGTCGGGTTGCAAAACAAACTGATCAGCACATTGTCTTTCAACGCAACCACAGTGTCAACACTAGCAGCACTTACAACTTAGGAAAATGATGGCCATACTTCTTCTTTCATGGGCTGAAACTCCCACGTTCACTCATGTTTTTGCACGAGTGGGGTTTTACGTGTATGACAGTTTTTACCCCGCCATTCAGGCAGCCATACACCGCTTTCGGGGGAAGCATGCTGGGTATTTTTTTGTGTTTCTATAACCCACCGAACTCTGACATCTTTTTCGTGTGCACTTGGTCTTGTGCTTGCGTGTACACACGAAGGGGGATAAAGCACAAGCGGGTGTGCACATAAGTTGACCTGAGAGATGGGACAATCTCCACCCAGACGCGGCCGGGATTCAAACCCGCGACCTCTCGCATAGGAGGCCAATATCTTATCCAGTAAGCAACTGCCCCCGTCATGGCCATACATTGTGTATCAAACTAAAAACTAGCAACACAAACATTTCACTTCAGTCTCCATTATCAAGTTCAGCGAGAGTTCTTTGAACAAACGATGAGATAACCTTCACTCCAACAAGAGACAGTGTCTGCTTTGACAGTTACGTCAACAAAATCCAACACCACAGACTGCACAGTCAGTTACTATTTGCAAGCCAGACTACTCTTTCAGGCATGAAAACTGACCACAAAAAAAATACTGAAAACAAAATTCGAAGGCGCATAGCGCCAAGTTTCGCAGGCGCTTTCGCAGGCGCAAAGCGCCAAGACTTCTAGGGGGTCCGGGAATTTTTTTTTTCAAGGGTGCAATTTGGGACTATCTGAGCCTTAAAATTGGATTCAAACATGGCCCCAAAACTATTTTACTATAACTATGACTAGGAGAAAAAAAAAAGAGAAAAAAAAACGGAAAAATACGGGGGGAAAAAAAAAAAATACGGTTAATTTTTTTCAAAAATACGGAAAATACGGAGAATTTTCATGCCTGTCTTTGCAGAAAGATACGGCTAACTCAACTGCCCTTGTGGTAAAAAAACCAAAAAACAAAAAGTAAAACAAACAAGACAGTAGAACAGTCACAATCATACATACCGTGGAAACCTCCGACTTTCTCTCCAGTATTCCCCCGACACGTGTTGAAGACCTCTGCGACACAAGGTCGGATCTACTGGGTGATGCCTTTGTCTCGGCTACTTTTGACGGCGTCCCAGACCTTGCCGGTCTTCCTTTCTTCTCCTCCTTTGCTGGCGACGCTTCTTTCTTTGTGACTGTCACCTCTGAAGTTGTCTTGCGAGACGTTCTGGCAGAGGCAGTAGCCGCAGACTTGGGCGTCTTCCTTGAGGCAGAGCGTGATCGAGATCGTGATTTAGCCGGGGTGGCCGGAGACTTGGGTGGTCGACCTCTGCCCCGACTTGTACTCCTCGACTTGGATCTGGATTGGGACGCCGGACGACCACGACTCCTGCTCCTAGACTTTGATCTTGAGCGCTTGTTCTGAGAGAAAATGAATAAGGGGGAACTTTTTTTTTATAAGCAATTAGAATTACGTTCTGTCCAATGGGCATTTCAGTACTGTTAGTGGTTTTTATTCGATTCAAAGATAAGGTTTCTGGTCTTGCTGAAAATGTCCTCATATCTACTTTGCCTTGACAGGGTTCATACAGACACCTGACAGTGAAATTCAAGGAGTATTCAAGGAGTTTTCAAGGAGTATTTCCGGTATCCCAGCTCCACCATGGCAGGCTCCAGAGAATCAATCAGGGTGGTTGCATAAGCATGTCCAAGAAATTTGGAAGCGTAGTATTCCGTTTGGACTTGCTGCCCGTTCCAGCAACGAACAAAAATGTCAAGTTGCTTCATTTTGCTGAAAAACTTTAATATTAACATTTTTTTTTTGCCTGCACTTCAGAATTCAAGGAGGTTCAAGGAGGTTAAACACAAGAATGACCATTTTCTCCAAATTCAAGGAGATTCAAGGTCCTTGAAAAGGGGGGTTGAAAATTCAAGGGGATTCAAGGAGATTCAAGGAGCGTACGAACCCTGCTTGAAACTTCTGTTACAGTGGAACCTGTACTGTTGCCCACCTCCTGATCACAACTACATGCTCACTGGGGGCGGGGATATAGCTCAGTTGGTAGCGCGCTGGATTTGTATTCAGTTGGCCGCTGTCAGCGTGAGTTCGATCCCAGGTTCGGCGGAAATTTATTTCAGAGTCAACTTTGTGTGCAGACTCTCTTCGGTGTCCAAACTCCCCCCCGTGTACTCTACATTGGGTGTGCACGTTAAAGATCCCACGATTGACAAAAGGGTCTTTCCTGGCAAAATTGCTTAGGCACAGTTAATAATTGTCTACCTATACCCGTGTGACTTGGAATAATAGGCCGTGAAAGGTAAATATGCGCCGAAATGGCTGCAATTACTGGCCGTATAAAATTTCATCTCACACGGCATCACTGCTGAGCGCCTAGAACTGTACCCACGGAATATGCGCGATATAAGCGTCATTGATTGATTGATTGATTGATGACCACCCCAAAGAAAGCCGGACAAAGCTCTTTCCTACATAATTCACCTTTTTAATAAAGGCCACCTCTCTATTACTTTTCATTGGTTCCTTGGTGGTCATTAGACTAGACCGGTTCGACTGTATGAAATTATGTAAAACAAGAAATTCCTTCGAGGTAGGAAAAACACCCCCGTTGGTCAAAGGGAAATAACCATTCTCACTGCACCCATTCTCACTGCCACCAACTGAGAAGGTTATTTCCCTTTGACCATGAATATGTTTCTCTATAAGTCCTTGTAGAATCTTAATCCACCAATAACTCCCTAACCGTGTGTTTGACTGGTCCCAATTTTTGTAAGGACCGTCTCAGGAATGTATAGAACCTGTTCACCAAGTTTGGTGACGATCGGTCCGTTCATTCTTGAGATCTATATGCGAACACAAACACACAAACAAACAAACAAACACATCGACCGAAACCTATACACACCCCTATACCGGGGGTGTAATGACATTTTCGCACTGATGGCTCCTGAAACATCTTTTAAACAACCTGAGTACTTATAGCATTGCCACATCGCCCAGCGTCAACTGAGGACACAGTGAAAAGGCACTTTTTTTTCACTTTGAGTGAAAAATAATTGGCATAATTGATGTTTGTGAGTCACATATTATGTATCAAATAAAAAAGGAATGAATAAAGAAATGATTCAGAAACAAAGTTTACTGTATGAAATTAATAAGAGATGTGTTTTGGAATATTTTGAGTCTTCACTGCCTCTTCAGCCATTTTCGCGTCACTCTTAGCAGACGACCAGTTCATTTCAAACTGCTCGGAATACCGTAATTTTCCTTGGAGGGCTGTGATATTTTGCAACCAATCAGAGAAAGCCTTACATCTTTCCCATACAAAAAAACGCGAACCACCGGAAGCTACATCTCCGTCAGCATGTCGGTGAATATTACTCGTGTGAGTTTCACTAAAATTTGGTCTGAAAACTTCCATCGGCATACACGGTTAAAATGCAGTTTATAAAACATTAACTTCTGTTTCATTTAAACCAAAAATCAAAAGAATCGAGCGAGAAATGACTTATTCCCAACGATTATGCTGCGCAAAACTGAACCCGAAAAATGCTAAACTCGGCCGATCAAAAGCCTGAAGAGGTTGCGATCTCGGCTCGCTCAAAGCAAAGTGATTTCGAACTAAAATGACCATATCTCGAGAACTACTGCACCGATTTAAATAAAACAAATTGCTATGTGCTCAGAATGTTGATCTCTTTAAAATGGTGTGTTTCTTGTCATTCAACCATTCATTTCAAAATTTCATGTCATTGCCACAGCAATCACTAGCTTTGTCCTCAAATGACGCCCAAAATTTCTCAACTAAAATTCATGACCATATCTCGAGAACTACTGCACCGATTTAAATAAAACAAATTGCTATGTGCTCAGAATTTTGATCTCTTTAAAGTGGTGTGTTTCTTGTCATTCAACCATTAATTTCAAAATGTCATGTGTCATTGCTAGTACTTACCTCAGCCAAAAATCTTTTGACGGCTTCTTTGCAATGGGTTAGGCTGGCCACTGGCTCCCATGAATTGTAGAGTTCATTGAAACCTTGCCAGCGAACAAGGTACTCCAGCACCCCCTTCCTCCTACGCTGCTCGAGGATCTCCTCAACCTGTTGAACAACCTTTGACAATAATGGTTTGAACAACAGAGCACAATGGAACATGTTCTTCATCTATCAAGCTTAGAAGAAAGAGCCTATGGTTTCATCGTCTGGCGAGCTTAAGGGTATGGATAGATCAAATGAACAGGATTCAGTTCTATTGTCAAAGAATCATGCATGCACCTGATTTATATACAATTTTGCTAACATGAATGCAATTTGCATGTTTCTGCATGTAATACAATGTCAACAAGTGCTTTTCAGAGCTGGCAAATCTTAAACTATGTCAAATTGAATGAAAATATATATATATTTTTTTTTAGCACTGCAGATGTTCTAATTCATCAGTAATGCAGTATCCAAACGCACATGTTAGGAGATCAAGTGACGTTAAATAAGCGATTTTTTTTCAATATATCTTTATGAACTATTACAGACTAATACTTCATAAAGAAAGTGGTGAGGCGGTTAGCATCACTCTAGAAGAAAGCGAAACGGAGAAAGACCTTGGTGTACTTGTAGACAATCGCCTGAGTTTCAAGGGACATGTTGCACAAACAACTGCGAAGGCAAACAAAACCATAGGCATCATCAGGAGATCGTTTGAGCATCTGGATAGGGAGGTGTTTGTACAACTCTACAAGAGTCTTGCCAGGCCAATCCTTGAATATGGACATTCAGTAAGGCAACCACAGCAGAAACTGCTGTGCAAGGAAATAGAGGACGTGCAGAGAAGGGCTACCAAACTGATATCGGCTCTCAGTGAGAAAACTTACCCAGAACGACTAGCTATACTCAAACTACCCAGTCTCGAACACAGGCGTCTCCGAGGTGACATGATCGATCTCTACAAGTATATGCATGGGATCTACGACACAGGCAACCCGAATTTCCAGCTGGCCGAAACCAAAGACACTAGAGAAAACAGCCTCAAGTTGTATAAACCATTTTGTAGGCTGAACGTTCGGAGCTGCTTCTTCGCAGAAAGGGTGATTCCTCACTGGAACAGTCTGCCAGAAACAGTTGTGACAGCACCATCAGTGAACAGTTTCAAAGGAAGGCTGGACAATTTCTGGGCAGACAGACCAGAGAAATTCTCGCCAACGTGCTACCAATAACCGCCCGCGCATGCCACCAAAAAAGTGTTATTGGAGTACTATTCGACAGGATCGATGAACAGGCCTCAGGCCTTAAACATCGCAAGTTCAAGTTCAAGTTCAAGTTCAATACTCTGGAACAGTTCCTGTTGCAAATGTGTCAAGGTTTACAGTTACACATTTTGCCGAATGACTGAGAAAAGGGTCATCTATAGAAATTGTGATCTTGAGTACATAGCTGTAAAATTCTGGTAAGATTCAGATCTGTTATCTAAACTGAATGCAGTGTCATGTTCAATTGTTATGGTTTCGACCGATGCAAGCAAAATTTAATCACACTATGTCCGTCCTCTTAACACTAACAGCATGATAGGACATTTGACCGACACTCAATCAATCAATCAATGAGTCTTATATCGCGCATATTCCGTGGGTACAGTTCTAGGCGCTCTGCAGTGATGCCGTGTGGGATGAAATTTTATACGGCCAGTAGATTGCAGCCATTTCGGCGCATATTTACCTTTCACGGCCTATTATTCCAAGTCACACGGGTATAGGTAGACAATTATTAACTGTGCCTAAGCAATTTTGCCAGGAAAGACCCTTTTGTCAATCGAGGGATCTTTAACGTGCACACCCAACGTAGTGTACACGGGGGGAGGTTCGGACACCGAAGAGAGTCTGCACACAAAGTTGACTCTGTGAAATAAATTTCCGCCGAACCTGGGATCGAACTCACGCTGACAGCGGCCAACTGAATACAAATCCAGCGCGCTACCAACTGAGCTATATCCCCGCCACCTGACCATATGAATCGGACATCTGCGGCCGTTAATCGGACTATGAGTATGACCGATTCCTTACGACATCCCTGCAATTGATCAGCAAAATTACTAAAAAAATAAATCATACGCTTCCGACTTCCTAATCCTACTCACAGGGACATTTCAGGCACCAAGGCCATTGAGTTTTTGAATGTGTCAACCTCCAAATGGAGGGATGGTCTTATCCCTTGTAAAAGCCATGCCGAATCTAGTAAGATAGTGAACAAAATCGTTTAAAATGGAAGTACTGTGCCTTCAATGACACCCCCCGCGGGTTAGGGGGAAGAATTTACCCGATGCTCACCAGCATGTCGTAAGAGGCGACTAACGGATTTTGTTCCTCTTTTTACCCTTGTTAAGTGTTTCTTGTATAGAATATAGTCAATGTTTGTAAAGATTTTAGTCAAGCAGTATGTAAGAAATGTTAAGTCCTTTGTAATGGAAACTTGCATTCTCCTAGTAAGGTAATACATTGTACTACGTTGCAAACCCCTGGAGCAAATTTTTGATTAGTGCTTTTGTGAAAAAGAAACAATAGACAAGTGGCTCTATCCCATCTCCCCCTTTTCCCCGTTGCGATATAACCTTCGTGCTTGAAAACGACGTTAAACGCCAAATAAAAAAAAGAAAGCCTTCAATGACACCGAAGCTCTCCAATGATTATAGCACTAGCAAGTTGGTAAAAAGACAGCTATACACCTGACCGGTAGGCTATACCATGCGGCATTACATACAAGAAGCGAATGTTAAAACAGTCATGCAGTGCAAAAATCAATTAAACTACCATCAAATTTCAGAACAGCGTTTACAGTACATGGCCGGTCATAGCCCCTATGTAAACAAAGAGAACTAGGGGCGTCATTGACATTCACTCATTCGAGTCATTGCCGGCATCGCTTTCCAGGTAAGCTTACCTGTGATTCCAATGACCAAGTTGAAAACAAGAAACAAACTATTAATCAAAATTAGAGAACATACGGGTTTGTTTAACGACACAACACGCTCTATGTCACTGACTCGTGAGAAGTAACATCAACGTTGCTACATGATGCGGTGCACCCAAGCACATGACTTCCGCGCTTGAGCCGAGAATGCACGAGGGTTTACATTTTAAACAAGAACTGCTTGTAATAAAGGCGATGATTATCTTTCAAGGATGCATTTATATGTAAAGATTTAAACCCTGATATGCTCAGTTTAATCAAGTCGATATATCGGAGGATGGGAGCCAAAATTGTCAGAAAATATACCCACTTCGAACTCTTCTCCGCTCGACATTTTGAATGTACCACACTCCCATGATGCATTGCGACGTCGCAAAAAGACAAACGCTGAACCCCCACAGATAATATTAAAGTGATAATCAAACTGACTAAATCAAATGCATCTACATGTCATTACATCCATAAATTGGTATCTAATTTGAAAAATATGGACAAAATCATGGTCGTAAAATTAGCGATAACCGGAAATCGATGCGGTGTATGTCCTTCGGCCTTTCGCAAAAATCCCTTCTGGAGGTGAGATCCAAGTCGGCGTAACAAAATGATTTCCTTGCCGAAATCGCCGCTTCTCTACGCGGTTACTCAAACTGTGGCTAATTTAGCAAAGCCTGTTGGACAAGCTGTCGTCACTCAGACGGAGAAAATCGTCGTAGCACCCCAGAGACTCGTCCAAACCAGCTATGCTATGTCCAAATTGACACCAACAGGAGCAGATCGTGTGTCGGTTTCTCTTTGCTGTGAGTGCTTTTGCTTCCCAATATCTGTCGTTAGATGTTTCGTCGTTACTTTTTCAATTATCTTGTTGTCCTGCTTGTTTTTCTTTTATCATTTTTAGGATTTCGCAAAATATTCTGTGTCTGGGTCCAAATTAGTTCACAACACAACAGTTGGTTTCATCAACTAAGTAGACATACATCATTAGATGAATAGCCCAACACATTCCGAAATTACATAAATGGTTGGCCAGTTACAACTCAAAACACAACAAAAACGAGTGAAAAAGAGAAACAAGAAAGGCAATAGAAAGACACCTATGCATAACGTCTTTACCAACTGGTACTACCTGCAGAGAGTGCAGCAGCTGAAGAACAAAAGGTCACTCAGTTTATTAGTTAAAAGTTTTGTCATTCTGTTTATTAGTTGACATTTTCTATGAAAGCAATTTATGAAATACATTTGTTAGTGAAGAAATCATGTGTGTTTTTTCCTCTATAAATATAATGCAGGTATACATTTTTTTTGGGGGGTACTGTTTTTGCTTGATTATTCTTTTTTTGTGTGTGCCTTATCATGATACTTTGGTTTCAGCTCCGGCACAGGTGCGATTTGCCCACACTGATGTTCAAGTCCCAGATTTCTCTGCCTACAGACGTGATGGAACTAAGGACAGTCGTGCCTCATCAGCACCTACAGCTGCTAAACGCCAGGCTTTCACGTATATGTTTGTCGGAGGTATGAAGAGGTGTAAACTGTAACAAATACTTTTTAAAAAAACAAATTTTTTTTAGACGTAAACCAATCCTGATCATCATCAGCCATAATACGTTTCCATTTTAGAAAAGACTACAAGAAGCTGTATGCTTTTAGCATTTTTTTTCTTATTTGAGTCGGTGGCTATGGGATTATATGATTATTTTTATGTACAAATGTTTACTTTACCAAAATTCTTCTTCCTTATTGTTATAACTTATTCCTTGAATAGATAGCACAATAACTTTGTTACCGTCTGGCTTGAAGTTTAACTTTAACCTGCGTTTTGTTTTCCCACACCGAAAGTTTGTGACTTGCAATGAATGGAAAAAAAGGCTGAAATTCTTTCAGCCATTTTAGCTACCCAAAACCTTGTGTTTCCCTATTGCAGGTGGCACTATGGCTGGGGCGTACGCTGCCAAAACCGTGGTTGGCGAGTTCGTCTCCAGTTTGTCTGCATCGGCCGACGTTTTGGCCATGGCCAAGATCGAGATCAAGCTGGCGGACATTCCGGAGGGCAAAAACATGACCTTCAAGTGGCGTGGAAAGCCTCTGTTCGTGCGTCACCGCACAGCTGAGGAGATTTCAACCGAGCAGGCTGTGGACATCTCTCAACTGAGACATGCTGAGACAGATGCCGAGCGAGTGAAGGACCCCGAGTGGCTCGTTTTGCTGGGAATCTGCACTCACCTGGGTAAGTGATCAATGTGGAAATCTATTCATTTTGAGAAGAGAAACTGCTGTGTCCCTCACTAAAAAGAAAAGGAGTAACTTAGTCAGATGCTGTTCATAGACTCGAGCATTTGACTGGAGCGGTTTTTAGTCCCCCCCCAAAAAATAACCATACTTGACAGTGTTGTTGTTTACTGCTTCTTCCTGGAAGAGGAGGGGGGATGAGGGGCTTTTCAAACTTCCCACACTCCCCTGATTTGATGACCTTCAGCCATGTCCTGTATCTGATTGACCCTCATCAAAGTAATGGCGAGGTCAAGTTCTAGTCTGGTTCAATTTTTTGACAGTTTTTTTAATCTAAATCTTTGAAAATTCACGTGCTTCCAGGGTTTAAAGAATAATCTCTTTACATGACCAAAGTCAGGTTGATCTTGTTTAAATTTCAAGGTCACAAGTTCAGGAAAAAAAGTAGGAATTTATCATTTTCTTGAATATTAATGGAGGTAGAGCACCACATGACTTCTTAGTCCTCTTAGCATTTTCTTTTCTTGTTCGTACTAATTTTAGTTAATTAGACAAATCCCCCATGATTTGATGACCTTCAGGCATGAGCCAAGTCTGATTGACCCTCATCAAATTCCAAAATCACAGTGGGGTCGTATTCTGGTCTGATTCTTCTTCTTCTTCTTCATTCATGGGCTTAGACTCCCACGTTCACTCATGCTTTTAGCACGAGTGGATTTTTACGTGTATGACCGTTTTTACCCCACCATTCAGGCAGCATACGCCGATTTCGGGGGACATGGTCTGATTCAATTTCTTTAACATTTTTGAAAATTGAATAATACTTACACTGTGTGTTGTTGAATTCAGGTTGTGTGCCCCTGGCCAATGCTGGCGACTATGGTGGTTATTACTGCCCCTGCCACGGCTCCCACTACGACGCTTCTGGAAGAATCCGCAAGGGCCCTGCCCCTCTCAACATGGAAATTCCAGAATACGAGTTCCCCGAGGAAGGTTTACTCATTGTTGGTTAGAGTGTTAGTCTGGGTAAATTAAACAACTCCCTCCACCACCTTCGAAGGACAAAAAGGAAATGCAGCTTACACTGCATGCTCAGGCCAAAAAAAAAAAAAGGTGTGGTTACGGTAACATAGCCAAAAAAATAGGGTAGGAAGGTAGGCAATCACTTTTGTTTTTTTTTAACTTTTTTTTCTAAGGCCAACAAAAATAATAGGTGTGGTTACGGTAACATAGCCAAAAAAATAGGGTAGGTAAGTAGGCAATCACTTTTTTTTTTTAACTTTTTTTTCTAAGGCCAAAAAAAATAATAGGTGTGGTTACGGTAACATAGCCAAAAAAACTAGGGTAGGAAGGTAGGCAATCACTTTTTTTTTTTAAACTTTTTTTTCTAATGTGTACAAATTAAACCTACTTGACAGGGAAATAAGTGTGCGACTCGGGCGCTTTCGCTTTCATTGCGTTTTCTGCACTCGTTTACTTGTTGTTTTGGGTATTTTTTTGACAAATGTAATAAAAAGTTATAGGGTCGGCCCCCAAAAATAGGGTAGGTCGGGTTACCGTAACCACACCTATTTTTTTTTAGGCCTCATCACAACTTGCTTTGCTGTCGTCAGAGTATTATATTTAACAGATCATTTCCCTCGCAGGAGAAGTTTTGTGTTTTGTTGGATTTCTTTTTTTTTCAATTCTGTATCCACGGAGCAGGTTAGTTTTTAGCGGATTGAGATGTTTGAACTCTTGTCAGGATTCTGAATAATAAACGCCAGATGAGAAGAAAAAAAAGATAAAACATTTAAATTCTTAAAGGACTCTGCAGAAGGTGCTGGAGCTAAGAACGCCGATAGAATGTGTTCCTAGGCGCTGTGATGTAAGAAAGAATGGATACGTAGCATGGTCAAATGTGTGTTGGTCATTTGTGAATAAAAAGTTTTAAAAAAAGATAAATCAGTCTTGTTGTCGGTTGTAGTGTTCATGTAGGTGAATGTAAATTGTTTTTGTTTGTCGATTTGCCTCAAATTTAGACAACATCTATTGCTTGCCAGAATAATCGCTCTTCAACTCAGTCACACTTTGCTGGCTTTGTAAGTTTAAAACCATCAATCATTTGTCAAATGTTATGGAAAATCACTGTACCAGTTGCAATCAGGAGAAAGTATAATCAGTAGTGGAATGTAATAGGTTTCCAAAGGAGCAGCGAGATCAGGGAATGGTTAGGAGGGGGAACAGTGACAAAGTATCATCTGTAACTTAGGTGATGGCAATCTTCTTGTTTTGAACCTTCGCCCGTCCGTGTTATCGACTACACACGGAAGACATCGTTGGGCCGTGCGGACCCATGCTTCTCAAAGAAGGAAAAATATGCATACTCTTTCGTAGACGCCGTGGTTAAATTTCCGTGAGTAGTAATTAAATTATTAATTTAATTATTACCGTGCGGACTAAAGCTTCTCAAAAAAGGAAATACGTGAATACCCTTCTGTAGACGTCGTGTGGACCCACATTGTTATGTATTATTAAATTACATATCTTACCCAACTCACATATAGCAATTAACCCATAGTTCAGTGCTGATATCGCTGTACGCGTCCCCTTAGCAACAAGGAAGACGCCTCTAAAAAAGAGTGACCGAGACCCGTAAGGGTATCCAAGCCAGCCCGTAAGGGAGGCTGCCTTCCATATGCGCGCGCATATGCCGCCATCTTGTCATTCTACTCTCAGCGCTCAGTGGAGCTGGTCGTGTTTGGTACGCTCCGGCTGTGTTTCAGCCTACTTGCTTGGTCTTCCAGACCTGGTTTGTGTTCCCCTTGGTGTCTTCTTGTCTCCGGACTTCGCATTTGCTGTTGAGGTGAGATCTTTCCATTTTTTACCTGAATTTTGGCGGCATTGTTGGCTTGTTTTCGGACTTACAAAATTTTTTCCAAATTTGTTTGTGAGTTGTTTTCATCATGGCCGACAATGCGGACGGGAAGAGGTCAACATCTAAACATGTAGCTGCTTCGCCCTCTCCTGTTAAGAAAAGTTCTAGAAGTTCTAAAACGCACGGCGATACGCCCGTGTCTCTTTCGGGTTCAGAATCCAAAAAATGTAGTGATGTTGTTGTTGGCGTGCCCGGAGTTTCCGGTTCGTCTGCTAAACCTACGGAGAAGCCCTTGCTCGGGGTTAAGCATGTTGTAGGGGATGTCTCGCCTGTAGGTTCTGGGCTTGCATCTGCGGATTTTGCTTCTTTGCTTTTGACATTAAGCTCTCAGGTTTCGGCCTTAGCGGCTGAAGTTTCGTCAACTAAGGCGGAGATACGTGCGCTGCCGGCAGGTGTCGGGGGTACGTCGTCGCTGGCCAGTGTGCGTTTGCCTCCCTCTGCTACTGTTACGAGGGCGGACGTGCATGCGTCTCAGGATGGGATCTCTCAGGCTCCCGTGGGGTCTCCGGCCGGTGTCCGTTCTTCTTCACAAGGTATGTGCACTTCACGTGAGCGTTGTCTTGAGGGAGTAGCCTCGGGTCTAATCCCAGGTGAAAGTTCTGAAACATCGGCTGATATCCACCGCTTAGTCGGGGTGTCAGTGGGTGCTAAGGGCCCTGACAAGCGAACAGATGTTCCTATTCTTCCCGCCTCGTCAGTAGACTGTGGTCAGGTTGAAGGGCATCTGCTTCCGCCCAGGGGGCAGGAAGTTGGTGGTAGTATGGCTGGCTCTGGACTTGACTCTGTTAGTCAGTACGGGGACCAGCCTCCGGAGTGCACGGAAGGGCACGAAGGCTACCTGGATGACGGTGCCGCCTCTCAGGCTGAAGGTGCTGGATTCTTTTTGCCACGGCAGCTGCCAGATGCGGTGGCTCTGGCGGCTGGAGTGGCTTCGAAATATCTCGAGGAGGAGGTGGCGGTGAACAAATCGTCCATCCTCCTTCTGCCTTAGGGGATTTCAGGAGTGCTAAGGAACCGAAAAGTTCGTTCCGATTCCGGGAGTCCCCCTCTGTGGCGGTCGAGATGTCGAAGGTTTTTGCGAAAGGTCGAGCTATGTCCGATGCCTTTCCGCTGTTGTCACAGCATGGGGAGGCGCCGGAGGTGGTGGGCCCCTGGTTGGCTAAAGCGGGTCAACACGTTCCTTGTTCTGCGCTCTCAAAGAGCTCTAGACTGTTGGTTCGTCCCGTCGCTCTACTTGACTCTTTTGCTTTGCCGAGATCAGTTCTACCGGTGACTCCGGAACTGCTTTCTCTGCGGGAGGACGGGTATGCCAGGGATAGAACAGTCCCTTACACGGAGTCTGCTCTTCAGGCTTTGGAGGAGACGGGTAGATCTCTGCTCGAGTTGGGTTCCGTCTCTAGTTCTCTCCAACGCTCTTTGTCTAGGTCTATCGCTTCATCGTTAGACCCGTTTGAGTTCCGTTACGACGCCTCCCAGGAGGATGTGACAACTCTGTTGGCGACGCTTGCCAGGGTCTCTCAGGAACAATTGAGCTTGTCAGCCAGGCTTTACGGGCATGCTGTGCATTCCCGCAGAACTGCCTTTTTGGCGGGTTCAAAGATCCGAGACAGGGGTACCATTGACAGACTTAAGGTATCTCCTTTTACGGAAGGGTCGCTGCTGGGTACTTCCTCTTTGGACGCTTTGCAGAAGGAAACCCAGGACGCTAGGGATCTGGCTATTGCAAGGATTGCTCACCACGGCTTTCAGAAGGTTCAGAGCAAGCCTACCTCTCAGAGTAAGGCTCAGCCTTCTTCGTCTGGGGGGGGCAAGATGCAAAATCAGTCCACCTCTTTTCGGGGTAGGGGGCGAGGCGCGCCTTACCAGAAGAGAGGCTCCTTTGGGGGTTCTCGGGGGTCGGGGCACAAGCCTCACCCCCAATGAGGGTCTCCCGAGCCACTATTCCCAGTAACCCCCGCCGTGGTGGCGGCGGGTGGCCCCTCCAGGGCCTTGGCCGCCTGGACACGCCTGGTGTCCAGCCGGTGGATTTTGGGAATAGTGCGTTCGGGATTCCGTCTCCTCTGGGCAGAGGGGAAGGCACCTCTGTCCAGGATACCTCCGCCTTTCAGATATCCCGTGGACCCGGAAGCCAAGTCAGCCGTTCATGCGGAGGTGGCTTCCCTACTCCTGAAGGGTGCGATAGAGGAAGTTCGAGATCGAGAGTCCCTCGGCTTTTACGGCAGGCTGTTCGTGGTGCCCAAAGCCTCAGGGGCTTGGAGGCCTGTTTTGGACCTGTCCACCCTGAACAAATACCTACGGGTAGTCAAGTTTGTCATGGAGACTCCACTCTCTGTAAGGGAAGCTCTGCGTCCGGGAGATTGGGCCACGTCGGTGGATCTCACCGACGCATATTTCCATGTGCTCATGCATGTTCAAGACAGGAAATGGCTGCGCTTTCTGTGGGGCGAGAAAGTGTTTCAATTTCGGGCACTCCCCTTCGGGCTTTCCCTGGCCCCCTGGATCTTCACGCTGGTCGTTCGCCAGCTTTGCTCCCTTGTCAGACAAGAGGGGGTACGCCTACGGGCGTATTTAGACGATTGGTTGAATCTGCATCAGGACCAGTACATGTGCAGAACTCAGACTGCGAGGGTTCTCGACCTGGCGGCTCAGCTGGGCTTTACAGTCAATCTAGGGAAGTCAGAGTTAGAACCATCCCAGCGCTTCACTTACCTGGGCATGGATTTCGATACGGTGGAGTGGTTAGTCCGTCCCTCTCAAAAGAGGGTGGACAAGCTTCAGAACTTGGTTCGCTTGTTGATAGGAAAGAGTGTGTCCACGGCCCGGGAGTTGTCCTCCCTACTGGGGCAGATGGAATCGATGGCTCCCCTTGTGCCTCTAGGCAGGGTCCACAAGAGGCCGTTTCAGGCGGCTTTGAGGAGGCAGTGGGACCAAGCCTCTCAGGGCTGGAATGTTCGCATAGGACTGGGGAGTTGGTTCAGCAACACTACAAGTGTTTGGCTGCTCCCCTGGGTCTCTCAGGGTGTTCCGATCGTTCCTCCGGCGCCGGAGAACATTCTTGTTACAGATGCATCCATGACAGGCTGGGGTGCTCATCTGGCCGATCAGACAGCCTCCGGTCTGTGGGATCTCTCCCTAGCTCCTCAGCACATAAACGTGCTGGAGCTGGAGGCTGTGTCTCTGGGTTTACAGGCTTTCCTGCCGCTTCTGGGGGGCAGTCATGTTCAAGTCCACACGGACAATACGACTGTGGCCGCTTACATAAATCGGCAGGGGGGCACACGCTCGCAGAAGCTGTCGGAGAGCGCTTGCCGTCTGTTGGTTTGGTGCAGCTCGCACAACATACTTCTCTCAGCGAAGTACCTGAAGGGCACGCTCAATGTTTTGGCGGATGCCCTCAGTCGGGGGGACAAGGTTCTGCATTCAGAATGGACCCTCTCCCACCAGGCGTTGGACCGTCTTTGGGTTCAAGTAGACAAGCCTTGCATAGATCTGTTTGCAACGAGATTCTCCACCAGGCTTCCCCTTTTCGTCTCACCGTTCCCGGACCCTCTGGCGTGGGCGGTGAACGCGTTGGATCTGGATTGGTCAAATCTGCAGGCTTACGCTTTTCCTCCGTTTTGCCTGCTAGGGAAGGTGGTAAGGAAAGTGGATCTGGAAAAACCAGCGCTGGTGCTGGTTGCTCCTCTTTGGCCCAGCCAGCACTGGTATCCGGACCTTCTGCGGCTGGCAGTGCGCCCACCCATTCCTCTAGGCGTTCGAAGGGGCGACCTGTTACAGCCCAGGTCAGGGGTCCCGCACGAGAATCCGCAAGCGTTGCAGCTTCACGGCTGGATTCTGTCAGAATCGCTCTGCGTCGTGCCGGGGCCTCGGCCACAACTCTGAAACTGGTACAGAAAGCACACAGAGATTCAACTAGCTCCGTGTACTCTTCTCATTGGGCTGCATGGGCCAAGTGGTGCTCTGAGAATAAGGTTCAACATCTTTCCCCAAGGTCCATGGAGGTAGCCAACCACCTCTCTTGGTTGGCTAGTAGGGGGGTCTCTCCTTCGTCATTGCGAGTTAGAAGGTCTGCGATTTCTTCCACTCTTAGACAGCTCGGTCGCAAGATCAATCTTGACGGTGTCATTTCAAGCGTGCTTAAGGGAGCTGCCCTTGACGCAGCGCTCTCAAGATCACAGCTCCCTGCCTGGGATCTGTTTGTGGTTCTCCGTTTCCTTGCATCGGAGGACTTTGAGCCTCTCCGGTTGGCTAGTTTACCTAATTTGACGAGAAAAACTCTGTTTTTGGTCTTGCTTGCCACGGCTAGGAGGGGTAGCGAGGTGCACGCACTTTCTGGTCTCGCTAAAGATATTTCCCTTGAGAGGGATGGCTCCTACTCTTTGAGATTTACGTCTAATTTTCTCGCTAAAAATCAAAAGCCCGGTCAGGCTTTGCCTTGCATTCGTATTCCACCCTTGAGCGATATACTCGCTCCTGGAGACCCCGATCTGTCAAATTGTCCTGTCAGGGCGTTAAGCAGCTACCTGTCTAGGTCTTCGCCGATTCGCTCGGAAACTCAGAAATTATTGTTTATATCCCTCAACACTGTGCGGGCGAAGGATATCTCGAAGGTCACCTTGACTAAATGGGTTTCACTGACCATTAAGCAAGCGTATGGATGGTGGCAACGCCAGTCTGGCGAGGTCAGGGCGGTGCTTCCTCTTACGTCAGCCAGGACGCACGAAGCGAGGGCTTGGGCGTCTTCTGTGGCCGTGCTTCGCTCAGGGCGCCTATCAGAGGTCCTGGCGGCGGCTTATTGGAAATCTGAGGACGTGTTCATCAATTTTTATTTGAGAGACATTGCGGCAAGGCGGCAAGATGGCAGTGCGGCTTTGCCTGCTCTCGTGGCTGCAGGGCAGGTCCTGCGGTCGTAAGTTGGTAAGTACCCTCCTCCTATAGTAGCAATCTGCTATATGTGAGTTGGGTAAGATATGTAATTTAATTAAAAATTTTAATAATAAATTTTCATTTGATTAATATACTTACCCAACTCACATCGTTTATTCCCTCCCGCCTCCCCGCTGTGGGGGGTATGGGGGTCTAAAAAAGTAGTGAGTTGGGCTTCGTGTAGAATGACAAGATGGCGGCATATGCGCGCGCATATGGAAGGCAGCCTCCCTTACGGGCTGGCTTGGATACCCTTACGGGTCTCGGTCACTCTTTTTTAGAGGCGTCTTCCTTGTTGCTAAGGGGACGCGTACAGCGATATCAGCACTGAACTATGGGTTAATTGCTATATGTGAGTTGGGTAAGTATATTAATCAAATGAAAATTTATTATTAAAATTTTTAAGTTTCGCTCCACGCGACTTGCTTATTAACTCCAAAATTTAACAGATCGTAGAAAATTATGTCTAGAGCCAATACCTGAAGGTTTGTGACTTCTCTCCCTAGTTTTTATGTAAGTTCCTTCAGTTTGAGAAACATGGGTCCGCACATCCCCACGATGTCTTCCGTGTGTAGTCTAAATTTGACCTTTTTTTTTAATTATTACATATACTTCTCGCTGAAATTTAATGATCTTTTAGGACATAAGAGCTTTTTATGTGTCTGAGGCATTCTTAAAAGCTCATTAAAAAATTCCAACTGGTTTAAGAGATACTGTATTTGCAATTAAACACCCTTCTGGGTCCACACGGACCCGACCGGCGAAGGTTAATTGTGTGAGCATTAACATATCAGACTCCAGGTGTAGTGTGCACAAGAAAGTGCCCGAGTGGGTGAACTCAAGCACTAGTTCCGAATGGTAGAAATATCAAACAAATCTCAATTTTAACTGTGTTTGGTTTCAACCCAGTTGGGCACTTTCTTATGCACACCATCCATGATACAGTGAAACCCGGCTATATTGAAGTAGGCTATATTGAAATCCCGGCTATATTGAAGAATTTTTCAGGTCCCGGCTGAAGCTCTACTTTTTCTTTGTTAAAAAATGTTGGCTACATTGAAGTCGGCTATATTGAAATCCCGGCTATATTGAAACAAAAATTCAGCCCACGGGACGTTTTTACCTGGCTATATTAAATGTTTGCTCCAAAGATTTGTTTAACTTTTTATTTTTAAGAACAATGACTGCGCGGGCGCCGAATGATATGACACGCCTCTGTCAGCGCAATCAGTTGAGGAAGGGGAGAGGCCAAATCAGCATCAACTTTCGAGTCAGGAGGTCTCTGATAACAATTTAAGTCTAACAATGCCGCGGGCCTCTGACAGCTACGCCATGTAGTCTTGTGGTGCGTAGATCTCCCCGACTTAATTTTTCTTGTTCATGCGAGTAGTTTGCCTTTGTACACAAGCAAAAATGGCTGCAAAACAAACAAGTCGCGTAAGGCGAAATAACAACATTTAGTCAAGCTGTCGAACTCACAGAATGAAACTGAACGCACTGCATTTTTTTCACAATGACCGTAGTCCGCCGCTCGTACAAAAGGCAGTGAAATTAACGAGCATGTTTAGTGCGGTAGAGGTTTTGCTGTGCTGCAAAGCACGCTTTTCTGTACCTCTCTTTGCTTTAACTTTCTGAGCGTGTTTTTAATCCAAACATATCATATCTATATGTTTTTGGAATCAGGAACCGACAAGGAATAAGATGAAATTGTTTTTAAATCGATTTCGGAAATTTAATCTTAATCATAATTTTTATTTTTAGAGCTTGTTTTTAATCCGAATATAACTAATTTATATGTTTTTGGAATCCGAAAATGATGGAGAATAAGATGAACGTAAATTTGGATCGTTTTATAAAAAAAATAATTTAAATTACAATTTTCGAAGTTTTAATGACCAAAGTCATTAATTAATTTGTAAGCCTCCAAGCTGAAATGCAATACCAAAGTCCAGCCTTTGTCGAAGATTGCTTGACCAAAATTTCAATCAATGTGATTGAAAAATGAGGGTGTGACAGTGCCACCTCAACTTTTACAAAAAGCCGGATATGACGTCATCAAAGACATTTATCCAAAAAATTAAAAAAACGTCCGGGGATATCATACCCAGGAACTCTCATGTCAAATTTCATAAATATCGGTCCAGTAGTTCACTCTGAATCGCTCTACACACACACACACACACACACACGCAGAAACACACACACACACACACACACACAGACAGACACACACACACACAGACCACGACCCTCGTCTCGATTACCCCTCTATGTTAAAACATTTTAGTCAAAACTTGACTAAATGTAAAAAGGGTGAGTCTGACAATTAAAAGAAAACTCGAGCTTATTCAGAAGCTGGAAACTGGCTGCAAAAAAAAGAAAGAAAGTAGCTGAGGAATATGGAATGTGTGTTTGTGTGTGTAAGGGAGGGGGGGGGGGGGGGGGGGCGTGTGTGTGAGTGTGTGTCCGAGTGTGTGTGTGTGTGTGCACAAAAAAGCAAGGAGGCTCGAAGAACAACAACCAACAGGTGAAAGATTAATGGGAATATACCTCACATCAAACGCAATGTGTGGACACGGAAATAAGAACGTATAGTGAAAAAAAGTTCGGTTACATTGAATTTCTGAAGGAACAAGGAGGGAAATTCAATATAACCGAGAATTGCCTATATTGAAGTTCCGGCTATATTGAAGGTCTTCCCGGGTCCCGTGCCACTTCAATATAGCCGGGTTTCACTGTACACGGAATGCACAGAGGCAAAAAACAGAAATATTTTTAGGTTTTTAATTTATTTTTCACATTTCTGAGAAAGACAAAATTGATAAAAAGTGCAACTAAACAATGTCAATGAATGAAAAACCATTAAAGGACACACACAAACACACGCTCACTTTTTTCATGTATTCATCCTACTCTCAAGCTGTACACAACTCGCTGTCTCTTATCAAACAAGAAATGAAGAGTAAAATGAATTGGATCTTCAGCTTTTGACACTTCAATGATACATGACAAACAAATCTTGAATTTGATGTGAGAATGTGAGAACAAAGTATTAGTTCCTCAAAATTTGTCAACAAGTTGGAGGATTCTGGACTGTTCCGCTTCTCTTGCTGCTGGATCCTTAGCATCCCCAATGTTGCCTGCATATTCTGAAATAAGAAACAAATCAACAATGATTAGTAAATAAGAAAGAAATGTGCACATGCTTACAGTAATTAGAAGATGTCAAACCAATACTACAAGATAATAAAATCAAAAAACAAATACACTGCCAACGTTCTAAAATTCAGAATCAAAAAACAAGAAAGGTGTGTTAATGGAACGTTATATTTATGACAAAACAATATGTTACATTCACAATGTTTTGTTTTGTCATAAACGTAACTTTCAATAAATTTTTCTTGTTTTCTTTTATTTTTCAGTGGAACTCCCCTTTTAAGACAAAAAAAAACCTGAGAAAATCACAAGATAACAATGAAAATGACAATAAATGAAAAAAAAGGACTTTTTGTGTGCCGATTATTGTCCATGTTTCTGGTGAGTACTCACCTGCGGTCTCTTGTTCCAATAGAAAAAAAATCGGGTCTTAAAAAGGAGGGAGTTTTAAAATGGGGGTAAATTTACTGACGTTAGGAACAAAAAGTCTGAGAAAACAGGGTCTGAAAAGGTCAAACAAAAGGGGGGGGGGGGGGGGGCGTCACTGTACAAGATTATAGATATGATTTCACTCGGCTAACTTACAGTTAGGCTCATTATATATACTCTGAGTGATTGTCATAACTGTCCAGGAAAAGAGGACAGACAGGGGCTGTGGAGGAGAACATTGACAATTCTTACCTAAAAGAACAGAAATATGATGTAGAAATTATACATATACAAAGAAAACACAAAAAGAATTAAAGCCAACAGTTCGCCTGAATGGTAGGGTAAAAGTGGTCATACATGTAAAAACCCACTCATGCAAAAACATGAGTGAACATGGGAGTTTCAGCCCACGAACGAAGAAGAAAAAGAAAGGCAAAAATTCATAAATGTCAATTTTACTCAGAGGCCAACTTTCATTACCTCTCATTATGCCCCTGATAACCTTGATTGATCCACCACGCATGTTCAAAATCTGCATCACTCTTGATTTGACCTGAAACAAATGTTACAAAATGTAAGCTATCTGGAAACCTGATGCGTCCGTTTAGCCCACCACAAATTCTGTACATTGCCAAACAGAAGAGAAAACAACATGCCCACATATTCTTACAACATGCACTTATTAACAGAATACACAGCAAGACATGCATAACATTGCCTGAGATTGTTTTACAAAGAAAGATGGAATTGTCTTAGTAACTGACAGGAACTGTCTATAGTACATGTATATGCTTACCTGGCAAAATTCGTTGAGACTTTTTAACAACAATAAAAAAATTCACACAATTTTATGTCCTTTTTTTCTGAGAACAACTATTCTCACATTTGAAGAGTGAAATTCAGACCATACAGACTTAAAAGATACAAAGCCGTTTTACTATCAGAGCATGTACTCAAAAAGAAAAGTGACCAGAACTTACAGAGGAAGCACCAGAGGCACAGACTTCCAGCATGATGTAGTCGATCAACTGTAGCGTGAAGAGCCCAGAGTCCAGGCGTTTCAGGTAAAACTCATCCTCCATGTCTTCATCCACCTCTTCTCCCGCCTGTTTCAACCTCTGCAAAGTTCACACACAGCAAGACTTATTCGCTGATTTCCTCATCAATTAAAAGTTTTAAAAAATGTAGTCAACAAAGACACTCAACTGTGCCTTCAGGGAACTGCTTTTTTTAGAACTGACTTTTATAGAATATTCTGGCCCAATTTTGTTAATTTACATTTCTGCAGAGCCTGTAATTTTAGTCAGAAAACACATTCACAAATAAGAGCATGTTCACACACACACACACGATATTTACATTTCTGCAGAGCCTGAAATTTTGCAGTCAGAGAACACATTCACAAATGAGAGCACATTCACACACACACACACACACACACACACACACACACACACACACACACACACACACACACACACACACACACAGGGTGGATTAATGTTGATATCACAAGTATGTTAACTGAGATACTTACATGCTTTTCTTTTTCTATGGAGTCATCACACTGTCGCACCTTGTCCAGGTACTTGAAATGCAGCTCCATCAGTCTCTCTACCTGTTGACAGTTACACATCTTGCAGTGATAGTTACACATCTTGCAAGGACAGTTACACATCTTGCAGTGACAGTTACACATCTTGCAGTGACAATGTGTTCACAGTGACTGCTCATTTTGGTGCACCTACTGTGCTAACGACTAACTACATTATGTGTAATGTTTTGTTTCATATTTCTACCATTCAAATTTTGGTCATTTGACAGCCAAAAGACCATTGGGTCGGAGTACTTGCGAATGTTTTCTGTTGTAAAAAAGCAACCACTTTGTGCTTATACCATTACTTTAGTAAATAAAATAAATTGTCATTGTCACTGCCATCATTGTCATTACCTCCCTTTACCTGAAGCCCTTATCAACTTGAGAGCAACTGCAGTACACGGAACTTTCTTTCTTTATTTGGTGTTTAACGTCGTTTTCAACCACGAAGGTTATATCGCGACGGGGAAAGGGGGGAGATGGGATAGAGCCACTTGTCAATTGTTTCTTGTTCACAAAAGCACTAATCAAAAATCTGCTCCAGGGGCTTGCAACGTAGTACAATGTATTACCTTACTGGGAGAATGCAAATTTCCAGTACACAGGACTTAACATTTCTTACATACTGCTTGACTAAAATCTTTACAAAAATTGACTATATTCTATACAAGAAACACTTAACAAGGGTAAAAAGAGAAACAGAATCCGTTAGTCGCCTCTTACGACATGCTGGGGAGCATCGGGTAAATTCTTCCCCCTAACCCGCGGGGGGTAGTACACGGAACCCCCCATTTAAGACTTCCCAAATCTAAGAAACTCAGGTCTTGAAAGAGAAGGAGTCTAAAATGGGGCGACATTTACAGATGCTTTCAACAGAAATTCTGAAAGAGTATAAATCCAAAAACAAATAGACTGCCAACGTTCCAACATTCACGTAACATTTTGTTTTGTCCTAATTAAACGTTCCAACATTCACGTAACATTTTGTTTCGTCCTAATTAAACGTTCCAACATTCACGTCACATTTTGTTTCGTCCTAATTAAACGTTCCAACATTCACCTAACATTTTGTTTCGTCCTAATTAAACGTTCCAACATTCACCTAACATTTTGTTTTGTCCTAATTAAACGTTCCAACATTCACGTGACATTTTGTTTCGTCCTAATTAAACGTTCCAAAATTCACGTGACATTTTGTTTCGTCCTAATTAAACGTTCCAACATTCACGTAACATTTTGTTTTGTCCTAATTAAACGTTCCTTGCGGCCCTATGCTCCACAGGGAGTCTACAGGAATAAGTCAAGTCAAGTCAATTAAACGTTCCAACATTCACGTAACATTTTGTTTTGTCCTAATTAAACGTTCCAAAAACACACCTTTCTTGTTTTCTGATTCCGAAAGAGTAGAGTCTTGAAAGGCGAGAGTTCTTAAAAGGAGGGCTCCATTGTAATAAAATCTACTCATTTACAAGCTGTTAATTACACATCAATGGAACAATGGGCGGGGACGTAGCTCAGTTGGTAGCGCGCTGGCTTTGTAGCCAGTTGGTCGCTATCAGCGTGGGTTCGATCCCCACGTTCGGCGAGAGATTTATTTCTCGAAGTCAACTTTGTGCAGACTCTTTTCGGTGTCCGAACACCCCCGTGTGCACACATGCGCACAAAAAAATCCCACGTTCACAGCGAAAGTCTAAGGGCTTGGAAAACACGAAGACACGCATGCATCATCTCTCGTCTCCGATTATCATGATCGTATTTCGATACTTTGACGAGACAAACCCAATGCTGGTGTGTCGAAGAAGACAGCCACAGCGGACTTGTTCGAATCAAAGTATCACACCATATCTTCAACGTATTACCAATACCTGTCCCAATATAGACCAGTTGGTCTAAGAGGACGTTAAACCCTAATAGTCAGTCATGGAACAATGCTTGTTTTGCACAAACACACACAACACCAGAAAATACTTGCAGGGTCTTCTTACCTTTTCATGGTCATTTTCCGTGAACTTGCTCAACAGTCTTTGCCTCTGTGTGCCGTGGCTGTTTCGCAATAATGACGCAATGATGGAGCAGATGTGTTCTGCACACACAATAACAGAGCTGAATACACTATCAGCAACATATGAAATACATAAATGTTTTAGGAAAAACATCTTTCAAAAAGCAAACTCTTGGGGCTGTCAAATAACAAACGTTTGAATGGAAGAAATATGAAACAAAACAATACACATAATGTAACCTCAATTGTTCAGCAAACAATCTCACAAACAAATACAAACTCGTGAACACGAACTCGAAGAACTACGCACCTTCCAACTCATCTGAGGACGGCCCAGCCTTTGCTGTCTTTGGCGTTTTCATGTAAAGAGGGAAGATGGTTCGCAGACCCAGGATGTCGACAAATTTCTGACTGTTGTCGACACCGTCCACCCCAGTCATGGAATGATTGAGAACCTTGATGGCACAGTTGCGAGACAGCTTCTTCTCCCTGCAACACAGACATCTGGGTTGCTTGATTTCTTTCTAAATGCATTAAAATACAATGCAAGTTTTGGTTCAGAAGATACGGGATTTGCTCCTGTAGCATGCACAAAATCAATTCTTGCCTCTGATGACATCATCTATCTTCTATATATATATACGACTAGTGTCTGTGTGTCTGTCTGTGTATCTGTCTGTGTATCTGTCTGTGCGCGATGCACGGCCAAAGTTCTCGATGGATCTGCTTCAAATTTGGTGGGCATATTCAGGTAGACCCCGCAGAGAACCTGGTCGATGAGAATTTTCAACACGTGCTCTCAGCGCGCAGAGCGCTGAACCGATTTTGGTTTTTCTGTTCATTTCACCATTCCCAGTAACTCTTCCTTATCTTCTCCAGTGTTTTCAGCGTTTATCTCCCTTCCTTCGTGTGGCGTCAATCCATATTCCCGTTACTACGTTACTATTTTTAGAATGTCACTGCACTGTCCAGAACGCTTTCATTGCACCCGTAAGTTGTCCTTACTGTAAAAGTGAAAAGGTCGAATCAATTTATAGCCACACGAAAAATACACTGTCATCTATCTCTACATATTTATAGATATAGATACATATATATATACGGCTTCTCTGTGTGTGTGTGTGTTTGTGTGTGTGTGTGGGCAACACCTGTGGATTGTAGAGTTCTGTTTGTGATGTGGTCTGGCGGCTTTGGTGTGTCTGTATGTGCACAGAGCATTATCAACTCAACCCCACCCCCTGCCCTCCTCTCCTTATTTTTTGTTTCTTTCTTTCCTCTTTTTGAAAGCGGACAAACACTCAAGTCCTTAATGGCTCAAAACCGTAGGACTTTTAATATTAATTTTAACGTGTCTGTATGTTCAGGCCTTCCTTCGAGAAGCCATAACAGTTATTCTCACTCCCGTTTGAGTGGACTTCGCCTTCAAAGGTGATTGTGGTGTTTCGGCACTCGGTTACATTTGGCGTCGTCGACAGCGATGGGACTCGACATGAAATGTTCAGGCCACTGAATCATTTTCGTGCTGTTCCCATTCCACCTGAGAGGGACCTAAGCTTGGCGGGTCCATGGTTCGGAACTTTGGGGACAAAGTTCATTCAAAGGGGGTCGAGTGTGACAGGGAGACTACCGTCGCCCTTCACAGCAGACTCTGCAGAGTTGTTCGCCTTAGAAGTTGTGGGCTTTCCTTGCATGTACCCGTAAGTTGTCCTCACTGTAAAAGTGCAAAGGTCGAATCTATTTATCGAAAATCCACTGTCATCTATCTCTATATATTTATAGATATAGATAGATATATACGGCTTCTGTGTCTGTGTGTGTGTGGAGGCAACACATGTGGATTGTAGAGTTCTGTTTGTGATGGGGTCTGGCGGCTTTTGTCTGTCTGTATGTTCTGGCATTTGAGAAGCCATAACAGATAATATAGGGCTTGGAAATAAGCTCTAAAATTCTCAATCCCGTTTGAGAGGACTTCGCCTTCAAAGGTGATTGTGGTGAACCGCCACGCTGTCTGTCTCTGTCTCGCGATTCACCCCGGCGAAGCCGGGTATTCCTCTAGTTTTACATATATAACCAGGGAAGCTAGGTCGCACACACAACTTCAAACTGATTAAATGGCCAAAAGACATTCCCAGTACACACGAGTATTTCCATCCCCAAGAATGCAATGAAGAGGTATTGAACAAACACACCTTCAAGTATAAAATTGGGGCACACACGGATAGAGGCATCCTTGCACAGCTCTGCACACACACACACACACACATATACACACCCACCACACACACACAAACACACCCAAACACATACACACACGCACACACACACCAGATCACCTGAGCATGAGATTCATCAGTTGCAGCCCTTCACCCTTGAGGAAGCGAGCGCGGTTGGCTGAGTACATCAGAGCAGAACACATACAGTTGAACAGATTCTCCATATACTCCACTTCTTCTTTGTTTGCAGGGTCATGTCTTTTGTATGTCTGTTGTCAACAACAACAACAACAAAATCACATTAAAAGTTGAAGTGATCATAATTAGTTATGTCTGTTTATTCTCGCAGACAGACCGGAGCTTTTCACTATCTGCGCAGCATTATCAGACAGCTGCTTTTTGACCATAATTTTTTTTCTGTCAAATTCTTATTCAGCGGGTCCAATTTGTTGTTGCTTTTGTTATTGTTCCTATAAATGCGGGCCGACAGTGTGGTCGTGTGCGTGAGTAGGAAAACTGACTTGGTGAAGAGTAAGAATGACTCATGCTAGAAAACCAGAAAAAACTCAGGTCCGTTCAAATTTTAATCAGGGTTGTACATAGGTTTCAGTACACACGAGATTATTCATACCTTGAGTTTACTTTACAACAAACGACAACGTTCAAGTTTCAACTAATGAAGTAGATTCCTTTCAATTCCAAACAAATACCATAAACCTAAGAGTTTCAAGGGGCTCTAACAAGTGACGGAATTTTGAGTTTAAGGGAATTCAAACAAGGTAAAAACTGACAGAAGAAACAAACAAAAAACACAGATTAGTCAATACATTCATAAAGTCAATGCAATGTCATCACGAAACTAACAACTGTTAACTTATAAATACGTTGTTGACTCACTGGGACTATAGACTAGAGTCTTAAAGACAAAGTGTCTGATAAATGAAGAAAAACCGTCGTGTTCAACGATGAAGAAAAATATTGAAAAGATTAAAAATACAAATATGAAAAATATTCTAAGTCCCAGACCGAAGCAAAAGACCAAAAAAGTTATAAAAAAGAAAATGTAGTCAGAGTCCATCAACGGAGCAAAACACCCAAAAAGTTATAAATAAAATTAATCTGTCCAAGTCCAATAAAGGCTGAAAACACCAGAATAGTTATAGATTAGCCCAAGTCCAGTAAATAATAGAAGCATCAAAATTCTTATAAACAAACAGCAGACATCTTGTATTAAGGGACATAACGTCATTATACCTCACTAGAGTTATCCTCCCCAATCTCAAAAACGTTGATTCATTTATACAAAAGAGGCTTCAATACAATAAAATTCCACAAAGAAAAACGTTCCTAACAGCAGGCAAAAACAATTTGAGTTTGAGAAATAAAAAATGTTTCCAGAATTGTGAAAGCTCAACAATGGCCGACAATGTGAAGGTCACAAAGTCACATAAAACTAGCTTCTGTTACCTTTACCAGCCTCTCCAAGAAACAGCTCACATTTTCAAATTCAACAGATAATTCCATATTTGACCTATCCATACAAAACGTAGCAATAAAGAGAATGAAAGCAAGACAAACCTTATGGCTCCACAGTAGGCTCACCACGATCACACCATTGGCATTAGGCATTCAGAAAAGGTTCTCACGTTTAAAACATATTTCCATTCAACAAAATCTCCAGCTACAACAAAACGGTCCTCTCCGGTCAAACAGGAAAACAACACTAACAGGTGAGTACACAAAATTCCCAGAAACCCTTGGGGCAAAACACAAAGCTATGACGATTTTCACAAGAACAATCTAGAAAGGTGTCAACACAAAAAGACAGGCACAAGGAAACAAAAGAAAAGACACAGAAAAGATAGAGGATTTACAGAACAAAAACCACACACAATTCCACCAAATTGCATAGCATCTCGAGTTACCACACAATAAGGTCAAATTAAATGCAGTTAAACTTCTAGAAAAATAAAGACATTATAGCTGAATATAACAACAACAAAAAATAAAAAATAAAAAATCGATAGGAAAATTACAAAAATCCCCCAAACGCAAAATGCAACAAACCACCCAAAACGAAAAATAAGGCGCAGAACTATGGCATTTACAGTTCCTGTCATGGTGTTTTTGTTTTAGTTTTAGTTTCCACTTTTATGAGAAGTCCCACTGACAATTCACACACAACAGACTATACAAAGTCTGTCAACTGACTTGTCAAATATGGATTCAAAGCAAATTTATACAGTAGAAACAGGGTATCTAGGTCCTTTTACTACATGACTCTTTTGGTGACATGGTTTGCTGACTGATTGAATTTTGGCTCGTTTGAGCCATATTGCAATGAAAAGTAAGCTGGTACCTTCCCATTTTGGTTAAAGTAACTCAAAACATGGACCACAGGAAGGTGTCCTTCGTGGGGAAGTGTCATCTTAAAAAAGGGTCTTTACATTAAGGTTTTCACTTCATGTCATACAGATACAGTCCAGAAACTAATAATCTATAATAAGAACAAATGTGGGGTTGGGGGAGGGGCAATAAATTACAAAAACTCACAGCCAACTGTTGCAGCAAGACGTCAATGCCTTCCTGTTCTCCCAACAGCTGCCTCACCTCTGAAAATGAGAGCAAAATTGACCTCACATCATTAACCTTCAGTTGTACAATTTCTTGACTGTAAAATAATTAATCTGACACTTGGAGAAAACTGAAGAATCAGGAGACAAGAGAGATTATGTCACTAGGGGTCACTTTCATTTGAAAATAACAAAGAAACTGCTATTGTAGCAAAAAAAGGAAACACAGATTGGTAACACAATATATTTTCCAAACAAGAAGAGCAAACTCTCGATCGAGTCACTTTCGCAGTTCTGAATATTATATGAGGCATCAGATGGACAGGAAGAAATTGCTATTCACAACACAATGAGTCACGTTCACATAAAATTTGAGCCCGGTCACTTTTATAGTTTCCGAGAAAAGCCCAACGTTAAGTTGTGTGTTGCCGAACAGAAAAGGCTAGTTATCTCCCTTGTTTTTCTGATAACGTTCGTAAAAGGCTACAGATGTAAATACTTTGATGTAAAGAATAATCCTACAAAGTTTCAATCACATCCGATGAACTTTGTCAAAGATATAAAATGTCTAATTTTTCCTTTGACGCTGACCTGTGACCTTGAAAAAGGTCAAAGGTCAACGAAACCATCGTTAAAGTGTAGAGGTCATTGGAGGTCACGACTAAACAAAATATGAGCCCGATCGCTTTGATAGTTTCCGAGAAAAAATATAAAATGTCTAATTTTTCCTTTGACGCTGACCTGTGACCTTGTCAAAGGTCAACGAAACCATCGTTAAAGTGTAGAGGTCATTGGAGGTCACGACTAAACAAAATATGAGCCCGATCGCTTTGATAGTTTCCGAGAAAAGTCCAACGTTAAGGTGGTGTCTACGGACGGCCGGACGGCCGGCCGGACAGACTAACACTGACCGATTACATAGAGTCACTTTTTCTCAAGTGACTCAAAAAACCCAACTCCCGTTATTTTGGAATGCTGGAATCATTCAAAATATCACAGAAATAAGTCTTACCATCAGAATTCTGTAACAGGATTGCCATGATTTCGCTGGCATACAGTTTGTTGACATCAAATGGCAACTTCATCTGAAATGAATTAAAAGTAAAACAAGAGTAAAGCAACACATCCTGGAAATTAATGCACAAAGATACATTTGGCAGAGGTTTCCAATGAAAATCCTTTCCCAACTGTAATTCAACTATTTGCCTTAGCATTATGAACACAGTTTTGTGATGGTCAGACTACCTGTGTGTACAGAGAGTGACTTAAGAAACTTAAACAATGAAAGAAATGACTGTTTCTAGTAAGCCTATGTTGTAACAGAGTGGTGTCAAACTAGCTTGAATACTTTGGAAAATGTTATTTCCTGAGAAATTGTTTTATTTGAACACACACACACACACACACACACACACACACACACACACACACACACACACAAACAGCAAATACAACTTACCTTGACTCTTTTCAAAAGCCACACCAACAACCCCTGCTGGGCAGCATCCCCAGATACTTCTGTGCGGAACTCTGTGACGTTTTCTATGATTGCTGGAAAACAGGATTCATTCTCTTGTGAAGATTGAGGCGTGTTCATCTGAATTTACTCTACTGAAAAATTCTGCAGCTATGACTTTGAATTGCAAGCTAACAGATCAATAATGTGCTAGGGTACAGTACATTACAAAGAGAGATAAGGGGAACATCTTGCACTAAAACTTAGTGTCAAAACAACAAAACATATCCTTGTGAACCAGTGATTATTCAGGCTCTAACTACAACATCAGATATTGAGAAAATAAACAGCCATACGCTTCTTTTCAACCACTTTGCACCTGTCTTGAACTTGAAGAGAATGACACTTTATTTTTTCAACCATTCTAACATATTTTCCGAATGATTCAGGGAACGCTAATGTAGCTCAGTACTAACTGATATTAAGCCCTTCCTTAGTACCAGTTAACTTTACACGGAAAATATTCCAATGCATGTGCTTGGTCAATGGAGTGCAATGAATCTTGAAAGTAAAACAAATGCAGCAAATACACACACACACATGTACAAACAAACAAACAAAATGTTACCCAGTGAGTTGTGGACACCGTCAGCCTCCTCTTTGACGGTTTCGTCGAGTCGCTCCATGTTCTGAACCAGCATGGCTGTTATCTGACCCTCCAGCTGTGGTGATAAAATTCACAACTACCGATGACGGATAAGACAATGGTCAACCATAAAGACTGGCCGAAGTGTAAATGTACAGTGGAATCAGACCTTATATGAGTAGGCTCCTAAAACAGAGGTACATTCAGACTTAAAGATACCATGAACAGAAAAATCTGAAAAGTCTAGGTCTAATATAAATGTTAACTCATTCGCTGCGTGTCAGAACTGGAATTCCGACACCTGTGTTTAGCGTTGGCTGCGTGCCGGTACTTGAGTTCCGACGGATATCACGAATTTTTAACGGTGTAAACGGTCCTGCTGACCAAGGGAAACAACCCCTGCAATGAACTTCTATCTGTCTACAGTGGTACCATTCACTGTAAACAGTTCCTTCCCTTAAATTGTTGGGATTAATAAAAATTTTGTTGACGGTGTGCGACCCACGTGTTTTGACTTTTCCAAGATGGCGGATCGTTCTGCTGAGACGTAGTAACTTGAAAAGAGTGCTAGAACGTGTTATTCAGTACGGTTCTGATCTTGACCTCAGTGATGATGATAGTGGAGATGATATTTTAGATTCTGGTGACGATTTTGTGCCAATGGACGATCATTTGGGTGATGATTCGGGCAATGCAAGTGTCGATCATGACATTGTGTATGATGAACCCATGACGTAGAAAGTTTTTTTGTTTTGCTTCAAATTGGATATTTTGCCTGGATATGAAGACAACAAAAGGTATGTACTTTCAAATGTTTCATATATTTTCTAAAAGAGTAAGTTCCAAACTTTGCAAAAACATAAGGTATGTAAGGTTATCTTGTGTTGTTGATTTTTAATAATTTTTTCAAAATGGCTCTAAATCGCGCGTTGGCAGGGAACACAGGGGAAATTTAGACGCGCAGCGAATGAGTTAAACAAGTCGCGTAAGGCGAAATTACTACATTTAGTCAAGGTGTGGAACTAACAGAATGAAACTGAACGCACTGCATTTTTTCACAATAACCGTAGTCCGCTGCTCGAGCTAAACGCAGTGAAACTGACAAGACTGTTTTGCGCGGTAGTGGTTTCGCTGTGCTGCATAGCATGCTTTTCTGTACCTCTCTTCGTTTTAACTTTCTGAGCGTGTTTTTAATCCAAACATATGTTTTTGGAATCAGGAACCGACAAGGAATAAGATGAAATTGTTTCTAAATCGATTTCGAAAATTTAATTTTGATCATCATTTTTATATTTTTATTTTTCAGAGCTTGTTTTTAATCCGAATATAACATATTTATGTTTTTGGAATCAGGAAATGATGAAGAATAAGATAAACGTAAATTTGGATCGTTTTATTAAAAAAATTTTTTTTTACAATTTTCAGATTTTTAATGACCAAAGTCATTAATTAATTTTGAAGCCTCCAAGCTGAAATGCAATACCGAAGTCCGGCTTTCGTCGCAGATTGCTTTACCAAAATTTCAATCAATTTGATTGAAAAATGAGGGTGTGATAGTGCCGCCTCAACTTTTACAAAAAGCCGGATATGACGTCATCAAAAGTATTTATCGAAAAAAAGAAAAAAAGGTCCGGGGATATCATTCCCAGGAACTCTCATGTCAAATTTCATAAAGATCGGTCCAGGAGTTTTGTCTGAATCGCTCTACACACACACACGCACAGACAGACAGACAGACAGACACACACACACACACACATACACCACAACCCTCGTCTCGATTCCCCCCTCTATGTTAAAACATTTAGTCAAAACTTGACTAAATGTAAAAAGAGGGCTTAAATTGGGGGGGGGGGGGTTGTCTTAAAAAGGGGGTTCCACTGTATTGAATATAGAGATTGCAAAGAACCTTCATTCGTTCTGTGTGCATTCAAAATCCAGCATGGAAATGCACAGACATGAATTTATGTGTACACCTACAAACAGAATAAATAAGGTGTGAAATAACAAAATTTGATCAACAGACGTTTTCTGGAAATAACTCGGTCAGGATGTACCAACAGAATGCAAATCCTGACAGAGTTATTTCCAAAAATTGTCTATAGATACTACAAAACTTCAGTTATAGACTTGACATACCAAGGCATCTACCAAAGCTGTGGCATCCTCTTCACTTTCATTGAGAGTGTCAACATCTGTCAGTTCCTGCATCAAGTCCACCACTGCTATGGAAATATCTGGAACACAGAGATGTCATGCTCAACACAGCCGTACCGTAAAAGTCCACCACTGCTATGGAAATATCTGGAACACAGAGATGTCATGCTCAACACAGCCGTACCGTAAAAGTGCAAAACACACAGACTGAAACCTAAATCATGAAAGTATGCACAGCAACAGCAAGATAACTGGAAGTCTACCATTACCTGGGCAATGACTAGACCTCAACAAATGCTGAATACGACCACAGCCAGTTACTACAGTGGAAGCTCCCTTTTAAGACTCACCAATCTAAGAGTAATAAGACTTCCCCCCTTTTAAGACCCATTTTCCCCAGACTTTCTGTTCATAACCTCTGTAAATGTACCCCCATTTTCAGACTCCCTCATTTTTAAGACCTGCGCTGTGGCGGGGTGGTAAGACGTCGGCCTCTTAATCGGAAGGTCGAGGGTTCGAATTCCGGCCGCGGCCGCCTGGTGGGTTAAGTGTGGAGATTTTTCCGATCTCCCAGGTCAACTTATGTGCAGACCTGCTAGTGGCTTATCCCCCTTCGTGTGTACACGCAAGCACAAGACCAAGTGCGCACGGAAAAGATCCTGTAATCCATGTCAGAGTTCGGTGGGTTATAGAAACACGAAAATACCCAGCATGCTTCCTCCGAAAGCGGCGTATGGCTGCCTTAATGGCAGGGTAAAAACGGTCATACACGTAAAATTCCATTCGTGCAAAAACACGAGTGTACGTGGGAGTTTCAGCCCACGATCGCAGAAGAAGAAGAAGAAGAAGACCTGATTTTCTAAGATTTTTAAAGGTCTTAAAAGGGGGGTTCCAACGTACCAAAGCATTGTGGAAGTGTTCAGGTACTGTGCCAAAATTGATTTCAGTACAAACCTGTGTTTTCGTGTGAAAGAAGCTGGAGCAGGGAACGGACAGTGTTGAGTTCCACTAGCACATTGTACTGATCCGGCACTGTGGCGATCACATGCATTTGCTGCAGGATGTCATTCAGCTCAAGTTCTGATTCCATGAACCTGAAAAATAGAATGTATGCTTACTTATTGATTCTTCTATCATGTATAAACCAGCCTTTTGCAAAGAATGTACTTGGCAACATAGCAGAAGCAGACATATGTGTATGTATGTAAACAAATGTCCGCAACACACGTGTGTACTGCACAAATACACAAATGTCCGCACTATCAGTATTACATTTACACATGTACATGTACAGGGGTGTTGCTAGACATTTTCATGTTGGGACATTTGGCCGAAACTGTCAGAAAGCTTTTGGACATCTTGGAAAATGTTCGGCTATCATTTTGGCTCAAACAAAGTCACCGCAACATTGAAGCACAAGACTCAAGAGGGGAACACCAATACATACAATCATTGTCTTAGGAACACAGATTACAGGGGCGGAGCAGTTAAGCCAGAGGGGGGGGGGGGGGGGGGGGGTGTAAAACCTGGGGTCCAGGGTCCCGTTGGGGGTTCTGGGGGGCCAAGCCCCCTGAAGCTGAAGAATTTTAGCTATTTTATAAACAATGCGTGGCTTATCCTTGATTTTAAAGATGATCAACTGGTGTCAGCAGCCACTCATTATTTCTTTTAACGTTCGTATTAAATAATGGCAATTTATCTTCACTGATATCTGCTGCCGACATCATATAGTATGGTTTGAAGGAAGACATGTCGCATACTGTGACAATTAAACAATTAACTCTCTTCCCCCAGCTTTACAGACAGAAACAGAAAATAAAATTTACAAACAGATTTTTTTTTGGGGGGGAGGTGGGTCCGGAACCCTTGTAACACCCCCCCCCCCCCCCTAGTCCGCCCCTGGATTATATGTTGCTTACTGCTTACTGCAACTGAAACAATCAGCTTTGCTGATTTAACTACATCAGTTCTCTGAAACTTTTTCAAACCTTTAACTTTAATTTCTTGAAAGTAAAACTCCTCCAATCTTGTGCTAATCTTGACAAGCCTTGAGAAACATGACTGGTAAAACATCAATAAAAATAAAAAGCCATTTTGCTTGGAAACCACGATTTGCAGGACGTTTTTCATTCTCTGGCTCAGCAGATTTTGATTCGCGGTGACTATCGTCTGCTATATCGTCTGCTTCGATCGACTCGACAACACTACTACCACTCACACTGACACTGTCCACATTCGCGGTGTTCCTGTCATTTTGTCCGGAATCACTTACCTTGGCGAAGGGTAGCAAACCTTGGCCAATTTAGTTTTTTTTTCTCTTTTGGTTGCGACATGATGTTCAAATCCAAATCGAAAGCACTGACTGACTGATAAACTATCGCGAACCGGCGAACGCAAATGCTGAGAGTGTGGTTTCACTCTGGCATCTATATTTTTTGGCAATGGCTTCCGTTCAAAACATTGATGTTTCGTTTTTGGTATTCGCGAAGGAAATAAACGTCAGTCAGTTGACTAAGTACATCGGCAGCAGTTTTAGCAATCAAAGCCTGACCAACAAAAAAAAATAGGACAAACTTTGGCCGATTAAGGCGAATACTCTTCGGACATTTGGCCAATAGGGTCATGAAAGTTTCGGCAAAAGTAAAAAAAAAAATCGGCGATTGGCCGAAGGGCCGACCCAAACGACACCCCTGCATGTAGTGATGTACACACTTGTACATCAACACACACACACACACACACTCTCTCTCTCTCCCTATCTCTTTCTCTGCAAAAATTAAATCATTAAACCTGATTTGTCACAATGCCACTTATTTTCTTACTTTTCTGGCATTTCAGGGAACTTGATTCGCATTTCCTGGTTTTTGTAGACACGCTTTTCAAACTGCAGCAGCATCTTTTTCAAATTGGTTTCGTCCAGTGGCTCAGCCTGCAAAGATCACGCAACACATTATGCATTTTGGAAGAAGCAATACAAAAAGCATATACATGGTAATATTACTGACAAACAAACTGGAGGTCTAACAGACCAATAAACGCTGCCTTAACCTTTGTCAGTCCGGGTTATCAACTACACACGAAAGACATCGTGGGGCCGTGCGAACCCATGCTTCTCAAAGATGCACGCTTTTCCTTCTTTGAGAAACATGGGTCCGCACGGCCCTCACGATGTTGTAGTCTAAATTGTTGTCAGTTGTTGTTTTTTGTTACATGAAAAATATGTCTATGAAGAAACACCTGCTGTGCAGGGATGCTTTTTCTTATTAGCTGTTAGCAAGGCTGAGCTATCTCTCATCAAAATTACAACTGTTCATGATTGTTTATTGTCAACAGTGTCTGATTTACTATTTTAGACTGTACTTAACTTATCTGATAAACAAAGGGATGCTTTTATTATTAGCTGTTAGCAAGGCTGAGCGCTCTAATTTTTATTTAACTTAATTATACTCACCTCAGGCACTTCATCCATCATCTGCAGTATCCTCTCCTGGTCATTTTGTGACTGTCCACCAGCTTGACCTCCCTTGCGACGTTTGAGTGTTGGCTCATCACCATCCCCCTCCTCACCCTTCCTCTTGCTGACCAGCTCCGGCTTCTGAGGCTAAGAGTTTAGACACAAAACATAGATCTATTAAGAAATCTTGAGACGAATGGTTTGTATGATTTTTGTTGTTTATTCCAGCAACGTCTTGCTTAATTCAGGAAAGCACAGGAGCTTGCCCTAAAGCCCGTCCTTAATTGAGCCCGTAGTCGACTACACCGAAGCTTCGCAAAGTCTTAATACCGAAAACCCGCAGCTACGGCGTGGTACTTTGACCCCAACATCGCTCCTCAAGTTTTGACATGCGAAGCTTCGCCGTAGCTCGCAACGAAGTTGGGTTTTTTGTAAGAAGAGTGCTTTCGATTCAAGATGGACGACGAAATCAGACTCAATACCATAGTGAAGAATGCATTTATCGACTTTGGTTGACCCAAAGTACAAGAACTAACCTCCTACCTGTATTATTTCATACTGCGATGCTTTGACATGTCGAATGAAACTCGAAATCCCAGCGCTCACGCCAACTGGTCCCGGCCGTGCTCATTCAACGAAATAGAACACATACAATTAACTTACGTCATCATCAAGTACGTAAAGTACAATTTGTGACGTAAAGTACTCAGAAAGAAGCACACCACGCGCTGGTCGAGACTTCGCGCATTTGAGACGCCAAGACATGAAAAGATAACTCTCTTTTCCGACATAGTGCCTTCCCTTGGACTGCGACGAAGTCTAGTTCCGGTAGCTTCGCGAAGTGAGCTACGCGTAGTCGACTTCGTCCAATTAAGGACCGGCTTCAAGCCTTCCTTGACTGGGCGCAGTCTACTATGCGAAGTATACTTCTCGAAGCTGGCCGCACAAAGCTTAAGCAATAAGTTTTCGGTAAAAAGACTTTACGAAGTTTTCGTGAAGTTGACTTCGGACCTAATTAAGGACCCCCCTTAGAAATATTGTACAACATTCATCAGTTGAACTTTTGAAAAAGTAAAATGAAAAGACCCATGTAAGAGCACCAACAACAAAGGACACTATTTTTATAGCCCAATATGAATAGTGTATGTCGTGCAACTTTTATTTTCATCGTTCTAGATTATAATTCAATCAAAATAAGAGATCCTGTGATTTGTCAGATTACCGATGTTCAATTCTGATGAACAACAGAAATCTTGTCATTGAATACCTGCTGGAGAGGCGCATTGATAGACGCTCAATTAGTCTATGTAAGCCGTGAGGGTCATTTACAAGTATTAAAGACCGAGACGATAATTCATGCGAATAGATGACTTCAATCATATGATGTTAATTGATTCATAAATTCTTCTGGGCAATGCCAACGTACGTGAGTCAACTCCAAATACTGTACTACTTTTGAGAAGATAATTTCCGAGACACTATTTTGCTTTTTAAATGCTTTATCACAAACAAGGAAGAAAAAAAATGTGTGAAAGAAGTAAGCTAGAGCACACAGACACATTTCTTGGAACTTCCCCTTTGGTCAGGTGTCAATTCGACCATAATAACCTCAAAGTTTTAAATGGAAGCCTATGAAAGTGTAATAGACCTTTTCGGTATCTGAGCAGCTCTCGCGAGACACGCTCTTTGTTATGCTTTGAACATCGCGAGAACTTCGAACCTTGGCTTGCGCAGCTCGCACGAGATCGCTGTACCGCATGCTTTGCTATGCTCTGAAGTTTGCGAGAGATCACGAGAGCTTGGAATACCGATAGGGTCTATTGCACAAGTACATTCTGTTATAGTTTCAAGCTTCACTGCTTGTACATCAACTGCTCATACCTGTGCACATTTAGCATGGACATGTACACACACAAGCACACCCATTGTATGTATAGAAAATTAATGAAAGTCTTGACATCAGCAGTATAGATCACGATTTAACCCTGTGTAGGGTTCATCGTCACACTGAATGACTCTCAAACTATTCCCTTCTTTCAGTATGTGACATCACTTTCACAGTGCTTATTCTGAAGCATGCCATGAAGATATAGTCATTTAATTGCGTAGAGAAGTCTTCAGATTGCTTTAACAAAAATATTGTTTTAAGCCAAGGCCTCTTTGCCTTATTTATGTTTAGAATTGATTTCTCCCCCTCTACCGGGAAATCAATCTCCTGCAGTCAAAATATCGAAGGCTGCTTAATGCGGATTTCACAGTATTCTATTAGCGTCTGCCTATAAGTTTGACGTGTAATTCGACGAAATTGATTACGCTTTGTCAGTTGTGGTAGGTATGTGTTGTGTTTCTTGGGCAGTTGAGGGACTAAATGAAACACTCAAACGTTCACAGTATTGTGGAAAATCTAGACTGTAGTCGTCAGGGATTTGCAATAAAGTTGCACGCATGCTTAATGTCCCCTACTATACGTAAGGTCTGCAGAGGAACAAATTGAAAGCAAAAAGCTTCTGAACCTGGAACGACAGTAGCTCTCCAACGTCCATGATTGTTTTTGAGAAAATCAACTTCCGGTGGCATGTGACTTAATTCGCCCAATGAAAACGTAGCAATGGCAGCCTTCATGGGGATAAGCTGTGGCGCTTGAAACGGACGTATTTTTAGCTATTTTGTTTTTGTTCGTGTTTCAGGGATATTTTTACTACGGAATTTGTGATACAAAAGGTATGTTAGATGTAGCTGTGATGTTGAAATTACCAACATTACTTCCTGAACACCGATATTTAATACCACCGAGGTGCCGACATCGCTTCTTTCAACACGCGAGATTTTTGAGACGTTTTATGTGCACATTTCTTATTCCCCACGTTTTTTTTCCATAGCCCAAGGGTAGAATACGGTATGATTTAACGTCAAGATCACGGATGTGTACATGTGACCAGTTTCGAATAGAAAATAGCGTTTTGTTAAATGCATTAGTGGAACTAGTTCAACTTAAAAGTGACTTTTGTCCCAACTCCAACTGTCAGTGTCGATGTGTCATTTTCATTCAAATTTTGTCTCCAAAATGTAAATGGCAGTATGTGATGCATTTGGGAAAGTAAACATACTTCAATCGAGTTTAACATTTAATGAAGATGACTTTGGTTTAGGCAGTCTTATTAAAGGCAGAGTAAGCCTCCCGTAAACCATCACAGATACGGTCAGACTTTTACACACAGTACAAACACCATTTCATTTAAACACTCACCAATTGAGAACATCCTAGGTGCCCTCCGTAAAGAGCGAACAATTTTCAAAGAATTTATTTTTGCGTGGTTTATCTTACCCCTGAGCCATCGTGAACCCGTGTGATCCAGTTTTCCCTTTTCACAATGCAGTCGTCATAGTTAGTCATTTGAATGCGACTCGACGTGAGCTTATCTACAATAGCACGGTTTTTTTATGCACGAAACAACGGCTGTGGTTCACAAGAACTCTAGCGATGGCTTTTGACTGTTGAGAGGAACGGCGATTTGCACTGATAAACCGGCCGTCGTCTGCTACGACCCTTGCGTGACCCTGCTTCCGGGCTTTTCTTTTTTTAAACTTTCACAACTTCGAATTGTTCTGATCTTGTCTTGATGAAAAACGAATTCTTTTATGATTAAAGAATGTTTGTGTAACAAGCTGTCAATTTATTATTTAGATTTTAAAAGTTAGGTCTAGCGCAAAAACGAGGCGCCGTTGTTGTTAACGGAACAAGTCTACGAAAATAAATTCTTTGAAAATGTCTCACGCTCGACAGAAAGCAGCCAGGATGTTCCCGTTCGGTGAGCGTTCAAATGGAAGTATGCTTGTACTGTATTTAGACGCTCGGGGAGCTCTGTGATGGTTTACGGGAGGCTTACTGTGCCTTTAAGTTTACATTACACATGTTTGACACTGACAGACAATGAGCAGCAAATTAAGATTGTCTGATTGACGAGTCCTGGAGTACCTATCTCATAGCTGTAAAAATAGACCTTAGCGTTCGCTGATTCAGTGAGCGATAACATAATTACTTATTTAGCATCTTCTTGTACATGTTACAGTTCTCTTCCTGCCCTGATGGAAGCTGCTGTCGATCAGGAGCCTGTTGCTGAAGTGCAGGATGGGAAAAATGATGTCAGTGGCGACAGTGATAGCGGTGAGGTTATCATCGAATTGGACCAGAATCAGATAGCCAGTCCCTCCGACTCGGACAATGAAGGGGAGGCTGACAGATTTCAGGAGAACCCAGAGGTATCCTACAACAAGACAGCTGATTCAGAATATTTTGATGCTGTGTCTGATATTGATGACTTAGCTGATGATGACAATAAAGGTGGTGGTGAGGTCAGACCATCAGAAGTGTCAGGAGGTGAGGTGGCGGCAAAGCCTCCAGTAGAACTTGCTGCAGAAATCAGCGAAATCAGCACAGACGGTAGACCAGAACAGGACGTTACTGGTTTGTCCCTTCCATCTCAGGGTCCAACACTTGCTCAGGTCTCTTCAGAGACTGTAGATATAGGAGCAGCTGGGGAGGGTGCAACTCATAGTCACAAAGATGAAGATAAATCCGAACTCCAGGCAATTTCAAATTCAGGTGATTCAGGTACCAAAGACTTGCAGTCACAGCAAGAGGCTGTTTCTTCTAGTGTAGAACATAGGACTGAAACGCCTTCCTCCCCAGAGGCAGGGCTAGTTGGTTCCAGTGAAGATAAATCTATAGATGAACCAGCTGTGGCGAGTGCCTTGGCAGATGTATCCAGTGCAAAAGAGAGTGTAGCTTCACACGAGGCTGCAGCAGAGTCAACAGTGCTAGAATCAGCCAGTGATGTAACGCAGGAGAAAGTGGCCACAGGAGTGACCAGTGTAGCTGACTTGACACCAGGTGCTGATGATGTCTCAGATGTGTCTAGCGAGGGTGAGGCTCCTCTGTCCTCAATCGTCGGCGATGAAGAGGATGACAAACCTTCAGCAGAGAAACTTTCCCAGGAGGCAGCTCACCAGGCAGAGGCTCTGGCTTCTTTAGGGGCTGAGCCAGTGTCTGAGCCAGAGAGTGGGGAAGATATGGGTTCTGACGAATCATCCCCAGCTTCTCCTGGTTTTGAGTCGCCAGCAATTGTGACATCTTCTTCTAGTCTGTCTAAGGGCAGGAGAGGTTATGCGGACTTACGTGAAAGAATCAATAGGTCCAAGAGCAATTCGTCTGTAGTTTTAGACCCCTCATCTAGTTTGCGCCCAACAAATAGTTTAACCCTAGATGACAAGACCATTCCAGCGGCTTCCAGCACCTCCGACAGCAAACTTGATCTCTCAGCATCACTAGACATGGAGAACATTTCCGATGATGAAAACATTGGTGAAGACAATGACAGTGACACTTCTGGAGAAATAGAGGACGAAGTCAGCCCCCACAAGGTAGACGAGCCTGTCACAGGTTCTGGAAGCCAACCGCAGGAGGAGGCTCCAAAATCTTCTCCAGAGGAAAAGACGGTCAATGGTGAGCGTGTGAGACGACCAATCATGATAGCTTCGCTCGGTGACAAGCAGCAGGTGCAGACCCATTTCAACGAGGAACAGGTGGAGCTGGATTATGAAGATGTTGATGGAGATGGTGAGGTGGATGGGGATGTTGGAGAAACCAAGCCTGACGAAGACGATGAGAAAGAGGTGAGTGTAGACTGTGGGTGTAGGTACTCATCTGAGCAGTAGATGAAGTGGGGTAGTTTGGGAAATCCAGACCTATCTTCGGTCTTCAACCTCTGGATCTGGATGCCCACTGGGTGTAGTTTGTGGGGATTTCGTCACAGGAGCCAACTTCGGCTATTATGTGACGGGTGGTGTGCACATCGCAATTTAAATCAAAGAAACCTCTTCATGTGTAAGGTCGTAGATATTTGGCCCCATAAAATATGACTGTAAAAAGCCCAACCTCTGTTGTCAGTTTGGCACATTTTGTGGTGTTTTGGTTTCATTTGTAAACCTCCAGTCTAGTACTGTACTACTACTAGTAATAGTACAGTGTCTATGCTTGATCCTCTGGAACTATCATTTATATTGTATGACTTTCTAGAATATGTATGCTATGACAATGCATACATGTCATTCTGCTGAGCGTGCTGTAGGTGCAAGTGAAATGTGTCGCTTATTGTCAGTCCGTATCAGTGTGTTTTAAATGCCTTTTTCTTCTGTCTGAAGGAAGGGGAAGATTCAGACAGGGATGAAGGGGAAATTGATGATGTGAGTATTTTATTTGTATTATGATTTATTGATTATAATCTCTCTTGTTTCAGGAAAGGTAATGAGAGAAGTTTGCTCTTTTTCTTCTTAAAATGGTAAACACTTAACTGTACCCGCTGATAATTACTAAAATTAGTCTAATTTGAATTTTCAAGATTTGCTGTATTGCAATTTACTCATTTTTCCGTCATGTACATTATATATTATATATATCATATTCAAGTGAACTTTAAGGTGATTGCTCTTGTTCAAGAACTCTGACTGAAACGACAAAAGGAATAGAGAGAATAAGTGGACAAAACCTTTCTTGTTTGAACATTGTCAATGTCATGAGGTCCAGTTGGATTCACACCTGGAATTTGGTGGTTCTGTTTTTTCCAGGATGATGATTGTGAAGAAGGGGAGATCAAGGAACCGGGTGCAAAGAAGCCTTTCACCAAACCCACCTGTCGCTTCTTTATGCGAGGTGCCTGCACCTGGGGTCTCAACTGCCGATTCCTTCACCCTGGCATCAATGACAAGGGTAAAGAGAGAAAACTGAGTTTTGAGCGGTTATAAATATTAGCAAGAGTTTGGGGATTCAGGGTTACACATTTTTAGGGTAGTTGAGAAGTCAAACTGCAAAAAGAAATGTTCAGAATATTTTGTACATGTTTTTATGATTATAATTTGTGCTTTGTCACTTTCGTTGATTTACATTTTCATTTTATTAGTAGGATTTTGAACAAACACAATTTACAGCTGGCTGGGAGTGGGAATCAAAATTGCTTGCCAAAATTTGATGCAACTATTTTTAGTTTGTTTTTTTAGTAATTTTACTGTGAACCGTTTTTATTTTCTTATTTGAAAGCAGTGGCCAGTGCACTAGAGTTTCAAAGATGAATTTAAATGCTCTGAGGCTTAGTTTGGATGATGGATGTGTTGATATTTGTGCAGGTAATTACCAGATGATCGAGCTACCAGGCCAGAGATGGAACGGCCCTCCCGGTCAAGGTCCTTGGGGACCTGAGGTGAGAAAACGGCAAATCTTTACTCGTTACTGTGATGACCCTCCAAGGTTCATAAGTTTGAATAAAACTGGCCAATAACCTTTTATGAAAGTTTGTCACCAAGGATACATTATAAGAAAATGTCAAGATTACGAAATAAATGTACTGCATCACCCGAGTCACGATTTGTAAGACATCAAGAAGGGTTTTTCTTTTCTTATGGTACAGTGACACCCCCCCCCCCCCCCCCCCCCTTTTAACACTATTGTGACTAGCACTGCCACGGCGTTTACGTCCTGCCTGCCCAAGCTTGCCACCAAGAAACTTCCCAAAAATCAGTAACTGTAAAGAAATCTGTCTAGCAAGCTTGAATTAAGTCCAATCACCACCAAATTGTGTGTACTAATTCAAAAATGGATGCCCAGTTCAGTCGTGCTATTTATAAGTTTGTCACGCGATTTGTTTTAGCAAAGGGGGGTGAAAGGGGGATAATTTGTGTTTTTTAACGTTTTTTTGTGTGTTTTATTTTCTACTGCTTTTTTGGCTCACGTAAGTGTAGCCTATGCGATCGTAACTTTGTCTGTCTGTGCGTGCGTGCGTGCGTGCGTCTGTGCGTATGTATGTATGTATGTATGTATGTCTGTCTGTGGTAGAAACTTTAACATTTCCGAGTCTATGTGTGTGTGGTTATCCAAGACTATGGATACAGATTACGTCACGGTCAAAAGTGTTTGACGTCAATTAATGCATCATGACGTCATGCCTCCCTGTAGTCTTTCTCTCTCGCGCGGTGTGTGTGTGTGTGTGTGTGTGTGTGTGTGTGTGTGTGTGTTCATTTTGTGCACATGTGTTATTGTTACTGTTTGTGTGTGTGTACTCGTGTGTGTGTGTGTGTGTGTGTCTGTGTGTGTGTGTGTGTGTGTGTGTGTGCGTGCGTGCGTGTGTGTGTGTGTGTGTGTGTAAGAAAGAGAGACTGAGAGAGAGTGTGTGTGTGTGTGTGTGTGTGTGTGTATGTGGGTGTGTGTGTGTGTGTGTGTGTGTGTGCATGAGTTTGTGTGTATGTTTGTGTGTGTTTGTTTGTAAAGGTGTGTGTGTCCGTCTGTCTATGTGCGTATGAGTTTTGTATGTATGAGATCTGTGTGAGTCACTGTGTGTGTGTGTGTGTGTGTGTGTGTGTGTGTGTGAGCTTGTGTGTGTGTGCGTGCATGCATGCGCGTGTGTGTGTGTGTGTGTGTATGTGTGTGTCTGTTTGTAAGAAAGACTGGCTGAACCGGCCCCCGTAGCGCAGTGGTTAGCGCATCGGGCTGCGGGCCGGGAGGTCGTGGGTTCGAATCCCATCAGGGTCATGTGGGTTTTTCGGGCTACGGTCGGCTCCTACCCAGAGTGGAAGTGCTATGGTTCCTATGGGAAGGCTGGAATCACACAGCCGAGTGTCATTCACTTAACGAATGCGACTTTGAGGGTGCTCAGGTTCTGCTTACCTGACCAACACCGCAGGTGCGGCAGTTCTCGGGCCTGGTTGACACCAGGATATATTATGACAGTAAGCGTAGAGTGCTGCCCTGTCACGTAGTCTCAAACCAAATTGGAAATCCATAGCATCATCATTATAATCATCCTCATCTCATTAATCATCCAAAATTATAAAATGTCCTTGCTCTTGTGGCCCTTCATGCCCGGAGCTCTCATGGTGACCTTGGTCTCAGTGTTCCTGTTCCATCCTTCCCTGAATAGTACTTCTGCTGTCAGTCAGATCTAGATCTAGCGTCTTCCACTCTTGCACTGTGTCTATGCTTACTGTGTGCGTGTATGTGTGACGGAGTGATTGAGTTTGTGTTACTGTTTGTCGATTTCTTACGGGAGCCTTGAAGGCTTCGCCTCTTGTTTAAAAGTTATTTTTTAACAGAAAGTATTATAAATAATGTTATAACCAAACAAGGTGTAAAACCTATGAATTAGCTGAAATATTGTTAACATTGTACACAGAAATAAGGAGACAGTACAAAGAAAAAAACAAGCAAATCACGCATTCACTCACAGCATCCTGACTCAAATGAAACAAAACTGTAGATCTAACACTCACCAAATGATGTCTAGGTAATCCATATTGAATATAAGTCACATTTTCACAACAAAGTACCAACTGTACACCTATGAACAATTCCAAAAGGATTTGAAGGCTCCAGCCATCCATTGTTATCAGTGCTGCCACGCCCCCATAGCTCCTGCACGATTCCGAGATACATGTTCGTCTAGCAGTATCACCGCCAACCACGTGTAGTTTGCCGACTCGTACTAGCAACAACGGGACTGTTTCTTCCTCACTTTCACTGCTTGTATCGCTTTCGTGAGGCGAAAACGATACGTCCGAATCATGCTCTACGGGATCCTCTAGGTCCAACATCCGAAGAATCTCCTCCCGAGACAAGGCTCGCCTTTGATTCATTTTTTTTCCTCAAAAACGCACACAAATCAGGCGGATTTGCAAATGGCAGAAGGGGACGCCAAGTGTATCAAGGGAAACAACTCAATTTATTTGCAAGCTTCAAAAACCGGGAAGCAATCACGAGTCGTGTACCTTGTATGTCTAATACTAAAATAGTCGCTTCCCGTCCGTGGGCGTTGCAGCGCTATTACTAATATAGTCGCATCCCGTCACGAAAGTGTTAAGACCCCTCCCCTCCTCAATTTAATAAGACTCCCTCTGTTTTAAGACATTGATTTTTCAGACCTTCTTTTTATAGTCGCTGAAAATGTACACCCATTTTAAGAGTCCCTCCTTTTTGACTCACATGCGAAGCAAAAGTGAGTCTATGTACTCACCCGAGTCGTCCGTCCGTCCGTCCGTCCGGAAAACTTTAACGTTGGATATTTCTTGGACACTATTCAGTCTATCAGTACCAAATTTGGCAAGATGGTGTATGATGACAAGGCCCCAAAAAACATACATAGCATCTTGACCTTGCTTCAAGGTCAAGGTCGCAGGGGCCATAAATGTTGTCTAAAAACAGCTATTTTTCACATTTTCTCTGAAGTTTTTGAGATTCAATACCTCACCTATATATGATATATAGGGCAAAGTAAGCCCCATCTTTTGATACCAGTTTGGTTTACCTTGCTTCAAGGTCAAGGTCACAGGAGCTCTTCAAAGTTGGATTGTATACATATTTTGAAGTGACCTTGACCCTGAACTATGGAAGATAACTGTTTCAAACTTAAAAATTATGTGGGGCACATGTTATGCTTTCATCATGAGACACATTTGGTCACATATGATCAAGGTCAAGGTCACTTTGACCCTTATGAAATGTGACCAAAATAAGGTAGTGAACCACTAAAAGTGACCATATCTCATGGTAGAAAGAGCCAATAAGCACCATTGTACTTCCTATGTCTTGAATTAACAGCTTTGTGTTGCATGACCTTGGATGACACCCAAGGTCACATGTATTTTGGTAGGAAAAATGTGTAAAGCAGTTCTTAGTGTATGATGTCATTGCTATGTAAAGGTCAAGGTCAAGCATGTGAGTCGTATGGGCTTTGCCCTTCTTGTTAAGACATAATTTCTGGAGGTCTTAAAATGGGGTTTTCGCTGTACATTTTACAACTTTTTCAACTTTTTCTGGCAGCCCCCTGAAGAGCCCATTGACTTGCCTCCACCACCTGAAGTCCCACCTGCAGAAACCGCCTGGGAAAGAGGTCTTCGTCATGCCAAAGAGGTGAGCCGTCTGGCTTTGCTCTTTTTCTTTGTGTGTGTGTGTGTGTGTGTTTTCTCTATCGACCACCTGCACATTCTGTCATCTTTCTTTCTTCATCTCATTCTCTTTATCTCGCTGCTTGTTGCTGTGGTTCTTTGCATTCTTTGATGTGGGCTTTTGTTTTCACTCTTGACATGTTTTTTTGGTATTCCTGTTCGTTTTCAAGCCTTCACATTTTATGTGGATGGTGTAATATCGTTTGGAGGTATAAGCTCCCTTCAACTCTGCAGACGTATGGCTGATCCTTCTGCAGCTCATTTGTATGGTGATGAAATGGTTCAAATTCTGATAGCTCAAGACTCGCTCTGATGATGGCTTCTAAATTGGTGTAATTGTGATGAGATGGTTCTAATTCTGTTAGCTCAAGACTCGCTCTGATGATGGCTTCTAAATTGGTGTCATTGTGATGAGATGGTTCTAATTCTGTTAGCTCAAGGCTCACTCTGATGATCACTTCTAAATCGGTGTAATTGTGATGAGATGGTTCTAATTCTGTTAGCTCAAGACTCGCTCTGATGATGGCTTCTAAATCGGTGTAATTGTGATGAGATGGTTCTAATTCTGTCAGCTCAAGACTCGCTCTGATGATGGCTTCTAAATCAGTGTAATTGTGATGAGATGGTTCAAATTCTGATAGCTCAAGGCTTGTTGCTCTGATGGTGGCTTCTAATTGTGTACATTGTTTGTTGCGCACAGCAAATAAAGAAGGCCTCCCAACGCAAGGAGCAGGAGTCCAACTTTGAGGAGAAGCGGATGAATCTTTCAGTGGATGAGGATCGGGAGATGAACAAGGAGAACGAGAGGCGGATGGTGGTGCACCCTATCCCCAAAGACCCTTACTACGATCAGGCTGCGTAAGTCATCTTCCAGCATTCAAAATGCAATATTAGTTGATACTGGAAGGTATGTTTGTTTGAACAAAGATGTGCTTCTCAAAGCATCATGTTTCCAGTTCTCAGGATATCCCAGCATAGCCACTCTTTATTTAGCTAAGCTTTTTTTTATTATCTAATGCAGTATTTTGTCATCTTTATTCATTGAAACTTTTGGTTGTTCATAATAATATTTTTACATGTGGCAGGGGTCGCATTGACTTTGTGGTGACTTGTGTAAGTTAATACAAAACAAGACATATTCTAAGCAGTTATGTGGCTCAAATGCATGTGGCGCCTCAAAAATGCAATATTTACTCAACCTTTTGCAATGGCCGCAGCCCCTGGCGTGGTCAACTAAAGTGTTGTGCATCACAAATGTTTAAGTTTTCTCTGGACTGAAATCGTGTTATGTTGGTTTTGCTTGCAGTTACGATGAGGAGGAGTACTACAAACCCCCAGGCCTCAACCCTTGGCGAACTGGTCGCTATGAGAACTTTGAAGTGCGCTACAACAGGGAAATGTCCTACTCACCCTACAGGGTATGCTGATTTCTATCCTCCTACGGTTGATTTGCATGTTTGGTTAACTTTCATCATTACATGCTTGATTTTTAAACTTATGTCTGTGTTCATTCACGCTGGTTTATAGGGTTTGTAATTTCTTGTTGAATATAAAAAAAAACAGCAACACTTGGTCAGAACATAGACATTGAGGACTGTTTGTTTGCATCTTCCTCTGAAACGTTTGTTGTCTTTTGAGTATTGAGATATATATAGTCACTAGAGGAATACCCGGCTTCGCCGGGGTGAATCGCGAGACAGAGACAGACAGCGTGGCGGTTCATCACAATCACCTCTGCAAGCGAAGTCCTGTCAAACGGGATTGAGAATTTTAGAGCTTATTTCTTAGCCCTATATTATCTGTTGTGGCTTCTCAAATGCCAGAACATACAGACAGACAAAAGCCGCTAGACCCCATCACAAACAGAACTCTACAATCAACAGGTTTTTTCCCACACACACACACAAACACACACACAGAGAAGCCGTATATATATAATATGTATATCTATATCTATAAATATATAGAGATAGGTGAGTGTATTTTTTGCGTGGCTATAAATTGATTCGACCTTTTCACTTTGACAGTAAGAACAACTTTACGGGTGCAAGGGAAGCGTTCTGGACAGCGCAGTGACATTCTAAAAATAGTACCTCAGAAACGGGAATTTGGGGTGAACGGCGCGACAGAGACAGACAGCGTGGCGGTTCACCACAATCACCTTTGAAAGGCGAAGTCCTGTCAAACGGGATTGAGAATTTTAGAGCTTATTTCTTAGCCCTATATTATCTGCTGTGGCTTCTCACATGCCAGTACATACAGACAGACAAAAGCCGCTAGACCCCATCACAAACAGAACTCTATAATACATAGGTTTTTGCCTACACACACACACAAACACACACACACACAGAGAAGCCGTATATATATATGCATATCTGTATCTATAAATATATAGAGATAGGTGAGAGTGTATTTTTCGCGTGGCTATAAATTGATTCGACCTTTTCACTTTGACAGTAAGAACAACTTACGGGTGCAAGGGAAGCGTTGTGGACAGCGCAGTGGACAGCGCAGTGACATTCTAAAAATAGTAATAGTAACTTAGAACTGAACGGGAAAGCCACACGAAGGAAGGGAGATAAACGCCAAACACTGGAGAAGATAAGGAAGAGTTACTTATAATGGTGAAATGAACGCAAAAACGAAAATGAGTTCAGCGCTGCGCGCTGAGAGCACGTGTTGAAATATCTCATCGATGATATTGTGTCCGGGGTGTAGCTGAATACGGTGTCCAAATTTGAAAAAGATCCACCGAGAACTTTGGCGTTGTGATGTGGTGTAGCGGCTATGGTGTGTCGGTATGGGGGCCCGGGTAGCTGAGGTGGAACCAAAATAGCTGAGGTGGAACCAAAATCGGTTCCGCGCTGCGCGCTGAGAGCACTTGTTGAAATATCTCATCGATGAGGTTGTGTCCGGGGTCTCTCTGAATAAGCCCACCAAATTTGAAGCAGATCCATCGAGAACCTTGGCCGCGCATCGCGCACAGACACACAGACAGACAGACAGACAGACAGACAGACACTAGTCGTATATATATATAGATTGTAAAGGGGCGGGGATATAGCTCAGTTGGTAGCGCGCTGGATTTGTATTCAGTTGGCCGCTGTCAGCGTGAGTTCGATCCCAGGTTTGGCGGAAATTTATTTCACAGAGTCAACTTTGTGTGCAGACTCTCTTCGGTGTCCGAACCTCCCCCCGTGTACACTACATTGGGTGTGCACGTTAAAGATCCCATGATTGACAAAAGGGTCTTTCCTGGCAAAATTGCTTAGGCACAGTTAATAATTGTCTACCTATACCCGTGTGACTTGGAATAATAGGCCGTGAAAGGTAAATATGCGCCGAAATGGCTGCAATCTACTGGCCGTATAAAATTTCATCTCACACGGCATCACTGCAGAGCGCCTAGAACTGTACCCACGGAATATGCGCGATATAAGACTCATTGATTGATTGATTGATTGATTGATTGATTAAAGAAAAATGTCTTGTCTTGTCTTAGTCACAGGAAAAAGAGTACTACCCACCACCACCACAACCACCACCAGCTGAGCGGTACCCTCGTCACTACAGCCCTCCTCCTGTTGACAAGTATGTCTCTTGCTCATTTTGTCTCTAGTCCAAGTACAGTGTCTAAATTTAGATAACGAAATTTATAGATTTACTCTTTTTTCAGCGTTTTCCTATGATCATTTTTTGGGGGTAGCATCAAAACTCACAGACATGCTAGCTTCAAGTAAACGTAAATGAGGATTATCATCAAGGAACTTAAGGGACAAATCTGATCAAAGTTTATTGTGAAGTGTACACTTTTCTCAATGGTCAGGTTTGGTCGAGACCCTCGCGACAACGAGAGGCCAGAACCGCCGTTCCGCAACAACCGAATGGAGGACGCGCGAGGCAGGTCGCCGCCCCCTCCTCAGGGACCACCGTCCGCCCCCTTTTCCTCCCGTCGCCCAGCTGACGAATGGCACGACCCTTGGCGAAGGTTAGCTGAATTTGGCGCTTTTAACTTTGAAATAATAAAGAAATTAGTTCCCAAGAGCTGTCATTTCTGTTTTATTCAGAGGAAATTTGTATTAAATTACATATCTTATCCCGACTCACATCTAGCATTAACCTCTGGTTTAAGTGCCGGGACGCTGAACTACGCTTCACCCCTTAAGGGGAAGTAACCCTAAAAAAGAACAGCCTAGACCCCGTAAACTGGGTCACAGGTCAAGGCCATACCGTCACGTGACTGAGCACGCGAGACCGCCGCCGCCATATTGGAATACTTCACTCTTTCCTCAGCGGTCCTAGCGCTAGGACGTTGTTCTCTCGAGCTACGCATTTTGGCTTTCAGCCTGCTGCCTGGTTGGCAGTTTTTCTTCACCCCGGTTCTTCTTCACGGTCTCTGCTTCTACGGCTGTATTGGTGAGATCGTTCTTTGTTTGTTTTACTTGAATTTTTGCCTTGTGTCCGTCAACTTTGTTGTTGTTGTTCTACTCTCTGTGAGTTGTTTTCAACATGACGGACAAAGAGAAGATAAAGCCTAATACTCGACAGTTAGTTGCTGATTCTTCCCCTGCTAGCAGTCAGATAAAGATAAACCCAAAGGGACAACGGTTACTCTTGTAAAACCGGTGTCTAATTTTTCGCTTTCGGTTGATATTGTTGTACCAGCAAGCCCTACCATGCCTGTTCTAAAAGAATCTGTAACAGGAGTAGGGCTCGTTCGGCTAAGCCTAAGAAGAGTGATAAGCAAGATTTCTCTTCCCTTTTCTCTTCTTTCTCCTCGCATAGGTATACCATGTTTTCTCAACAGCAGCAACTTGCCGCCGATCTACAGGCTACGCGAGATGAGTTGCGTTCGCTGCCCAAGGGTGTTGGCGATGTTTCTTCACTTTCCCGCATCCGGTTGCCTCCTTCGGCCACAGTCACGTCAGCGGACTTGCGGGCGGGAGAACTGGCGCACGCCAGCTTCGGAGAGATGGTCCCTCGGGACACTGTTGCTTCTGCACAGCAGGCACTCTCCTCAGGTACGTTGGGTTCGCCGGTAGCCAGGCTCTTTGGCGAAAGCGTTCCGCATAGACCGCAACTAGTAGCTCCCCCGCCTCATAGGTCAGGGAGTGAAAGTTCGACATACCTGGGGCAAACGACTCACACGAAGCGGAGCTCATGGGGTGTTGACGCGGGAATGCAATCGATGTTACATGGGTTCGCCGGTAGCCAGGCTCTTTGGCGAAAGCGTTCCGCATAGACCGCAACTAGTAGCTCCCCCGCCTCATAGGTCAGGGAGTGAAAGATCGACATACCCGGGGCATACGACTCATACGAAGCGGAGCTCACGGGATGTTGACGCGGGAATGCAATCGATGTTACATTGATCTGGAGACCAAGGTGCACACGGGCTGTCTATGACTTCCCCCGTCGGTGTACTTGCGTCACCACTTCCGCCTGGGCAGGAAGTTTGGCTCCATGCAGGCTCTGCACCGAAGTTTTACTTCCGGTTTGCAGTCAGCCTCGCTTCCGGTTGATCATGTCCAAGACTCGGCGAGTCACGCGGACTTTTCGTCTCTTACGGAAGTGGAGTCGGAGCTCGACGATCATCTCTCATTCTATGATGACGACGTTGAGTTCCAATTACCGTCAAAGCTGAAGCCAACCTTAGCTATTGCAGCACAGGTCGCTTACAATTTGTTTCTGACGGCGTTTTTTCATAGGCTGGACTTGTCTTACCCCCACTATCAGCGGTGGGTGACTTCCGCCCAGCACCAACAGCAGCTGAAGGTTTTCAGTTCTCTGAGTCTTCTTTAGTTGCTTATGAGCTCTCTAATATTTTAGCAAGCTTTCCAGGCACGGCGAGCTCCCTGACTGTCGGCACGGTGCCTCTCCTCTCTGCTCATGGTCAGGCTCCAGTCGCTGCTAAGCCTTGGCTTGCCACTGTCCGACTTCCACAGGCTAGTGTATCTGCCCTTACGCGCAGGTTTTCACTCAGCCGTCGGCCTCAGAACCTTATTGACACTTTTGCCCCACTGAGTGCAGCCCTTCCGGTCACGCCGTAGCTGTCCACTCTTAGGGAGGACGGTTACCGTCAAGACAGACCTTGTGTCTACACAGAAGGTTCTCTTATTGGTTTGGAAGAGACAGGCAGGTACCCTCTTGATCTTGCCTCTCTCTCTGAGACACTCCTTTGGACACTCTCTCGTTCTATTAGGTCTTCCCTGGATCCGTTTGAGTTCCGGAATGACGCAAGTGTTAAAGACGTTTCGACCTTAGCTAAGGTCAACACTGAGCAGAGGTCTGTCCCGGCACGCCGTTTCTCCCACGCCGTGTTTACACGAGGTCTCTCACTTCCGATTTCGCTTCGGCTGTTTCGGCGAGTGAAGGATCGTACGCATTAGCATCAGTTCGCACCACCACGGTGTTGCGTGTACTTCTGCACTGGAGTTTTTCGGCTACTTCTGGTTCGTCTTCCGGCGTTCCGTGTAATCGTAGCACTTTGTTCTTTCCTGTCCGCAACTTACGACGTCAACCCTTTGGGGTTCTAGGTCGTTGGGGGCAGTGATGCCTTGTATCTTACTTCCTGTTCAGCTTCGCCTGTCTCGGATGATAAGGTTTTGTACGTGATGGCATCTTTTATACAGCTTGCGTCGGTCCCCGCGTCTGACCTTTGGTCTTTCATCGTTGAACAGACTAGTTCTGGTTTTTCGGCCAAACTCAGGGTTACTCTCGATTTGGCAGCTAAATTAATTCCAGGTTTTTTTCTGGAAGACACTTCGTCTTTTGAATCTTTTGACAGGTTGGCTTCCTGGTTTTCGGTATGCCGACCAGTAGTTGCTTTGATTTCTGTTTTTGGCTTTGTTACGTAGTCATTTGCCTACAAGCAGACTGACCTACGGGCACTGCGGCTTTCAGCCGTTTCGTTCATGCCACTCCAGGCTTCGGCCTTTGTGTTTCCCGCACGTTCGGTTGCTGACGTTCAACCAGAATCGCGGCTTCCTCGTACTATCTCCATCTGCTCATGCATGGACTGGAGAGGATAACTTGTGGTCAGTTGGACTTATCGTTTTCTGTTTCGCTGAGCACACAGACCTCTTTTTATCACGAAACTTTTTTGGATTACTACGAGTCTGATCAGCATTCTAGGTAGAAAGCGGATGACAGACTTTGTTTGAGTAGATAGACGGTCATTCACGACAGCTGTCGGCCTTTGAATGCACTCTTTTTTGGCCTCTTTAGGAGGTCGTTCGGACTTTCTTTTAACTTCTTCTGTTTTGGCAAGAAGATTTAAAGTCAGTTTGTGGGCAACAGGACTGCCGGTTTTGGCACTCTTGTTTAACTTACTCGACGGGTATTGACAGTCCAGTTCATAGCCATGGTCTTTCTTTGGCTTTTTCTGTCACAACCCATGAGGGTTATATTATGAGTCCTTGTCTTTCTTAGACTTGGACTCTTAACGCAGGAAGCAGGACTGCGTCATACACTCGGTCTTGCTTGGGTAGTCACGCAAAGCAGGTCATGCACCAGTAGTAGCCTACTTTTGGCTAATCGTTTGGATCAGGCTGGATTCACAGCTTGGTTTTTTGGAGGTGTTTGTCCCTTGAACAAGGGACAAGTGTTTGTCTCTGGTTCATTACGAACATTAGCGTCTACCTCATGGGACTATGGTGCTGTGGTTTACTCAAGCCATAATCCTTTAGTGCTTCACTCCTCGGAGGGTGTTTCACTTGTGGTCATTTGGAACTCTTTGTTCTATTCAGGCGGGAGACGCACAGGTTCGTTTTGTTTTACTCGCTCGCATCGGAAGACATGTCTTGTTGTCTTCCGAACTTTCACAGCTCTCTTTTGAGTTAGGACTGTCTTCCTGGTCTTGCTGATTGCAAGAGATTGTTCACTCTTTTCGTCAGCTACGATCAAGACAGGTCAGTGAGGTTGGCGTTCTTTTCGGTTTCTGGAAGACGTAACTCACGAATCTCTGTATCTGTCTGTTACGCTGTACTTGTAAAACAAGTCATCCAGATGTCTGGCATTGTTGCAGCGAATCTTAAGGTTTTTCACTCGGCTGTTTCACTCAGGTCTCAACAGACTTTATGTGAAAGGGTTATTTATCTAATTTGACCTTATCTGGTGGTTTTTTACTATCATTAGCAATCTATGGGTGGTTGCGACCAAAAAAAAAAAAAAGTTCACGAGGATGCTAAGATGTTCCATGAACTTTTGTTCGGTTGGCGGAAGACGATGTTTCATTTGTCTGGAGAAACATCGTTCAGAACTAGACAAGTCATTTCTCTTTTTACGCCCAGCGTGAAAAGGGCCCTGTCTTCAAGCCTTTTGTCTTTTTGTTTACGTACTTTTTGGGTCTCACGCAAGATATTGGGTATTTTGGACATACTCATTCTTGCATGGCTCATTTTGGAGTGCCAGACCAGTTCTTTGGTTCTTTCGTTTTGGACGGATAGAGTCAAATTTGTGCAAGGAAGCACTGGCTAGATGGGCTTTCACACTCATTAAACAAGCTTATGAGTGTGGCAGTCAATGGGGGGGGGAGCGTTCTGTCCTTCCTCTGAGTTCGCCTAGAACTCATGGGGCCTGAGCTTGGGCTCTTTTATTCAGCGGTTCTGCGATCAGGCAAATCTCGATCGGCCTCACATAGGTGTTTTGGACGTTTTTTAGGACGTCTTTCTTTATTACTTTTGGCGGGTTTTCTAATACCCGCTGGGATGGTAGTGGTTGCTTACCAGTCATGGTTGAAGCAGGCCGGTTTCTTACCAGAAATAAGTGAGTTTCACTGAGAATCTGTTTACTCGTCAGGATGGGACCAACACCTTTCCGGCTTTGGTAGCCGCAGGGCAGGTTCTCTCCAACTTGTAGAGTGAGTTTCTTTCCCACCACCTACATTAGCAATCTGCTAGATGTGAGTCGGGATAAGATATGTAATTTAATCGAAAATTTTAAAAGTAAATTTTGATTTGATTAATATACTTACCCGACTCACATCGTTAATACCCTCCCGCCTACCCCGCTCTAATTTACCCTAAAAATGAATGTTTCGCTTCGTTTCGAGTGAAGTATTCCAATATGGCGGCGGCGGTCTCGCGTGCTCAGTCACGTGACGGTATGGCCTTGACCTGTGACCCAGTTTACGGGGTCTAGGCTGTTCTTTTTTAGGGTTACTTCCCCTTAAGGGGTGAAGCGTAGTTCAGCGTCCCGGCACTTAAACCAGAGGTTAATGCTAGATGTGAGTCGGGTAAGTATATTAATCAAATCAAAATTTACTTTTAAAATTTTCGATTTCTTTTGAGATGTAGGTGTTTTGTATTTGTTATTTTCCTGAGAAAATTTTGTTTTATGGTGTAGTACACATTTGTATTTGAGGGGTTTTCTGAGGAAATGTTTGTTTTATGAAGTACGTGTAGTTACAAGTTTTAAGTCTTGCTGAATTTTTGTTTTTTGTCTGTTCAAATTGTGGATAATGTATTTGGTGCTGGAACCCTCTGAGGCATTTTTTCTGTTTGAAATAGTTTGAGAATAGATTGTGTCATTTTCCAATTTTTCTGAATGTTGTTGAACTAATGACACAGTGATGATAGTGTTGGGTATTTTCCTGACTGTTATTTGTTAGTATAACTCTATAAGTACCCACACCCACAGGAACAGGCCAGGTGGTCCTGGCAGCCCCTGAACCAGTATCTGAACAGGCCAGGTGGTCCTGGCAGCCCCTGAACCAGTATCTGAACAGGCCAGGTGGTCCTGGCAGCCCCTGAACCAGTATCTGAACAGGCCAGGTGGTCCTGGCAGCCCCTGAACCAGTATCTGAACAGGCCAGGTGGTCCTGGCAGCCCCTGAACCAGTATCTGAACAGGCCAGGTGGTCCTGGCAGCCCCTGAACCAGTATCTGAACAGGCCAGGTGGTCCTGGCAGCCCCTGAACCAGTATCTGAACAGGCCAGGTGGTCCTGGCAGCCCCTGAACCAGTATCTGAGGCACACTGTCATCTTGTTACAATAGATGAATTCGCAAAATAGCTGTCGGGTTTGTATGGGTTGTGAAAGAGTGAATGCCCTTGCTTTTTACTCGGACAAACATTGGAGGGGCCAATCACTAGCGAGGTGTGTGTCGGAAATAGGTGTGAAGTTATTTGTTGGAAGAAAAGCAAGAGTATTCACTCTTTCACAACCCATACGAACCTGACAGAGTTATTTCCGAAAATCGTCTATTGTACAGTACGATATGTCAAATGTTCATCTGTTCATAATTTCATCAGAACTTCAGATGGATACTCAGTCAGTCGTAAATGTAAATAAAACTAAACTGTGAAAATGCTGTCCACAGGTCAAAGTCCCCCAAGGCCAACAGAAGAGGTCGCAGTTGGTCCAGAGGTCGAAAGGGTCGGCGCTCTCTCAGCGACTCCACTTTCTCGTCAGAGTAAGTTACCCTGAAGTCTGCTTTTGTTTGCCAGTGATATACTGTTCTGCCTTTCTTTGTCTTCCCATTGTGTGGCACCAAGAGGAGTCAAGGAAGATCATTTCAAAATTCTGAAACAACTAACCCGATATGATATTCGTCCCAAACAATTGACTGAAATCAGCGATGGCAAGATTAGGAAACAGTTAGTTTGTGTGTATCAAAGCTTTAAGGAATGCCTTTGTGAACACTAAGTTTGACAGAATTTCCCAAACTGGCATGTTTACAACACACACAAATCTAAAATGTTTGGTATTCATTTTATAATTTGCTGCAAAATGTGGCCAAGAAATATGAAAAAAGGCTGTCATACAGAGAGAGAAACTTCGCACACATTGAAATATATTCTGCAGGCTGCAAAGAACACTTGTTTACTACAGTGTAAAACTTACAGCTCTTAATCTTCACAGTATTACACTTCACTGCAATTATTTATGTTCATATTTCTTTTGCTGTGACAAGCAAAACTTCTAAGAATGATCCTATCGCACTTTCTCACACAAGCTCGTATTTCTTACTGCCAGCAAAAAGAAAAAGAAAAAACATCAACTACCAGCTCCACCTCATGTGAAGAAAAAGAGGTGAGGTTGCCGTTGACGAGGAACAGTTGAACAATTGGAATGACGTTCTACTTTGTTTGATTGCCGTTGTCAGGAACATGGTTTTGTTGTTTTAATTAATTGGCGTTTAAGACTTTGGCATGCTGTTGCTCGAGTTGTTTGCTGGTTTCTTTGTCGTTCTTTTTTTTTCAGGACTGAGTTTGGGATGGGAATTTGCAGGGTGTGGCTGTTGCCCCTGAAAATGGAGTATGGCTGCCGAAATGTGGGGGCACAAACAGTCTTACATTTTTTCTGCGTTTATGGCTGAAACTCCCACGTGCACTCGTGTATGACCGTTTTTATCCGGCCATTAAATTACATATTATTACCCAACTCACATATAGCAATTAACTCTAGTTCAGTGCTGGTAACGCTGTACGCGTTCCCCTTGGTAACAAGGGAGACCACCCTAAAAAAGAGTGATCCATCCCATAATATCAGACCGATGTCCGGTCCAACATCCGTATGCGTGCGCATACGCCGCCATTTGTATCATTCTCTCTCAGCGGTTCAACTGGGAAGGACGCTCCTGATGTACGCTCCTGCTGTCTTCAGCATTTTGTCATAGTCTTTGGCTTTGGCATCTCCCCTTGGTCGTCGCCTAACTGTTCACCTTTACCTACGCTGTGTGGTGAGATCTTTCCGTTTTGTTATAACTTTAGCGACGTTTTTCGTCGCTCGTTTTGTACTTGTGAAATTTTTCTGAAATTGTTTTTCTTTGAAATTTTTCGTGAGTTCTTTCGCTATGGCGGAGGCTGCGCTTGTTGATAGCGTGAATAGGAAGCCTAGTTCGAGGCAGGTGCCTGACGATTCGCCTCCTAAACGTAGCTCGAGGAGAGAGAAGGGCGCAGGAAAATCCGCGTCTGTTTCTTCTGATTCAACTTCTGTTAAATCTCCCGTGTTAGCAGACGTCAGTTTAACTTCCGGTCAGGCTTGTTTACGTTCTGGCAAGAGTGGTGGTTCGGGCAAAAGATCTTCTTCTTCTGCTTCTGCTTCTGCTTCAACTTCAGATGGCTGCCCTGGGTTAGCGCCAGCTGAAGTTGCGTCTTTATTGTTGACTTTGAGCGCTCAAGTTTCGACACTTGCGTCGGAATTATCTTCCACTAGGGAGGAATTACGTGCGCTTCCGTCGGGTGTTTCTGATGTTCTCTCTTTAGCACAGTTACGGCAGTCTCCTGCAGTTCCGGCTTCGACTTCCGCTAAGCCTTCGGCGACTGTGACTCGGGCGGATGTCCATGCTTCGCAGGATGGGAGTACCAAGTTGGTGTCTCTTCTGAATGTGACACCAGTACAAGGTATGTCTACACCGCTTGCCGGTGTGCGAGCTCAGGGGGCTCTCTCTGGCGATGGATGTCGTGAGAGTTCTTATGAGCAGCGAAAGGACGAACGCCTCCGTACGTCTCTTTATGAGAATATCGGGGACCGTTTTAGTCCTCTTCCGCCCAGGGGGCAGGAAGTGGTCGGTTCTGCCGACGATAAACGGTCTGATGTTCTGCCTCCTGGCTCCGAGCTTGATCTCGAGTCGGAGTGTAGGGCGGAAGACGGGGATGCCTCAGTGGTAGAGGATTCCCAACTGAATTTGCCCGCGAAGCTGTCAGCCGCAGTGGCGCTGGCGGCGGAAACGGCGTTCAGATACTTTCCGGAAGGGGTGGTGAAGGACAAGGCTCAGCTTCACCCACCTCGTTCTGCTTTTGACGATTTCCGGTGTGCACAGGAGCAACGGCCTCGCTTCCGCTTCCGGGAATCGTCAACTATTGCCTATGAGATGGCTAACGTCTTGTGTGGTAAACGCAAACCGGCGGTGCCGTTGTTGGTTCAGCACGGCGAGGCCCCGGAAGACGTTGTCTCTTGGCTGGCTCAGCCTGGGGCTCGGGCTGCTTCCGGTGTTCCGAAGTTCAAGCTTACCCCTTATCCTTTGGATCTGATGGACTCTTTTGCTCTGCCGTCAGGGGCACTTCCGGTGACGCCGGAACTTGCTGCTTTGAGAGAAGACGGGTACAGTAGGGATAGAGTTGTCCCATGTACTGACGGTTCTCTCGCGGCTGTGGAGGAAGTTGGAAGGTCTTTGCTGGAACTCACGTCAGTGTCGGAGTCTCTGCAAAGGTCTTTGTCCAGATCGATTGCCACATCTCTTGATCCTTTTGAATTTCGGTTTGATGCGTCGCCGACAGATGTTTCGACACTGCTGGCTACTCTGGGCAAGGTGACTAGAGAACAGGTTGCTTTGTCTGCCCGGCTGTATACTCACGCAGTTCTTTCAAGGAGGTCAGCCTTCTTGTCGGGGTCCAGATTTCGGGACACCGCGACTGTGGAGAGGCTGAAGGTCTCCCCTTTTGCTGAGGGGTCTCTCTTAGGGCAGGCGTCTTTCGATGCACTCCAGAAAGAGACGCAGGACGCGCGGGATGTAGCGATCGCGCGTTTGGCTTCACAGGGCTTCCAGAAGCCTCAGGGCAAGTCTCAGACTCAGGCGTTTTCTTCTGCTAAGCCTCAGACGTCTTCGTCAGGTGGTGGGAAGGCCCAGAAGCAGTCATTCTCCTCCAGGGGTAGGGGGCGTGGAGCTCCATACCCTAAGAGGGGTCAGTCTTTCGGGGGTTCCAGGGGGTCGGGGCGTAAGCCTCACCCCCAATGAAACTTCCCCGAACAACACATCCCGGTGGCCCCCGCGCTAGTTGTAGCGGGCGGCCCGTCCAGGGCCCTTTCTTCCTGGCTGCAACTGGTGGCCAGCAAGTGGGTCACGGGGATAGTGTGTTCGGGGTTCCGGCTTCTCTGGTCAGGGCAGAAGGCTCCCCTGGTCAGGATAATCCCGCCCTGCAGGGCGCCAAAGGATTTGGTGGCACGGAACGCGGTCCAGGAGGAGGTCTCGGCTCTGCTGCTCAAGGGAGCTATAGAGGAGGTCTTGGACGCGCGGTCCCCGGGGTTTTACGGCAGACTTTTCGTAGTGCCAAAAGCCTCGGGGGCGTGGAGGCCGGTGTTAGATCTTTCTCCTTTGAACAAGTTTCTGAGAGTAATCAAGTTTACCATGGAAACTCCAACCTCGGTTCGGGAGGCCTTACGGCCGGGAGATTGGGCAACGTCGATCGATCTTACAGACGCTTACTTTCACGTCCTCATACATGTCGCGGACAGGAAGTGGCTTCGCTTCCCTTGGGGCGGCAAAGCTTACCAGTTCAGGGCTCTGCCGTTCGGCCTGTCTTTAGCTCCGTGGATTTTCACGATTGTGGTCAGGCAGCTTTGCGCTCTTGTGAGACAGGAAGGCATCCGTCTCAGAGCATACCTGGACGATTGGTTAATCCTTCACCAGAACAGGGGGCTTTGCGAGGCTCATACGCACAGGGTGCTGAGCCGGGCGGCACAGCTGGGTTTCTCTGTCAACCTGACAAAATCCGAGTTGGAACCATCCCAGACGTTTACTTACCTGGGCATGGAATTCGACACACTTCGGTGGTCTGTCCGTCCGTCTCAAAGGCGGATCGACAAACTTCAGGGTCTGATTCGGTCTCTCTACGGAGAGAATCACGCCAGTGCAAGGGTTCTGACTTCGGTTCTGGGTCAGATGGAATCCATGGCTTCCCTCATTCCGTTGGGCAGGGTTCACAAGAGGCCTTTTCAGGCCTCCCTGCAGTCAAGGTGGGATCAGACATCCCAGGACTGGAGTGTTCCGATCGCACTGGGAACTTGGTTTCAGCAGACCACAGGTGTTTGGCTTCTTCCGGATTTGTTCCGGGGTGTTCCCATTGTTCGTCCACCGCCGGAGAGAGAGTTGTTTACGGACGCATCTCTGACGGGGTGGGGTGCTCATCTGGACGAGCACATGGTTTCGGGAGTTTGGGATTGCTCTCAGGCCTCCCTACATATCAATGTACTGGAGTTGGAGGCCGTTTCCCTGGCGCTTCTAGCGTTCAAGCCTTTCCTGGAGGGCAGTCATGTACGTCTTCACACCGACAACATGTCTGTGGCGTCGTATGTGAACAAGCAGGGGGGGACTCGGTCTCACAGTCTTTCCGACATTGCATGTCGCATTCTCAAGTGGTGTCACGCCCAGCACATTCTGTTGTCAGCAGTGTACTTGAAGGGCAGTCTGAACGTCCTTGCAGACACTTTGAGCAGAGGGGACAGGATTGTTCATTCAGAGTGGACTCTCACACACCAGTCTTTGCAGCGGCTTTGGTCGCAGATCGACAAGCCCAAGATAGATCTCTTTGCGACGAGGTTTTCGGCGAGACTTCCTCTCTTTGTGTCCCCCTTCCCGGATCCTCTGGCCTGGAAGGTGAATGCTCTGGAAGTGGATTGGTCAGATCTTCCGGCGTATGCCTTCCCTCCGTTCTGCCTCTTAGGCAAAGTCCTCAGGAAAGTGGACTTGGAGAAACCAGCGCTGGTTCTGGTCGCTCCTCTGTGGCCAAGCCAGCACTGGTTTCCCGACCTACTGCGTCTAGCAGTTCGGCCCCCAATCCCTCTCGCCCTGAAAAGAGGAGATCTCGTGCAGCCTCGGTCAGGCGTTCAGCACGAGAACCCACAGATCCTGGCCCTTCACGCGTGGATTCTGTCCGAAGCGCTTTGCGTAGGGCAGGGGCCTCTTCCCCTACTCTGAGATTCGTTGGACATGCACATAGAAAATCGACTTCTTCGGTTTACTCATCGCACTGGGCCTCTTGGTCTAGGTGGTGCGCGCTTAACGGGGTTAAACCTCTTTCTCCTAGGTCTATTCATGTAGCCAACCATCTGTCTTGGTTGGCTGATCAGGGAGCTTCTCCCTCTTCTTTTAGGGTCCGGAGGTCGGCGATCTCTTCGACCCTCGCGCAATTAGGCCACAAAATTTCGCTCGGAGGGGTTATCGCTAGTGTTATTAAGGGGGCTGCCCTTTTAGCAGCTCGTTCAAAATCGCTTCTCCCTGCATGGGATTTGTTCCTGGTCTTACGTTTCTTAGCCTCGGATGAGTTCGAGCCTCTTTTGTCAGCCACTTTGGCCGATTTGACGCGTAAGACTGTGTTTTTAACGCTTCTCTCTACTTCGAGGAGAGGTAGTGAGGTGCATTCTTTGTCGGGTTTAGACAAGGATATTGCGTTCGAGAAGGATGGTTCCATTTCTCTCAAATTTGTTCCCGGCTTTCTCGCGAAAAACCAGAAACCTGGCCAGCTTTCTCCAATCTTGCGCATTCCACCCTTGAGCAAGATTTTGGCTCCTGGAGATCCCGATATTGCAAATTGTCCTGTGAGAGCTCTCCGATGTTACCTGTCTCGAACTCGGCCTGTTAGGTCAGAAAGTCAAAAGCTTCTTTTCATATCTTTAAACACGGCTAGGTGTAAGGATATAGCGAAGGTGACTCTGGCCAAATGGATCTCCACTCTGATCAAACGAGCATATGCCTGGTGGCTAGTGCAGTCGGGTGATGCTAGGGCAGTGTTGCCTCTCACCGCGGCTAGAACCCATGAGGCGAGAGCCTGGGCATCCTCAGTGGCAGTTCTTCGGTCCGGCAAGCTAGCCGAGGTACTGGAAGCTGCGTATTGGCGCTCTGAGGACGTTTTCGTCAACTTTTACCTCAGAGACGTCGCTTCTGTCAGACAGGATGGAAGCTCCGCGCTGCCTGCCATGGTAGCGGCGGGACAGGTCCTGCGTGCCTAGTTTTGGTAAGTACCCACCACCTATAGTAGCAATCTGCTATATGTGAGTTGGGTAATAATATGTAATTTAATCCAAAATTTTAATAATAAATTTTCATTTAATTAATATACTTACCCAACTCACATCGTTTAAACCCTCCCGCCTCCCCGCTGTGGTGGTATTGGGTTCTAAAAAAGTAGTGAGTTGGGCTTCGTTCGAATGATACAAATGGCGGCGTATGCGCACGCATACGGATGTTGGACCGGACATCGGTCTGATATTATGGGATGGATCACTCTTTTTTAGGGTGGTCTCCCTTGTTACCAAGGGGAACGCGTACAGCGTTACCAGCACTGAACTAGAGTTAATTGCTATATGTGAGTTGGGTAAGTATATTAATTAAATGAAAATTTATTATTAAAATTTTGGACTTAGGCAGCCATACGCCACTTTTGGGGGGAGTCTTTCATTAAAAAGCCCCCTCATAGGAAATTGTAATGAACGTGGGAGTAGTAGCCCATGAACGCACAATTATGGAAAGTGTGTGTGTTAACTGAGGTTGTCAATATCACTGTCTTTTCAGTTCCCGATCTAGGTCAAGGTCATCAGGATCCCATAGCAGCCGGTCAGTTAGCCGTTCTTCAATCAGCTCCAAGTCAAGGTCACCAGAGCCAGCACCCCCTGGTGTGGAGCGTGGCGAGAGGAACGAGAGAAATGACAGGCCAGGAAATGACAGGCCAGGGAATGACAGGCCAGGGAATGACAGGCCAGGAAATGACAGGCCAGGGAATGACAGGAACTATGGGCCGCAGCGAGGACACTACATGTGAGACTTTCTCTGTTTCTTTCACTTAGAATCTTCAAATTTAACGAAATGTGATTTAAGAGTAATTGCCTTGTGTCATTAGGTATTCCAAAGTGATTTTCAAATTTTGAATAACCCATATGAAACTTAGTTAAACAAATAGAGTTTTTCATTCTGAGCACAGGAATAATATTTTGTTTTCGGTGGGCTGGAGAAAAAAAAATTATTATTGTTTTCCGTATTTTTGGACTGAAAATTTTTCGCACATCATTCTTCCGCACGTTCAGACATACCTCAAGCACACAAATCAAATCACATGAGTCCAAAAATGAGTTTATGAATACTTTATATACTTTTCTGATTGATAATGCAAAATACATTGACAGGAAATACATCGTAATAGAGATACAGAGCTACAAAAATGGCACAAAATAGCAAAATAAGCCCTCTGCTACTCCCAACTACTTGGCAAGAGCCCATTTTCTAACTCTTTCATCTCTAAATCATACAATGCATTTTCATTGTAATACATTTTCTAGGAAGAGCAGGATATGATATCTAAGCCTAATTTTTTTCAACTCCATCTGACAACTGGTTAATACGATATCTTTGATCAAAAATGCCAAAAGTGCTGTTTTGTCAAGTCGAGAGAAATGGCGACTAAGTAGTCATTTTTGGTCATGAAAAAGCTGTGATCATGTTGGATACTGAACAGGTGCTTCACACCTGTTTGAAACATGAAGAAAAATAGCTCAATAAAACTACAGTGGATGTTAATAAATCTTGAGGGATCTAGCATGCACCAACATGGGATAAAGAGCAGCTTCTTCATATCTGTCACAAGACAAACTGATGCACTGAATGTCAGCTGTGGATGTGAATACAATTTTCGCACAAGAACACCATCTTTTACTCCTAATTGCTTACCCCCAGGGACGGTCCTCGCAGTGCAGTGTCTGTTCGCGACCAGGGAAGGGGGGGACACTGGAGGCACCCAGACGGGGGGCGAGGGGGCTACAACCACCGCAGGGGCGGTCACCATGGGCACCATGGGCACCAGCGTGGTGGCCAGCACCACCGCCAGAGGCAGTTCAACCAGCAGGACCAACCGCAGGAAAGAGGTTTCCCCCAAGGCTACGGCTACAACAGACCCTCTGGGCGAGGGCGGCCGCATGAGAGGCGCATACCTGCTGATGCCATGAGGTAACACCAGTGATTTTCAGGCTCCTGTGCTGAGGTGCACGAACCAAAAGTTGGTGCAATCTAACCGGGAGAAAAATAAACTCTTGGTCTCATTCGTTGAAATTTCAATTTCAACCAATCCAACACCGCGGCTGGCTCCCGCCCGGTTGGTAACTTTCTCGTGCACCCCGGCCCTGATGCCATTATGTAACACCATTGATTTTCAGGTAGCTTCACATACCATGGGGAACTGAGTTACTAGTGAACCTATATCTTGGGAGTATCATACACTGGAGAGGGACTTTGATACATATAAACTTGGGATTTGGGCTTGTTGTTTTGTTTGTATGTTCTGCTTACATGCAGAAGGCTGGTGAACTTCCATGAAGCTGAGTTTTTTTTTAGAAAGTGATGATTTAATTAGATTTGGGAGCCTGCTCGCAGACTTTGTAGAACTTGGGTAAGGTATAGACAGACCTGGGAACCCATACGATTTCGCCGTATTTTGTACGCATGATTGTCGAGAATACGCTCAGTACGGTCAGTGGGAAAAAAATACGACGAGAAAAATTCCTACACTACTTTTCTTCACAAGCCCATCCTGAAGCCGATCCAGTACTTTGGCACATGATAACGTCACTATATTAGCCGCTGTCGAAAAAAATATAATCGGATTGTGTCAATCAATCGAAACAACCAGGCAAACGAAAGTACAGTATTTGTCGAAATCGGCTCCGAGAATAAACAAGTGAAACAAAGAAGAAAAGTGAAAAAGTTTGAAGAAAAATATCACACACACACAATTTGTAACCAACACATACATGTAGTCCCGCCCGGAATAAGCTTTTTTGGGATGATTTACGACTTTTGCTCACATTTCGAGCAGACGAAAACACAACATGGCGGCTCTCGCTCCTCCAACTATCGCGAGACACAAAAAAACAAAATCTCGTGCGCGCGAGATCCTGATACATCCGGTTTTTCTTTGTACGTTTGTCACGACGACTTGTTGACAAACGAAGAATCGCTAATCGAGCGAAATGAAAATCCGCGGCGACTTCCATTAGGTGAATGCAATTCAAGTTTAGGTAACGTTTTAGCCACATCTTTTTATAAGCCGCAATGCGATTTTAGTCGTGGCTTGTAGTCCGTCAAATACAGTACAGTTTTTGTCAGTAAAAATTGAAAAAAGCATTTGTTTTAAATGTATAGGTAAACTTAATTAACGGTGTGACGGACGCGCATGAGGCATGTTTTAATCATGGATGTGCAAACGCTGTGTGGAGTACGCTCATTTTTTTGAAAATACAGCAAGTTTGTTTGAGAATACTCAAAGTGCAAAACAGGGGTTCCCAGGTCTGAATATAGCTGTAGTTGTTTTGTCCATTTCTGTTCTTTTCATTCCAACCTTTTTCTGCGCAGACCTAAACCCAGGGCACACAGCGCCAGCTCAAGCGGATCCAGTCAGTCACGGTCTGGTTCAGGCTCCTCCAGTTCCTTCTCAAGGTCACGGTCTGGTTCAGCAAGGTCACTCTCAGCTAGTTCGGTCTCTCGTTCTCCATCACACTCAGCAAGCAGCGTTTCATCACGTTCATCGTCTTCTTCGTCTCACTCGTCGGGCAGTGCTGATTCCGACAACCTGTACAGAGACCTGGGTGGACCCTCGCCAAAGAAAAAGACAGGTGAGTGAGAAACAAGTCGGATGCAGAACCTCAAGGAGTTTTGAGAAATCAAATGTTGGTTGATCTCTCAAGAATGAAAAGTACTCCCTTGAATTCGTATGAGTCCAGAGAGTGTTGAAATACTATAACATTACGGAATAAGTTATTTTCTTTCTTTCTTTTCTTTATTTGGTGTTTAACGTCGTTTTCAACCACGAAGGTTATATCGCGACGGGGGAAGGGGGGAGATGGGATAGAGCTACTTGTCAATTGTTTCTTGTTCACAAAAGCACTAATCAAAAATTTGCTCCAGGGGCTTGCAACGTAGTACAATATATGACCTTACTGGGAGAATGCAAGTTTCCAGTACAAAGGACTTAACATTTCTTACATACTGCTTGACTAAAATCTTTACAAAAATTGACTATATTCTATACAAGAAACACTTAACAAGCGTAAAAGGAGAAACAGAATCCGTTTGTCGCCTCATACGACATGCCGGGGAGCATCGGGTAAATTCTTCCCCCTAATCCGCGGGGGGTAATAATCAATCAATCAATGAGGCTTATTTCGCGCATATTCCGTGGGTACAGTTCTAGGTGCTCTGCAGTGATGCCGTGTGAGATGAAATTTTATACGGCCAGTAGATTGCAGCCATGTCGGCGCATATTTACCTTTCACGGCCTTATTCCAAGTCACACGGGTATGGTAGACAATTATTAACTGTGCCTAAGCAAATTTGCCAGGAAAGACCCTTTTGTCAATCGTGGAATCTTTAACGTGCACACCCAATGTAGTATACACGGGGGGTGGTTCGGACACCGAAGAGAGTCTGCACACAAAGTTGACTCTGTGAAATAAATTTCCGCCGAACCTGGGATCGAACTCGCGCTGACAGCGGCCAACTGAATACAAATCCAGCGCGCTACCAACTGAGCTATATCATTAGTCTTGGTACAGTTTGCTCAAATAAAAAACAAAACAAACACAGAACGCTTAAACTGCAAGACATCAATGAGTGGTAGAACCAGTCTCCTAGTGCATCTATAAAAAGCACACATCAAAACAGGAAAACAAAAACCTGGTACAGGTTCACATTTCAACCTTGATCGAGAAGAGAAAAAACATGGTTGTGTGTGCGAGTCAGAGCAGTTTTTAGAATAACTGAAAAGGAAAGGAAGGATGAATACGTTATGTCAGAAAAAAATGGGGAAATTGTTGATATGTTTGGTCAAGATTTGGTATGTATGTGAACAATTGTGAGGTCATAGCTGTTTAACTAACAAAACAAAAACAAACAAAAACAGCACATTTTGCTTTCTGTCTTTCAGAGACATAATGACCAAGAGCTTTCTGTCTTTCAGAGACATAATGACCAAGAGCTTTCTGTCTTTCAGAGACATAATGACCAAGAGCTTTCTGTCTTTCAGAGACATAATGACCAAGAGCTTTCTGTCTTTCAGAGACATAATGACCAAGAGCTTTCTGTCTTTCAGAGACATAATGACCAAGAGCTGAACAAACACTAGGTGGTAAATGAGTAAAATTTCTTTCATTCACAAAAAGTAAACAAAGTAACAAACCTTGGCTTTAATGGACCCCTCACTGACTGGAAATGTGTGTGCATATGTTAAGGGTTGACAAGGAATTGATATTGTGACTATCAGAAAATGCCCCAGCAGTTGAGCAAAACAAGGCGCACATTACATTAATTTTTTTTTGTCGTCAGTCAAACAAAAAGAAAAAGACCCAACAGGAACTATGCCTCACCAAGAAGGCAGGGGCAGAGGTGAGATATACATGCAATGTTCCCTTGAAGGAAATCACTGGTGTTTTTTTCATTTATTAACTGACTTTGTTTTGTGGTTGACTGGTCCTTTTTTGGTCCTTGGCCTTGCTCACTGATTTTTACCCAGGATTCAAAATATTTGGAGAAATTGTTTGTATTTCACCTTTGTTGTTTGTCAGATTTGTGTTTTACTGAATTTTGTGTGTCTTTTGAGATGCTGAGCTTGACCCTTTTTGTGAATATCCGCTCTTCAGAACTTCAGGCCTTGTTATTGTGCTTTTATTTTTATTTTCATGTCTGGGCAGGACTGACACATAATTGCTACTTCTTGTTTTTGAGCAAAAAGTAAAACTGTCGCAGTGCTGTTTTGTTAATAGTAGATCTTCAAGGCTGGAGGTTTGCACAGCAGCTTTAGTTTATATTCTGACTTTAGTGTAAGTGTTTTAGTCATGCAGGAATTTTTTTAACTTTTTATTTTTACTTATAGATGTTGTTACATTTTCCATGGTAATTAATTATTTAATTATATTCTAGGTATTGATCCGTCCATAACCTCATCTCAATAACTGAAGAAAGGGGAAACAGATCAGAATTTATTCATGATTTAAAACTTGTTTTGTTGTTGTTTTTGTGGATGCAGATTTTGGTATTCTTTGAGAGTTTTGCAGAATAATATCTGGTTGTGTTTTACATGATGTTATTCCTCAGTTCTGTGGTCATAGTTGCAGAGATGTATTTTTGATAGCCTGAGATGGCTGTATGTGTTTTTTATTCTTCAGCTTTGCTGTTGTTGTTCTTGTTGTTGTTCTTGTTCTTGTTGTGTATCTTAAGTTGTTCAGGTACTCTTTTGGAATCACAAGCAGAGTTTTTTTTCCATGGAATTGCAGAAATATTTCCAGTTTGCATAGAGGGGACCTAACTTTGATACAAATGTCAACAATGAAACACAACATGGAATGTACCCCCCGCGGGTTAGGGGGAAGAATTTGCCCGATGCTCCCCAGCATGTCGTAAGAGGCGACTAACGGATTCTGTTTCTCCTTTTACCCTTGTTAAGTGTTTCTTGTATAGAATATAGTCAATGTTTGTAAAGATTTTAGTCAAGCAGTATGTAAGAAATGTTAAGTCCTTTGTACTGGAAACTTGCATTCTCCCAGTAAGGTCATATAATGTACTACGTTGCAAGCCCCTGGAGCAATTTTTTGATTAGTGCTTTTGTGAACAAGAAACAATTAACAAGTGGCTCTATCCCATCTCCCCCGCTTTCCCCGTCGCGATATAACCTTCGTGGTTGAAAACGACGTTAAACACCAAATAAAGAAAGAAAGAACATAGAATGTCCATTAGTCTTTGATGTGGACGAATAAGATACACAAGAGACAAATGATTATGAAAAGATTGAACACTTAACTTGTTGGCTTGCCGAAGAGAGAATACAAACAGTGGATTTGAAGTATTTGTAACTGCAAAAAGGAGTTGCTCTGCTGGTCCTGAAGTGCAGCACTTCATTTTGTACTAGTTGTGCAGTCTACCTCACTGTTAGTTCAAATACAGTTGGACATGTTAATAAAATCATGGTGGAAAGAAACCCCCCGCGGGTTAGGGGGAGTCCCATATTGGTTGGGACTAGAAAGAATTTACCCGATGCTACCCAGCATGTCGCAAGAGGCGACTAACGGTTCTGTTTCTTCTCTTCTTTTGTCTTATTTCTGCCTTCTTCTTCTTCTTAGTGATAGGTAGCCAACATCAGCATGGTGATGAATCTGCTACGCTACCAGTCCTTTCACCTATATTTCCTTCCAAGAAAACTCTCCCTACTATTCCCTGCAGTTTTCCAATTCTTTTCTTGTTGTCTTATTTCTACCTGACTGGATCCATCACCTTTATTTCCCTTACCAAAAGTCTTCTTTTCCACATCCTTATTTCTCTGCACCCCGCATGTCGTATGAGGCGACTAACGGATTCTGTTTCTCCTTTAACCCTTGTTAAGTGGTTCTTGTATAGAATATAGTCAATGTTTGTAAAGATTTTAGTCAAGCAGTATGTAAGAAATGTTTAGTCCTTTGTACTGGAAACTTGCATTCTCCTAGTTCTTCTTCTTCGTCGTTCACTAGATGGAGATGCCAATCGCCCGCACGAAAGCAGCTGTCCTCTGTAGGTCCTCCAGGCCGCCGAAGAGCTTGACCCTCAGTGGTACTGGTTCCGGCCACGATGCCTGCCTGGGAGCGTTGTGGAGTCGGCAGTTCTGCAGCAGGTGCTCAGCATTCATGATGTCTGCATTGCAGGAGCACATCTCGGACTCGCCAATTCTGAATTTGCTGTACATGTGGGCATTTAGTCGGTTGTGCCCTGTTCTCAGCCTGAACAGAATGACCTGGTCCCGTTTGCTCAGTTGGTAATAGCAGTCAGACTGGTTGAAGTTTGGGTGTTGCTGCTTCCATTTTTTTTTGGATAGGGCTTTAATGACAGTCTTCTCCTCTGAATAGGAGACCTGTCTGTCCTCTTGTTCCAGCTGACTTCCTTTGTTTGCCAGCCTGTCAGCTTGTTCGTTTCCATGGATCCCGCAATGTGCTGGTACCCACTGCAACGTCACTTCTGTCTCAGCTGTGAGACTCACCAGGACTGCTGCCAGCTCGTTTAGGTCTTTTTTACGGGGGTTGTGCAGCGCACTTAGAACAGAGAGAGCGTCTGTGAAGATGACCACTTTTGATTTGGTTCGTGGCAGATTGGCTTTAATCTCTTCTGCTGCTTTTCTGATGGCTTCAGTCTCTGCTTTAAAGTTTGTGGAGTATTTTCCTGTGGCTAAGGTGATGTGTGCCTCTCCATCATTGTATCTGATGTACACCCCTCCTCCCCCGTCTCGAGTAGCTTCAGCTGCAGACCCATCTGTGTACACATGAGTCCATTTTTCTTTTGGGTACTTGGTGTTTATGTGCTCCAGCGTCAGCATCTTCCTCTCTGGCTCAGATTGAGAGTCTCTGCCTGCAACTCCTGGTACTTCTTGACAGATAGTTGGGAGCTGGTCTCGTTTCCAGGAGGGGACCGACATGACTGATGGGATGGGCCTTGGTATGTGGTCCAGCAGCTCGGGGTCTCTCCTTTCAAGGACCCTGCTGTGTTGTACGAAGCTTGATCTTTTGAGTCTCCCCTTTGTTGGCTGATTCATGCGCTCGTGCATCGGATGGTCCTGGAGTCTTTTAAATTTTGCGGCTTGCGTCAGTACCTTGGTGTCTCTTCTGTCTTCAATGGACTGCAGGCCTGTGATTGTTTCCATGGCAGAGATAGGAGTGCTTCTCATAGCCCCAGTCATCATCCTCATGGCCTGGTTCTGCACTCTGGACAGCTTGTCTGTGTTGGATTTAGCAGCTGTAGAACTTGCAGCCATTCCATATTCGAGGACCGGGCGGATCCTCCCCACGTAGAGCTTCTTCAGCACACTCTGGTCGGCGCCCCACTGCGTGCCAGACAGTTTCTTCATCAGAGCCAGTCTGATCTTTGCTCTGGTCTGGTTCTTCTGGAGTTGGTTCTTCCAGGTGTGTCGTCGGTCCAGGGTGACTCCTAGGTATGTAGGTGTGTCTTCCGCTCGTAGCTCCTGCCCGTTTAGCTTCAGGCTTACTCTCTGCTGTTGATTTGAGAGGCTGAAGATGGTGTAGGTTGTCTTTCTTTCATTGATTTTGACAAGCCATGACTGGGCCCATGCTTCTATCTCTTGGAGTGCCTGCTGCAGCCTGTAGTTTGCAGTAGTGATGTACTCTTCACTGCACCATAGTGCGAGGTCGTCTGCATAGATGGCTCCTCGCACGTTTCTGGGCAGTCGTTGCAGGATGTCCCGGATGAAGATGAGGAACAGTGTTGGAGAGAGTACCCCACCTTGGGGAACGCCTTGTCTCATGGTCCTCTTCTTGCTGAGGTGTTGCTTGACTTGGACTTTGGCTTTCCTGTTGTGCAGGTACTGTCCAATCCACCTGTACATTCGACCGGCAACACCACACTGGCGTAGTTTCAGTTTCAGGCCCTCTTTCCATACCTTGTCGAAGGCTTTCTCAAGGTCAATCCAGACAGCAAGTGTGTGTTTCTTGCCTTGGAATGCATCTTCGACGGCTTGTGAGATGTAGGTGATCTGGTCCTCTGTTGACCGATCTTGCCTGAATGCTGCTTGCTCTGGTGTGATGTGCTTCTTGTCTTCCAGGTGCCACATCAGTCTTGTGTTGATGAGACGTTCCATCAGTTTTCCAACACAGCTGGTCAGACTGATTGGTCTGTAGCTTTCTGCCTTCGACTTGTCCTTGCCTTTCTTGTGGACGGGAATCATGATGGCTTCTCTCCAGACTTGTGGTACTGTTCCCGTTCTCCATCCATCATTGTAGAGTTGTAGCAGCTTTTTCTTGCTGCGGGGGCCAAGGTGCAGCAACATCTCGTTTGTGATCTTGTCAGGTCCGGGGGCTTTCTTGAGCTTCAGCGTTGTTAGTGCATCCTCCAGTTCCTTTAGTACAAAAGGAGAGCTCATTTGGGTTTCTTCGCGTTGGCCAGGGGCAGCGTGTTGTGTCTCCCTGGTCTCTCTTCTTCTGTCTGTGGGAACATGAAGGTCACTGGTCTCTGCGTACTGTTTGGCGAATATGTCAGCCGCCTGCTTACCAGTGCACAGTCGTCCTTCTTGCTCAAGAGTGATCGATGAGCTTTTAGATTTCTCGTCGTTCAGAGCCTTTGCCAGGTTCCAGAGCTTGTTGCCTTCCTTGTCAAGATTGAGCTCCTCGGTCTTCTCCTGCCAGGTTCTTCGTGCCTCCTGGATAAAAGTTCTTCTGTGTTTTGCAGTGGCTGCCTTCAGGGCAATGTTGTTTTCCTCTGATGGGTCTTCTTCAACGAGGTCCCTGGCTTCTTCTACAGTATCCTCTTGCTGCTGGAGTTCTTCTGTCCAGTAGGGTTTGTAGTTCTTCCTGGCTCCACGGGGAATAGACTCTTGAGCAGCTTTTAAGATAGCTTGGTTGAGAGCCTTGATCTTGCTGTTCAGGTTTTGCCGCTTGTTGTTGATCTTCAGTGAGTACTGATCCACCAGATTCGAGAACCGTTCCCAGTTTGCTTTTTTGTAGTTCCACCTGGGGAACGTGTTGGCTGCCTGGGATTTGAAGTTTAGGTCCAAACTGATCTTGACGGGTTTGTGGTCGCTCCCTCCGAGTTGATTCAGTACTGTTCTGGATGCTATCCTGGCGATATCGTTGGTAGCAAAGACCAGGTCTGGTGTAGTACTGCTGAGCCATCGTCTTGAAAAGAAGGTTGGTGGATCTTCGGGATCATTCAAGAGGACGAGGCCATTATCGACTTGCCAATCTTCTACCTCTTCTCCCCTTCTGTCTGCTTCATCGTAGCCCCATGCCTCTGAATGGCTGTTGAAATCTCCGATGATCATACATTTGTTGTCCTGTAGTTGCATGAGGTCGAGAGACAGATCCCTATCGGGTGGACTGTAAACATTGAAGATCTTGAGCTGTTCATTATCCATTACGATGTTTACCCCGTGGATCTCTGCTTGATTGTTGGTACTGATGATGAACTCTTTAGCGGGTATCGAGTTCTTCACAAGGATAGCTACTCCTCCCTTTGACCTGCCTTCTCTGTCGTGCCGGAACACCTGATAGCCTCTCATGGTGAAGCGGTGGTTTTCTTTCAGGTGGGTCTCTTGTAGGCAGGCCACTTCAATGTTTTCCTGGTGGAGTCTTTCTGCTAGTGGAACCTTCTTGTTGTAGACTCCTTCTGCGTTCCATTGCAGGATGTTGACGTTTCTGGGTGTCGGTATCTTTTCGCGGTCAGTGTACCTAACCCCTCGTCTCCTGGCCGTACAAGACGATGTAGGGTGACCTCCGGTAGTTGGGGGCCGGCCCCTTTGAGGCTGAGGGCCGAGCACTCTTCCTCCCCGTCGGATCTCCAGAGGTTGAGCACTATAACGTTTGATCAATTGGTTTGTCTCCATCATTTTGTGATTTGCGTGATGCAGCGCTTTTTGGCACCCAGGGGGTCCCGCATCTCCGGCTTCGGCCATGGACGTTGATCAGGGGTCCCTCCCTTAGACCAATTGCCTTCCTGGGCTGTTGAGCTTGGTCTGCCCGTGGTTCTATTTCGGAGTTTTCCTTCTCCTAGACTGGTTACCTACCATGGTTGTCGAGTCCAGTCTACCCGTTTGGAGGTTGCTGAGATGACCGCTTGTGTCTTTGGGCCTCTGTGCCGTCACACCGGTACTGTCCAGCACATCTCCGTCTTTACCAGAGCCCCGTTAGCCAGCAACCAACCCGTCCGCCATGGGAGAACCCTACCGGTATACTTCTCACAATGAAAAACACCCCCACGTTTTAGGGACAGTGAAATTTCAGCGATTTTCTTCCGACGGCATAGCTTGGTTCTGTTTCACCACCATACCACGATGAGGAGGGGATGGTCTTTATGGTGGCATTCTCCTAGTAAGGTCATATATTGTACTACGTTGCAAGCCCCTGGAGCAATTTTTTGATTAGTGCTTTTGTGAACAAGAAACACTTAACAAGTGGCTCTATCCCATCTCCCCCCTTTCCCCTATCCCATATCCCCCCTTTCCCTCGTCGCGATATAACCTTTGTGGTTGAAAACGACGTTAAACACCAAATAAAGAAAGAAAGATGGTGGAAAGAAAGGTATAAGGCTATCCTAAAACATCCCTGTTTTAGAGGTGCCAACAGTTACGCTTTCAGCGTAGCATGCTACATTTTAAGACAAATTGTTACGCTGTTACACGTAGCTAAACATTGCTATGCTCAAAGTCGAACAAATAATGACAAGCATGCAACAGTTCCTGCTTGCTTGTGAGTGCTGGTACTCATTTGTGCTTCCCACTGCCTGTAGCGGTCAGAATGTGGGTCATAAAAACATTGTCTACACTGTACAGTGGCGCTGCCAACACTATACTGTCTTTTACTATCTTCCTGCTTTCTATTTATGTATATTCCTGCTCAAGATAGCACAAATATGGATGTGCAAATGAATTTTAGACATGCTACACTTAAACACCATTTGCTAAGCTGAATATTCACAAAAAATGTAAATTGTTACCCTCGAGGCTTCGCAAGGGTTGGCAGGTCTGCTGTAAACAATCCAGTGGATTTTTTTTCTTATCACAAAACGGTCATTAATATAGCCTTTCATTGTGTGCAGCCCTTGAAGGGGGGAGAAAGCGGCGAGCAGATCAGATGACTCACAGACCTGGGGGTCCTTCTGCCCAACGGCCCGGGAGACCTCCTCAACCTCCAGGAGCCGAGCGTCCAGGAAGACCCCCACCACCGCCAGGATCTGAGCGCCAGGGAAGGCCTCCACCACCTCCAGGAGCTGAACGTCCGGGAAGACCTCAACAACCCCCAGGATCAGAGCGTCCTGGGAGACCTCCTCCACCTCCAGGATCAGAGCGTCCTGGGAGACCTCCTCCACCTCCAGGATCAGAGCGTCCTGGGAGACCTCCACCTCCAGGAGCTGAACGCCCAGGAAGACCCCAACAACCCCCAGGATCAGAGCGTCCTGGACGACCTCCACCACCTCCAGGAGCTGAACGTCCGGGAAGACCTCCACCAGGAGCCGAGCGTTCAGGGAGACCTCCCCTGCCACTAGGGGCTGAACGCTCTGGAAGACCCCCACCGCCCCCCGGACCAGAGCGTGCAAGGCAGCCTCCTCCTCCTCCTCCTGCTGCAGATCGTCCTGGAAGACCTCGTCCTGATCGACTGTCTGCGGATCGCCCAGACCAGCCTGCCCGTCCAGGTCACCCTGGGCGTCCAGAGCGAGCCAACAGACCTGACAGACCCGACAGGGCAGAACGTCCTGATAGGCCACCGCGAGGGGACAGGCCTGAGAGACCAGATAGGCCAGACCGGGCCGAAAGACCTGACAGGGCCGACAGACCCGACAGACCTGACAGGCCGGATAGACCTGAGAGAGCTGATCGCATGGAGAGAGAGCGAGAGGAACTAAGGTGAGATTGTGTTGTTTGATTTGCATTGTGTGTGTAGCAGGGTTCCAGGCTGGTTTATAAGCTCAGGTGTTTGTTCTGTTTAAAGCAGATCAGCATACTGATGAGAATTTTTTGATTTAGCATTCAAGGGCGTATGCATGGAGGAGAGGCAGATCGTGTGTATAGGTTTATAGTAGTTGTTTGCAATGCTATGATATGTCTTTGTTTGTATCTATATGAGAAACTTTACTTGAATGTATTAATCTGCGACGTAGCATCATGACTGTCATCTAACTTCATCAGAGAATATTCTGCATACGTTTGTCGTTCATGTTAATCATCATGTGATTATGACCTGTGTTGACAGGCCAGAGAGAGAGCGAGGGATGGTGGCAGGGAGACCACCCCGAGAACAGAGCAGTCGCCCCCCTCCCCCCTCCCAGCCCAAAGCCAAAGACCCCATGAAGCTGATGGGACTCAAGTCCAACATCAAACTCAGCCTGGTCAGCAAAGTGAGTGTTTGATTGCTGCTCAACCCAGGTGGTTGATTTTTCTTTCTTTCTTCTTCTTCTTCTTCTTCTTCTTCTTCTTCTGCTTTGGTAGGCTGCGACTCCCACAAACACATGTAGACACAAGTGGGCTTTTATGTGTATGGCTGTTTTCATCCCGCCATTTTAGGCAATCATACTCCGAATCCAGAGACATTCTTTGTTTGATTTTTAGTATTGAAGAATTTGTCTACACTGCCAATCCTGCAGTAGAAGTAAGATTGAAGAACTTTTTTTAAAGTATTCAAACATGTTGAAAGAATTTATTTGTCTGCATGGTAAGGTCCTTGCTGTTGATAGTGTCTGCATGTCACAGACCGTTTGTGTCAACGGCATCAAATCTCAACCTTCAGCTCTCCAGTACGGTGTCCCGCAAGGGTCCGTGCTTGGCCCCATATTCTTCGTTCTATATGCCTCCCCTGTGTCCGATGTTATCAGTCGCCATGCGTTGTCGCACGAGAGTTTCGCTGATGATACACAGCTTCATCAGTCTGCCCCTCTTGCTGAAGTTGACGATCTGGTATCTCGGACACAGGATTGCATTGCGGACCTCAGTGATTGGATGTCTTTAAACAAACTCCAGTTAAATAGTGACAAAACCGAAGTTATGCTGGCCTGTCCCAAGAAATTTCTCAATCACCCTTCTCTTCCTGCCTCTCTCACTGTCAACGAACTACCTATCTCTTTCTCTCCGTCTGTCCGCAGCCTTGGCGTCACTCTCGATCCAACTCTCTCTTTACAAAAACACATCTCTAACATCTGCAAGTCTGCCTATCTAGAGCTGCGCAAGATTAGTTCAGTCCGTCACTACCTCACCACTGATGCAACCAAAACGTTAGTGTGTTCTTTAGTCCTCTCAAAGATAGATTATTGCAATTCTCTTCTGGCCGGTCTCCCTAAGTACCTTTTAGATAGACTTCAAAGGATCCAAAATAACGCTGCCCGTCTGATCTTCAAATCTTCAAAGTATGAACACGTCACACCCCTTCTTCACTCTCTACACTGGCTGCCTATCACTAAAAGGATCGAATACAAACTCTCCTCTCTTTCTTTTGCCGTCGTTTCTGGTTCTGCCCCAGAATACTTGTCAGAACTCCTCAATCTCTACACCCCCTCTCGTCAGCTTCGCTCCGCCGCCGACACTCGACTCTTCCGACTCCCCACAGTGCAAACAAAGACATGTGGCGAGAGGTCCTTCGCCTATCAAGCCCCTGTGACCTGGAATAGATTACCTCTGCCTCTCAGACACTCAGATTCTCTCACTACATTCAAGACAAATCTCAAAACACACCTCTTTCAGCGCAAGTGATTTTTCCTCCAGCATCTCCCCACCCACCCCATCCCGCCCCACCTCACCCCCTACCTAGTGCCTAAAATAACGTGCATATATATTTTCTGCGCTTTGTGTCAGCACTGTTTGTGTGTGTGTAAATAGTATTGTTGACACGTTTTTATATAGAAGCCTACTGTGGTTCTTGTGCTTAGGCTGTGTATTGGACTGTCACTGTATGCCTGCATTATTAGTTGTCAGTAATTATTATATGTGCTGATTGTTCTCTTTGCCTGCGCGCATATAGTATGTTGGTTATGTTTGGTCATAGTATGTTTGTTTATGTTTGGTCGTTATCTTTGCCTGTGCGTGTATTGTATGTTTGGTCGTTTTTCTTTGCCTGTGCATGTATAGTTTGTTGGTTATGTTTGGTCGGTTTTTTTGCCTGTGCGTGTATAGTATGCTTGGTCGATGTATGTATTGTAAAGCGCTAAGAGTAGACATTTCTAGAATAGCGCTATAAAAGTTTGCATTATTATTATTATTAAGGACATTTGGCTCTGAAGGGCTGAAAATTTCACATTGGCTGTTTTTTTTTTATATAATTAGTTTTGCACTGGAGTGGCTTGGTATGGCAATGAATTTTATTTCACTGTACATTTCCTGCTCTGCATGTCACACTTTTTGAGTATGAAGATCTTGTGTCAAGTACAGCTAATATTTTTATAGATTATCATGAACCAGCATAGTTTTACTGAAGCTAGTAAGCCGTTTTTACCTGTCAGATTTTCCCTGGGAGGAATCATGCTTTTAACCCTTGTTGTGTTGACCATTTTCAGCAGCCGTCAGTATTGCCGTCGTCCCCCTTGAAGAGACGGCCCACAGAGGCTGGTGATGGTCCCCCCTCCAAGCGACCCGCCTTACCTGCATCGCCCGTCAAAATGCCCTCAGGTAAGTTGGATATATTTTCATTTTCATTTTGTTATTTTCATTACTTTATTGTCCCATACCTGGTAAATTTAGGTCGCTTCCTCGTGGTGGAAAGCTAGCAGAAACAATGTGGCGCTACCCAGGTGTGTGTGTGTTTAGGTGTAATCAGCCACCTGCACTTATGGCAGAATGACCGAGATCTTTTACATGCCACTGTGGTGAATGGGGGGTGGAACATGGATACCATCTCTGAGTCTGCACATAAAGTTGACCTGTGTCCATCCCAGCCTGGATTCGAAGCTGTGACCTCAGATCATAAGTCCAGTGCTCTATCGACTGAAATGAGACATTTGGTTACAGTCATTTTGTTGTTGTTCTTGCTGGCTTTTGTCACTGTGATTCACACCATGCTGAGATATGTACAGAAAGTTTTGCAGGCAACTCTACGGTTGTGCAGTAGTGGTCTTGGTTCTGGAAGCTTCACATACAGAAATTATGTAGATGACAATGGGAACATCTGTATGGTTGCTTGTACCTTCAAATTGCCCTTGTTAGCTTAGAAGTTTGGAAATGTTACTGATATTTTTTCACCTTATTTGCTGTTATTACAGTAGTACCTGCCATATCCGGTCACCCATTAGTCATTGCAAAGGTGACCGCAAATATCAGGTGGCCGTTCATTACAGGCCCCCTCCTCCTCCAAAAAAAACCCCAAAACACGATCAAGTTTTCATGAAGAAAAGAAAGCGATCATCCACGAGGCGCCGATTCATTGTCTCTGTTAGTTTTGCTTTCGTTTATACATCTTAATTATTTGCGTGTTTAACTCGATCGTCCTGGCTAAGCTATTGTTTCGTATGTTTCTATGTGTGTTGTTTGGATTATTATATATATGTATTTGAGTGTCAGATAAACAAGTGTTTAAAACTCACATCAGCTGTGATTGATCCGGAAGTGACTGCCGTAAATGTACATGTATGCGCATGTCTGTATTTACAGTTTGCGCATGCGTAAGTATTCATAACCTTCACTCTTTGCTCTAAAGTCAGCACCAGTCTTTTCTTTGTTGGAGTTTGTGTTGCCATTCTGAAAGACTGACTGACTGACTGAACAAATTCTTGACGGGCTTGCAAAGGCTTCAAATAATCACTCAACAATCACTCACGTCTTCATTCACACCTCATTCGCACACGTACGAAACAAACAAACACAAACACGCAGCGATCGCTCACAGTCCAATGTAAACAAAAACAATCTTGAGTTTGACTCGTCAGCTTTATTAACAGGCGATACATGTGTTAACAGTTATAGAAAGTGGACATGTGCTGATTTCTAACGGCCAGATAGCAGGTGGGAGGTGGGTGGGCGGGGAGAGCCACAGGCGCTCGCCCGCGAAAGTGACAAGTGGCCGTTAAGTGGTCGCTCCTGTCGAGTAAGAGGGGCACCTTAGGGCAAAAATCAGTGACCGTTGACCGCGTCAGACAGGTTAACGGCCATTAAGAGTCAATTATAGAAGGAAAACTCATTAGTCATGGGAAAGCTGGCCGCTCCGGGCAGGTTCACGCCCACGAAAGGGCCGGAAATGGAAGGGACTACTGTACTATCAGTATCATTTAAAAGCGAATTTGTTAGTAGAACTTGCTTATAAAACAGTTCTGAAAAACATGTTATTAATCGCCAAACATTGTTTGTTTGAAGAGAAAGCAGCCAAACCAACAGCAGGGAGAGAGCGTGCCAAGTCTCCGTCAGAGCGACAGCCACGGGCAGGCACCACACCCGCCTCTCTTCCCCCGGCCACTGCATCTTCCATCCCCCTGCCCCCCTCCCCCACCAAAGCTGCCGTCGCAAGCAAGCCGCGTCCTGCTTCCACAAAGACTGCCCACCCGCCTCAACCCGCAGCCAGCAAAACTGCAGCTCCCGCCCCTGTCCCCCCACCTGCCGCAGTCCAGCCGCCTGCTGCCTCCGGAGCAGCTCCAGCAACAGGAGCCCCAGCAGCTGCCGCCAAGGCCAAGAAGAGTACGACGTCGCGAAGGGAAGAACTGTTGAAACAGCTAAAGGCTGTGGAGGATGCTATCGCCAGGAAGAAAGCCAAGATGCAGTGATGATGGTTTTATGCTTAGGCTTGTATCATAGGCTGTGTGTACATACTCATGACAAAAAAAGTATACCGCTGTACAGATGCATATTTGTTATTTGATATGCTTTTTGTGTTCTTTTTATTCTATATCATAAATTGTGTTGTCGGTTGTAAAACGTAAAATGTTTTTGACTGGTCGTATCTGGTTCCAGAAGCTGGGAAACTGATTATGTAAATATGTATGTACAAAAAATATATCACAGGAAAATGTGAAAGAAACAAAAAAATGACACTTACGTTGCAATGATCTGAGCCTGTTGCATTACAAACCAGTCGCCAGGTTTTTTTCATGGCTCAGTATTGTTCGGTAGACGATCTTTTAGTGATGCATGTGTAGTCACCTTATAAATCATTATGTCAAAGAAACCTTTTGTGAGAACTTGTAATAGTTATGGTAAGCTTGATATGATTGAAACATTGCCGTATCGTGTGATTGCTGTATCGTGTGGTAATTGTTAGTGTGAGTATTTTCATGTCACTCAGACATTCTGATTGCAATTACAAGGTGTTCATGTATATAAACCTGTCAAATATTAGTTAAAAGTAAATGGGGCATAAATTGGTGATCGTAGATCGTAGAATCGCATTAGAGGTTGACCATTGAAATGGTACACAAGTTTAGAGGTTGACCATTGAAACGGTACGCAAATGTACTCCTGCATGATTGGAAAAGTGTGAAAAATGACGGATAGCTGAAACATGAAAAGAAAGAAAGTGTGCTGTCACAATATTGAGCTCTTGCAGTATTTCATTTCTATTTTGATTTTAATTTTTTATCAACATTTAAAAAAAATCACAGGTATAAAGGTTTAGTTCAAGGTTTACACAGAATATGGACGATTTATTACTACAAATATGCTTGCTGATATGGCCTTACTGACACACGCACTCCCCCCCACCCAGTCCACATTGAAAATCTTTCACAAACGGTATTGGAGCAGCACAACCTAACAATTTAGAACAGTTGAAAATGGAGTCCATTTTTCTGACGATGGTTTTGTTTTGTGAGAAAACAATCTCAGGTTGCTTTCATGTGCATAAAGCTGTTAGGGTATTATTTAAATAGCATATGTCAGGCGTAGCATTGATATGATTTCCAGTCTTAATGTGAAAGGTGAAATAGCTAAAATTCTTACACACACAAAAACACATCCTTGTTTCCATTTCATTTGATGGTTGAAGAGGACTGCAGTGGAAGGTGAGCGTGATGTAGTGGCAAGTATCATTGAGTATATTTCATTTGACGGTTGAAGAGGACTGCAGTGGGAGGTGAGCGTGATGTAGTGGCAAGTATCATTGAGTATATTTCATTTGACGGTTGAAGAGGATTGCAGTGGGAGGTGAGCGTGATGTAGTGGCAAGTATCATTGAGTATATTTCAAAGATGGTGTCTTACTTTATCTTATTTTTTAATTTTAATTTTTTTTTTATTTTGTGCAAAGTTTATTCATTCTGTACGAATGTTTGCGATATGAAGTCGGCCATGTCTGTTTGTACTCGCCCATTAGAAACTTTTGATATTTTGACGATGGAGGTTTCGGTTCTGCATGCCTGTTTTCATTATGTACAATTGTTCACATCACTTTTTTGATAGTTACTGTACATTTTTCATTGGGTGTGTGTTGTCATAAGTATACAGTTGGGTTGTCGTAAATGAAGACGACATTGTCATAAATGAAGACTGTGTTGTCGTTTAATTTTATTGTGAGAAATATGGCATTTTGTTGATTCATGAAATGCCTCTCAGACAGAGATTGTATAGCATACTGCAGTATGGTGCCTGTGTTTATTTCATGAGGGGCAAGTTAATGCTATGCATACCACTTAGCGTAGAATGAGGATGCAGCCTATTACAGATCACATTATCATATTTAAGTTACATTGAGTGTTAGGAGTGAAAACGGTTTAAAAACGTAAAGACTGAACAGTTCTGACCGCCCTTTATGTGATATGCGTTCAAGCATACACTTAGTCTTTTGCTTAGAAAGAAAGAAAAAAACCTGAAATAAAGACGGATAAAATGAAACAGTATCAGAGACATTTTGTGCTAGTTTTACGCTAGAGTATTGTAAACAACAACAACAAAAAATTTGATGACCAGGCAGCGTTTTAAATTACTAGAAGCCTAAAGAAATGTACTAGATACTTGCTTGCATCACTGACAGTTTGTTTTTCAAATGTGAATCATTTTTTTTATTTTTAGCATGATTGTGAGAGTTTCCTGTGTCCTTAAATGTCATTATTGTGTATGAAACATGTCATATCATTTACAAGAAGAGTTCTGTTGTTCATTCAACGAAATCACTTTTTGTTGGATATATCTTGTTTTTTTTGCAACGGCAAATGTGAAATCAAGTGTAATGTTCAGACTGTTTTTGTAAAGGGAAAAAGAGGAAAAGATGCAGGTGTGTGAATTACTGCCAGATGACAATAAATGTGTAAAAATACTTACAGAAGTGTCTGTTTCTGGTTACTTCAAGCTTTCAGTAGGTTTAGAATGACAAAACTTGTGCCTTGCCTGCCTTTTTCTTCTTCTTTTCTTCTTAATCTGCACTTTAGTCTTTACCTTGCAAATTTGTGCGTCTTTTTCTTATTTAGCACTTTCTTTTGTTTCTTTCTCTGCACAACATTGTTTATCATATGTGATGCTTTTGTCATCCTGCAGCTAAATTTTCGATTTTGCTTTGGTGTGTCTTTCTGCATGTTGCTGGGTTGAAGCGCTGTTTGACACTGTTTCTCTCTCTCCAAATCAGTTGTCTAGCAAATACATAGCAAATATGGAGTAAAGACATAGCAAATGCGTCCTATGTACAGAGCCGTTTCCAAATAAAAAAAAGAAAGAAAGAGCAGAGCCGTTTGCTAGCGGCATGCATGACAATTGCTGATAGATGTACAGGGCCTAAATGCATATACGTTTAACGATTGGAAATCTTTAGCAGAGCGATTGACTTTAGTTAGCTGCACTAACACCAGTATTTTTGTTCCTAGTTTAGTCACTTAAAGAAAGTGTATATTTTTTCGTACTTTTGTTTTTACTTGAAATTCCTAAAACCCACTGAGTCATGGAATTCATGTCAAATGATTTTTCAGTCAAACCTGGACTGGCGACCACCTCTCGATGATAACTGTCTTGCCCACATAGTCTACCCCAAAGAATCCCTGACAATTTTTTTCTGAAATATAATTCACCTGTCTACTTTTTCCACTTTTGGTTGGCCCCTTGGGTGGTCGTTATTGACATGTTTCACTGTAATATCCTTCTTCTGGGTTCGTGGGCTGAAACTCCCACGTTCACTCATGTTTTTGCACGATTGGGCTTTTACGTGCATGACCGTTTTTACCCCGCCATTCAGGCAGCCATTTGCCGCTTTCGGTGGAGGCATGCTGGGTATTTTCAAGTTTCTATAACCCACCGAACTCTGACATGGATTACAGGATCTTTTCCGTGCGCACTTGGTCTTGTGCTTGCGTGTACACACGAAGGGGGATAAGGCACTAGCAGGTCTGCACATAAGTTGACCTGGGAGATCGGAAAAATCTCCACTCTTAACCCACCAGGCGGCAGCGACCGGGATTTGAACTCACGACCTCCCGATTAGGAGGCCGATGTCTTATCCACTTGGCCACTCCACCCTTTCTCAAATACGACTCACCTTTCCACAGCCACCTGTCTACAATTACTACTTTTGGTCGGTCCTTAGGGATGTCGATAATAACATGGTTCACTGTAATATCAAGTACAGCAACTTGTTTGGCTTTCTTGGCACAACTTCCATACTGAACTGAGCCTTTAAGGCCTGGTGTCTTAACTTTATTATTATATGAAGTCTTATATCGCGCGCGTATCTCCAGACTAGGACTCAAGGCGCAGGGATCTATTTATGCCGTGTGAGATGGAATTTTTTACACAATACATCACACATTCATATCGACCAGCAGATCGCAGCCATTTCGGCGCATATCCTACTTTTCACGGCCTATTATTTCAAGTCACACGGGTATTTTGGTGGACATTTTTTTATCTATGCCTATACAATTTTGCCAGGCCGAAAGACCCTTTTGTCAATCGTGGGATCTTTAACGTGCACACCCCAATGTAGTGTACACAAAGGGACCTCGGTTTTTCGTCTCATCCGAAGGACTAGCACTTGAACCCACCACCTAGGTTAGGAAAGGGGGGAGAAAATTGCTAACGCCCTGACCCAGGGTCGAACTCGCTTCCGAGGGCAAGTGCGTTACCACTCGGCCACCCAGTCCATCACTTGATGTGAAAGCTGCTTAGAGGCGTTTAAGGTAGTGGTCAGCGAATCCATAAATTAAACATTGTGTAATTGTAAACTGAGTCCCCCAAAATCGGCGTATGGCTGCCGAAATGGTGGGGTAAAAACCATCATACACGTAAAATCCCACTCGTGCCAGAAACACGGGTGTACATGGGAGTTTCAGCCCATGATTGAATAAGGAGTAAACTGACCGTGGGGGAAAACTCATTTCTAATGACCAGGATTATATGGTTGGTTTGCACACAGTTTATTTTTTATTTTATTTTTTTATTTTTATGCAGACTTGTCTTTTCTTGTCATGCAACTTGTTTGAACATTGACTTGCTTTCATCACCTCATGTTACCTACACTCTGCTTTATATTCATCAGTAGAGCTTATGCTGCTTTCTGTAGTAACAAATAATGTGATTGTTTTTCAGTGCACTGACTTTCTGCAGTAACAGATCCTTCCGATTGTCAGTCTTGCATGTTGATACCACTGGATATCACAATTCAACGGGTGACCTTGTTCCACACTTGGTCATGAACCAGTCAGTAAACCAAGCAAGCAAGCAAACAAACAGACAAGCAAACAAAGAAATGATTACAGTTCAGTCCAAACTGTACCCATTTCAAGCATAGCAGTGATATGAATAAGCACCGGTATGTGTGAACGTGCACTCACGCATATCAAAAGACTTGCATGCACACTGAGCTTAAGAATACCAAAGAGTGTGAGCAATTTTTTTATGAAAATAAAGTTAATGAAGCACAAGAAAATTCGTTTAAGGGAGACCAGAACACATCAAGACCAACTAACTGACAAGTGGCTGATTGCAAACAGTCATGTTCTTAACAATGCATGATGGTATGCACTAGTGCACACACACACACACACACACACACACACACACACACACACACACACACACACACACACACAATAAAACATTACTTGAACTACAGAAGGTAAATGACCCGATTTGTTCCTCTGATTCTATCCACAGCAAAATGATATAATGTTTTGCTTACTGGTAAGTAAAAACTATAAAATGCAAATATATCTGAGCCATTATAACCTGAAGTTGATTTATGATGTGGGCCAGGTTGGTTTTCAAAGTTTTAACTAAATCAAGGCTATTATTTTAGTTGTATAAACTACCGTTTCATTAGAAAACACACAATACAGACACACCCACATCTGCGCACTCACAGCACACACACACACACACACACACACACACACACACACACACAATGGAATGAAGGAGTCACCACACCAATGAAACTATTTATTGTGAATCAGCAAAAGATCAGTTAACAAAGAAGACAAACCACACTGCAGTGTATAGGAAATGCTCAAAAGGTGTGTCAAAGTTCGTGTGTCAAGAGGAGCACTGAAACTTAGTTGTTAAGAGTACGCATGTACTTATTGCACGTAAGAGTACGCATGTACTTACTGCACGCAGGGATTTAGTTGTTGCATGCAGGGATTGTACTGCTGAGTCATTGTGTTATGTAAGAATGTTTTTCTTGACTTCTTCTTTTCCTAATTAATTATTTATTTATGTATAAATAAATATCTGTGTGTTATGTGATATGAAAATCATAATGAAGATACAGTACAGTGCCCTACAAATAAACAACAAAAAAGGGGAGGGGCAAAATGTCATTTAAAGCCTCGAACCGGACAGCTTAGCCCAGAGTCAAAAATTTAGGTCATTTAAAAAAATAAAAGTTGAAAGTTGGAAGTGCAAATACATTTATTGAAAAAAGTCTATCATGTTGAGAATATAAAAAAAACTATGTTTAGAAGCTACCCCCATTTTATTTTTTTGTACATTCAACATGCGCAGTACTGTTGTAATGGTGGCTGATGAAGGTTTGACTGGGGACACTCTACTGACATGAAAGGAAGAATATGTACATTTGCAATTAATTGTAAGTGCTAGGTCGTATGCCTTACATTGGAGGCTACACACTTGAAAGTTGAAGTAATTTGAGAAGTGACTGTTCTGTAGCTAGCGTCGGAAGCACAAAGTTACTTGGTGCCCATTGTTATGCGCCATTTGTGACCCAGTCACATGGAGTACATGTCTGTTCATTCATGCGTTGGAATTCTATGGCTATTGATCGAGTTGCTAGAATTACAGTTGTGTGGGTGCTGGTGTTGAATGTTGTATGTGAAGAGGATTTAATTTTTTCTTTATAAGCTTGTGACATTCTGAGGGCATTGTTGCTTTGAGCATGTTGCAAGCTTCAGAAGAATCAGAGGTGTATGCCCACAAGGTGGAATATTTAGTCAGTTTTGCTTGACCTGAGATTTTGGTAGGCTTTTTAATGCGAGGTTGTGACATTTGGATAATGTTTTCTTGGAATAGATACATTTGTCAGATTTCATTGTGTACACATCCATCACTTTAACTTTTTTCCCTTTTTTATTGTGATGCAATGATCCGGATTTTGTTTTGAAACTCGTCATGGGGTTGTTCACTGGTGTCCCAAAAATTCATGACTTGGCATGTCTACAGACAAATGATTTATACATTAACTGCCAAAGTTAAATTTGTTTATAAGCACTGACGCAAACTTGATAAACCTGTAAACATGCTTGATATTTTGGCAGTTATTGGGTGCCTGTTGTCGTGACGGCTAACTTTACCCACAATGCGCCACATACATGTATATTCCGCCATTTTTGTGTGGCCTGACAGCTCTTATAATGGGGCTGGGCCGCTATTGCGCGGGGCCGCTATTGCGCGGGGCCGCTATTGCGCGGGTCTAACCCTAAACCTAACCCTAACCCTAACCCTTGCAATAGCAGATTCGCGCAATAGCGGACCCGCGCAATAGCGGGCCGACCCCCTTATAATTGCTTTCTGTTGCGTTCATGCGTTTAGAGCCTTGAAGCTACTCAGTTGTGACAGTTACTCTGCAGGTACTGCCAGTGTTGAATGGTTAAGTGGTTAATGCACATATAACATTTAAGAAGAATTCGTAGTTTTTTTCTCTCAGGGTTTGATGTTTTTAGAGCATTTTTGCCTACAACCTGGTAGTCTCACAACCGACAGAGCAGTCAACTTTTCCTCACTAGATATAAAGATTTAGGTGTGACGAGGCTGACACCTGTCTTCTTCAAAATGGTAAAACTACACTGCTAGGCACAACAGCTGAACCAAATCAATTTGTGTGGGTAGAAAATGAGTTGTTCTTCAATTTGCGATCAAAAACTATTGCTTATTTTGATTTTTTGTGTATTTTAGTGTCTGCAAATTTACTTTTGCGAATTTGATTTTGGGGGGTGTCCTAGGTCTCCTCCGTTACACTGCATTAAAAATAATTGATGAAAAATGAAACTCTTCGTTTCAAACGGCAGGGGGATGAATTACCTTTCAGGCAATATACTTGGTTTTACTATAACTTGCCGCATCACAAAGTTCTACAGCTAATTGTATGTGTTTAGTTTTTTATGGCGATTAGTGTAAATGGATTTGTCCGATTGTATTACATGTACAGGGTTTCATTTACTAGTGCGCCCTGCACCATTGGCGCATTAATTCTGAAAATGTCCCATCACAATTCCCTTCAGTGCGTCAAAGGGTGCATTGAGATTGCGTACCACTGCGCCACCAAATGTACACTTTACATCGGATTAAACACACACAAACACACACACACACACTTAATAACTTATACAGAGATAACACGATATATCAGCTAATTCTCAGAGGGCACCATATTGCACCCTTTTGCATCTTTGGTCAAAACGCGTACAGGCCTCTTTGTAGCTTCTTGCCTTCGACTATGTCCCATCGGAATTTGGTTGAGGGGGACAAATGTCCCATTGCCTTTTTCTCCCAGGCTAAACCCTGCATGTACTTCAAATTATGCCAGGCTTTATTTTTCAAGTAACTACATGTACCACTGTTTTTCATTTATTGCAGGCTAAAAGAGACAGCTACAGAAAAACATTCACTGCAGGAGCACTCCCAGATTTGGTCAAGTTGCACAGGTAGGCTCATTGTAACTGTCAAGACTTCATGATTTGGTCAATACATGTAATGTGTTTTTACTGGTGTATTGAAATTCTGTGAGAAGCACTCAAGAAGCCTTCAGCTGCCAGCAAAGTAACAGGAACTGATTGAAATGTGTGCATTCTGTGGAAATAGCAATCATTTTATAGCAAAGCAAGTGGAATGGACTTATAAATACTCTGTGCGAATGACTCAAAATACAAAACAAACAAAAAAGAAAAAAAAATCTGAGTTTTGTCAAAAAGAAAAGAAGCCATACCTATCTGATGTACTTCTCTGTCACTCTCCGTCAATCTAGTACAATATTTTGTGATCAGGAATTTCAAATATGTTTTCAGGCTTGTGCTCAAGTATCTCACTGACGATTGAAAAGATGCTGAAGGCAGAAATGGGAATGCCATTTTCTTATCCTGTTGTGGTGGCCAGGTATGTTATGCTATAATGTAGAAGATTTTGACTTGAAATGTTTCTTTGTGTACCAACCCTCTGTATTATTTGGTATAGTATTAGGGTTGTTGAGTTTTCTGTGAAAAGCTGAGAAAATTTTGTGTTTAAGTATCTGTCAACTGTTTTTGTGTGTGTGTATTTGTGCAAGAGAGAGAGAGAGAGAGAGAGAGAGAGAGAGAGAGAGAGAGAGAGAGAGAGAGAGAGAGAGAGAGAGAGAGAGAGAGAGAGAGAGAGAGAGAGAGAGAGAGAATGACAATGACAATTCTTTATTTTACGAGGGTAACAGAATAAACATAGGTATACTTTTTTTGCATCTGGCCCTCGCCCTAAAGAGGGACTAAATCTACTATAATAACTACTACTACATAAATACATAATTAGTGAAATAGTATAAGTTAATGTACATAAGCGCATTATATAAAAACACTAGTTTATAAATGTTTATGACTAGGCGCAAAGCAAAAACTAGCAAATCAAATTAAAGGCGAGAGAGAGAGAGAAAATGACAATGACAATGACAATTCTTTATTTTACGAGGGTAACAGAATAAACATAGGTATACTTTTTTGCATCTGGCCCTCGACCTAAAGAGGGACTAAATCTACTACAATAACTACTACTACATAAATACATAATTAGTGAAATAGTATAAGTTTATGTACATAAGTGCATATTATATAGAAAAATTGCATTTTTATAAATGTTTATGACTTGGTGCAAAGCAAAGAGAGAGTGAGTGAGAGAGAGCTTTAGCCTGTGGTCAGAGAATAAAATATTACATTTTGTGCTGTAACATTGTGTTACTTTGTTTTCACAACAGTGAGGATGACTATGACATCAATGACTGCCCACACTTGCTGGCTGCAATGGAGACACTGACAGGCTGCTCCAATCTGAACCTACACGTGGATGTATCAGCTGCAGGCATTCAATCCCCTACACCTTCTGCAACAATGACCAAAGCCAACATTTTGGGAGATCAAGGCAAAGAAAAATTAGGTGTTAAAATAAGAGGAGGTGAAATAAAAATTGCACCACCTTCGAAATCACATGTAATTTGTCAAAATTTGAATTCTTCTTCTTTTTTTGATGATATGAGCAAAGGAACGAGCACATTCACTGCTGGCACTGTCAGTCTGCTTGGCCAGTACCGGGGCAAAAGTGAGGAAAGTGTTGACAGGTTTGTGTGTTTCACTGCCAGGGTCCTGATCACTCTTGCTTACCTGACCTGCATGTACAAGCCATTCACCCTGACCCTGCGTCATGTGTTTGCTCTGGTCAAGCATCTCCTTTGCTTTCTTTTCATGGTGCTATGTTTGGTGTCAAGCCAAACTGTTACCCCTAAGCCTTGGACCCTCGTGATTCTGTCAGCTCTGTTCTGTCAGGGCAGCGCTGGACTGGTGACAAGCAATCAGAAATTTCTGCCTGTTTGTGTTCGCTCGATTGAGTCTTACGACTGTCCCATCAAATCTCACAGCTTGAAGGAGTGGAAAAACATGAACAAGACATGTTGTTCTGGCTTTCCTGGCACTGTTCTGGTGTGTCAAAAAGGCCATGATCTGATTGGTAACTCGTACAATTTTCCAGCTTGCCTGCCTGACAAGCTTGATCCTCCTGGGAATTTTGGAAATTTGTCAAAAGACGACAGGGATAATCCTGTGTTCTTGGTTTTGCCATGTAACGCCACCACAGAGTTTGAGGACAAAGAAAGACTGAGGTCTGATGCAACATTTCCTCAATGCAGGCGCAAGTCAAAATGTGATGGTGAGGGGCAAGAACTGCTTTGCAAGAGTGATTCAATGCAAGATGATCTTTGTACATGCGCTGAGGGGTTTTTCACCACTCCAGGCAGCTGTGAGCAGGGTTTCACTCAGCACGACCATTGCAATTGTCACGAAAAGCTTTGCCATTCTGGACTGGTCCCCGCTCGCACCACTTTGCCCCCTGAACCGCGCTTGTGTAGTGAGTTGATATGCCCTGGGTTTGCTGTGCAGTCTCGCTGCATTAAACCCACCACCACTCCTGTCCCTAGCACTCCTCCCCCTGGTGTGACAACTGCTCTAAGCACTGCCACTGAGGAAAAGGGTCCTGCCAAGAGGGCTGACACAACCCCCGCTGTACCCTATACCCCAACTCCCCCTGAACAGCCGCATCCTGATAAAGGAGATGGTGAACTAGGCACTACGGGCAGAGTGTTTCGCGGTCTGACAATCGCTGTAATAGGGATATATTTCCTGTGGTTGTTTTTGTGTGTGCTTGTTGCACATGGCTACATCGGCAGAAATTGAATAGAGCTGGAAAGTTTTGATGCTGTTGTGACTGATGTACGCCTCTAAAAAGGTTGTACTTTAATCAAAGAGATCTTGTCTGGACGTCGGTGTATGTGACTCATGCGCACAAGTTTGGTTATTTTCTTTTTTGGAGGTACGTGTACATATTTTTTAAATTTGTTCATGTTTTTCGTCTTTTTGGTTTTAGTTTGATTTTTAATTGCAGGATGTTTTTAGATTGTATAGGTTTTGAAAGCCAGCACATAATCATCAAGAATTGTGGATGGCCCTGTTGCTGTTAATCATTACACGTGTACAATCCTCAAGAAAGTTTCTTGAAGGTACAGTTTTTCAATGCGAGAGTTTTAATTCTTTTTTTATATTGGGGTAGATTCAAAATTGAAACAATGTTTGGCTTTAGAATAAGTTTTGTACTAACACATTTATTGTCTTAGTCACAGTGTGATTGTTCCTAAGAACTTATTCTTCCATCATTAGGCTTCTTTTGTAGCATTTGTGTTTCAGTTTTTTTCTGCTTTTTGACGTGATGTGCAAGTACAAACACTGTTGACTGTTGAGTGTGCTTAGAAACTAGCTGTTTATGATTTTGGTGAAGGTGAATGATCATGGACTTAGTGTATGTGTTCATGTGTCTAGCATTAGTAGCAATTCTTGTTATACATAAATAGCATATACAAAATCCTGTTCTATGTACCAGCAATGAACAGATTTGGATTTTTTGTTTCTTATTTTCTATTCTGAATGATTCATGCAAGGTTCTGTTTTTATTTCACTGTCAATGTTTGTAGTTAACATAACAGAATGCATCTTTGTGTTAAGCTTTTAGTGGTTTGCATGTTCTTGATCGTATAGTGTACATATTCATTTCTTAAACAATGTTTTTTTAATTGAAGTATAAAGACGGGGAGATGAAAAGGTGTACTTCTTGGCATGGTAACCAAAAGGTCAACAACAATTTTTATTGAAGTGTTTGATGTTAGGTTTTAGAAGACAAATTTGGAGTGCAAAATGTGCACAAAAACTGACGCATGCTTTTGACCATAGCATGCTTCTTACCCGAGAGGCTTTTTAAAGGACGTCAGACTGATTCCTGAGGGAATTCTGATCAGGATTCTGCAACATGTAAAATCAAAAGCAAGTGTGAGCGCTAATGACAAGATCTAATGTCAAAAGAAATTAAAGCAATCTGCATATAGACAACTGTGATAATGGAAAGTTGATAAGAATGAACCTTTAAAAAAAGAAGAAATTTGCTTGTGAAATGCTTCTTATTTTTAGAAGACTACTTTAAACGACTTTCACTTACTGTTGTCTATATTTATAGCGCTTCCATCTCGTTATATCCATCAAATAATCTGTTAGTGTTACCTGATAGTCTAAGACATTGCTTGTTGTCTTGTTTCCGTGCCTGGAGTGGAGTACATCTAATGCCTGTATATTTTGCATATATTCTTTTCCTACTATTCTGTTAATAAACTGAAAAAAGCAATTTGTGTTTCGATTTTTCTGTTGATGTAGACTTATTTTTTCCAATATCTAACATATCTCCACATCATGTGCTTTCACAAGTACAATTACAACAATTATATTATGCTGGAATATTAAAAAGGTGTATTATTTTCATAGTTAGAACTCTTTCCAAGCTGATGTCAAGCTTGTAGCAACCACATTCACAGTCTGCTTCCCTTGTAGTTGCTGCATTATCATTGCAGAGTGGAGTTGTGGAATTGCTGGTTTTGTTGTTGTTGTTGTTTATGTTTATGTGGATTTCTAGACCTGCTGTGTGTGCCATGAGCACTTGGAATTTTACTGTCACACTCACACACTAAAACACAGACACTAAAACACAGACACTAATACACATTAAAAAACACACAAAACATGCACATGCACATACATCACTTGCGCAAGCCACAGAAAGAGACGGAGAGATTACCGTACAATTGAATTTGACAAAAAAGAATAAAAAGCAGGGCTGGGTATTTTGACAGGCATACTTTCTATTCTTTTGTTTTTCTGTCAAATGATTTTTCAAATACGCAGACCTGTTTACCCTTACGATTTTGGCGTAATTTATTACGATTTTCTGCAAAAAATACGCCATTCCGCTATTCGTGTCAAGACTACGATTTTCATAAATAAAAAAAATGTAAAAAATTTTTATTTTTTTTTATTTTTTTATTTTTTTAATCAATTCACATGTTTGGCATTGTTTTTTCAATGGCAAAATGGGGTGAAAAAGCACAGGACTGACCAGAGATCATGTCTGTCTGATAAGACGCTGGAGAGCCTTATTCTAGTGGTGAAGTCTCGCCCTCACTCATTCGGCAAGCGCAAGTACAGTAGAGAATGCTTGACACACTGAAAAAAGCCTACTACGAGCAAAAGAAAAAGAATCAGTGATGCATGTGCTTTTGATGTGATCTTCGTTGAAATTATGATGACTACAAAATCTGACTGATGTGTTTGGTTTGTGAATGATGGATATATATGTGCATGATTGCGTTTCGCAGACACAGTTGTCATGTGCGTTGTAATTGGCGACGAATGCTGGATGATTACTATTTTTGTGCCAGGATTACTATTTTTGGGGCTGAGCATTACTCCAAAACACTTATGGGGGTAAACGGGTCTGAATACATGTATCGCAATCACACTGGGTATTAAAAGAAAGTATAGTTGCCAGAAAAAAAACTGGCTAAGTCAAAATAATTGGAGCACTCGGATGACACTCAAAGGATTTAAAAATGATGAATAGTGTTACCAAGTACTGAGGTAATCTCCCCCTTATCATTAACCATTCAATAAGTCACAGGAACAAAACGAACACAGAAAATTAACAAGAGCAAGAACACAATCATACAAAACTGACTTTCAAATTTTTTATTCAGGAACAATATAACACAACATTTACAACCACTGTATATGTATATGTATTTTAGTCCCCCAAAGGTTATCAGTGTATTATATATGTCATACATACGCAATTTTATACATTATTAGCAGCAGTATAGAAAACTGTCCAAAGAAATGGCAAATAAACAAGTTCATCTGTGAAAACACACCAAGGTTAGCTACATTCGCGTTATGTGGTTTATTTGCTCAGCTGTTTTGAATAAGCCGGTTTTTTCTCGTGATCCATGCAGCCAACATGAATTTTCATTCACATATACTGAGATAAATATTCAATATTATTTGAACAGACTGTGATTGTTATTCAATAAAAAAAGTATCTTGTACAACTACTAGTTTCAAAGGGAGAGAAATAAAAATAAAATGAACAAAGCCCACAAAATCAGTCAACCATTCACCCAACCATGCAGCAAAATAACACACGCATACAGGAAAAAAAGGGCCAATCAAATTTCTGATCCTCATCTAGTCATCGTGACAGAAAATATCAAAACGTTTGTGTGCGGAGAAACTGAGATCCAGCGGATTGTTATCACTTTGGAAGAGTAAAGGAAGAAAAAGCCACAGAAAACATTACTGCTAATTTAACTACCAAAAGAAAAAGAAAAAAATCAAGAGGACTTGCACCCAAATATTCAGGTTTGTTGCTCGTGGAAACTTAAGCAGGAACATGTATTGACAACATATAATCTTATTCACATCATAAACAGAAGACAGCAGCTTGCTTCCTCGTCAGAATGAGGTAGTTCTTTACTTTAAACAAAAAAATCACGGTTGGCTGGATTTAGCTGTCCCGATAGCCTATGCTGAAAGGACTATTCACTACTTCTTATTCTGACTGTTTTAAGGCAGAAAGCATGACATTTTACACTATTTCTAAACGACTACTGAGGGTTTAGCCTGGGAGAAAAGGGCAATGGGACATTAATGTCCCCCTCAACCAAATTCCGATGGGACATAGTCGAAGGCAAGAAGTGCATAAGAGGCCTGTACGCGTTTTGTCCAAAGATGCAAAATGGTGCAATATGGTGCCATCTGAGAATTAACCGCTATATCGTGTTATCTGTGTGTGTGTGTGTGTGTGTGTTATTGTAATCCGATGTAAAGTGTACATTTGGTGGCGCAGTGGTACGTAATCTCAATGCGCCATTTGACGCACTAAAGGGAATTGTGATGGGACATTTTCAGAACTAATGCGACGATGGCGCAGGGCGCACTAGTAAATGAAACCCTGACTACTCATTACTCACTAATTGCACTGCATTTAATATTCAGAGGAGAAAGCCATGAGAAAAGCTTTACCATCCTTGGAGAAAAAAAAGAAAAAAAGAAAAAAAAAGACTGCTCTACCTAAAAAGGAGACAGGTTTGAATGTGAAAAAGTGCCACACAAAATGAAGAAACTTCTGAACATGATAATTGAAAATTATGCTTACTTCTACAGTTAAGTGTTTCCTCTCCACTCTGCTTCTGCTCTAGTCAGCATTGTTTTCTGAATCCTACAGATCAACGTCGTCGTGGAATTTTGGCGTAACTCGATTCTTAGCGATTTTGATGTTTTTGTGTTTTAGAATAAGAAAAGCATTCTCCATATTCTCTTAAATACGATCGACAATGCATTATTTAACATTATTTTATCTATATATTAATACCGGGAATGAACACAAACACTAGTTCATAATAAATAATCAGTTTTGTCCTTCTCCTGAAAAGCTGTTTGAAACAAGTTACACCAAATTCCACGACGACGTCCAGATCACCAATGGTAATCAGCCCAACAGCCAACCGTAACTTTGAACATGGTTCAATTTGAGCGTGAAACTGAGAGAGAAATGGCACCTGATTGGCCGGTCAACCATGCGAAGGCAGTAGGCGTAAGTGCTAGCAGCCTCATCCTCCAGTCTCCACTTGCCGGAAACTGTTTTGACTTTATTATGAGGATACTTGGCATCCACACTACACATCTTTTCACAAATACATTCCATCCTGCTAACAACTTACAGTGCACTGTCCACCGAGGGCAAGAAACGCCATGTAATTCTTCCCTCCCTTGTTTCTCTAACGCAATTCTTTAAAAAAAAAAAATAAAAAAAAATAAAAAAAAAATTCTTATGGACTAATGTCTACTAATATGTTCCAAACATGAGTATTGGGAACAAAGAAAAGGAGTGACTTACACTAATGACAATCACACTATCACACTACTCTATATTATACAGATTTAGTCCATCTGTGTCTTCACACACATTCATCAAATTGGTACATGTAGCATGATATCTCTCTCTCTTTCACTCTTTCATATCATGCTGAGAAATATAAACATCAAGAGTCACACAATGTCCTTTCATATCCAAAGAGAGCACAAAGTCGTTTTCTCGATGTTCAACAAAAAGTAATAAATACTACAGCTCATTCAAGCTTCATCTTTGAAAAATGCATACTGCACACAATATGCAAGCTATTTACAATCCACTTCTCAGACAGCACACACACACACACACAAACCTCCTAGACACTAGGAAGCGCTAGAGATAATTATGAAATTGTGAACACAGATACCACACTATTTGCAGGTCTCCGGGTCAATCAATTCTACATTCAGTTTACTTGTCCACCTGCAGTATTGTCCTTCGACAGGCATGTCCGTCCAACATGAAAGTAAAACAAGGCAAAATTCAAAGCTCATCCTGAAAATGCTCAATCCTCTTTGAACACTACTTGCAGAATTCCTGCCACAAAATGCACCACAGCTCTTTCACTACAACTGACAAAATAAGTTCTGAAACTATAGTATGAAAAATATACATCTTGACATATTTACAAATATTTAGTCTTTGATTTCTGTTTGGTCAAGTAAGAGCCCTAGATCAGTTGTACAGATTCACGTCAAGTGAAACACAAGACACTGGATTCCAGCATCCGATCAAGTCGCTCTCCTTCCACTGTTCCAGTTTAGAGCAAATTGTGAGCATACCTTCCCATCCCAAGGCTTGTAATAATCACCTTTTTTGGTTCTTCTTTGGTCGTTTTCAAAAGCGAAACACAAAAAAAGCTGTAAATACAAGACGAAAGAAGGACAACTGTGGGATGAGTAGAGGATTCGTAAATGTGTCAACTTTTCAGCATTTTAAAAATCCATGAAGATTTTTTTTCTACACTGTTGACACAAGCTTTCATGCCACACGAAACTTATGCACAGACATGAATTTGTGGCAGCATTATGATGACCACACAGACAGCAACAAGGAATAACCTTCACTTTGTGTGTTAAACTTTCCACAAGAAATGCTGATATTGGAAAGATTGTTATAGCACACAGTTGCAGTTTTCCCTCAACCACACCCATTGCGCGCCAATGTGGTGTAATTTCAGGAACTCTGGTGGTTGGTTATGGGTCTCTTGTAAAACACAATGTAAGAGATCCATTCTCAAGGAGTCAAGGCCAAACGTTCAACGACTTGAGCGGGTACCTTTGTTGGGTGATAGTGTTTCATGTGAAAATTTGCCCTATTTTTCAGATCAAATTCTATCAATTCAGAAGCACTGCTACAAGCCAGTGCCTCAGGTTCCAATCTGTGACATTTCACTGTTCTTCACACATCCCAAAAGAGGATACGGCTTTGATGCATGAAAATGTTGATCTCATCTGAAAGCATACTTGTCTGTCTTGTGCTTGTGTTTCCCAGTATCGTTTGCTGGAAAGTAACAAGGACATTCAGAAGAGCAAGTCCAGTTTGATGCAAATTTGCAAGCGCCTCTTCACATACCAAAGTTTGTTTTAATCAGCTTTTTTTGTTGCTTGATCCTCGTTCCGTGGTAAAAAAGCGAAACACGAAAAAAGCTGTGATGACAAGACGAAAAAGGAAAAACGTGGGATGAGTGTCTTCATACAGATGACAACTTCTCATCATGTTAAAACCATGGAGAATTTTTTCCCCTGCACTCGAAGACGCCAGCTGAGCTTTCACGCCACCGGTGTACTGTGGTAGCATTATGACAACGATGCACAGACACTAACAATCAGTAAATTTCACTTGGTGAATGAAACTTTCCACATGAAATGCCGATGTTCGAAAGATAGTTTTAGCACACAGTTACAACAACAGCTGTGATTCCCTTCCACTGCATCCATTTTCACCTTGAAGTTGTTTTGAGCGTGAGAAACTTTGGTGGCTGGTTGCAGTAGCAGTGGCAGTGCTGCTACAAAATGGAGACTGTGGTCTGCGCTCACAGACACACAACGTTCACCAACTTGAGCATGTAGCTTTCTTTGCTGGAAGTGTCTCAAAATTCTGTCAGAATTCCGCCAAGAATTCCAGAACTCTTCTGCACAATAGTACCTCAAGTACCAGCCTTGTGGATTTGTGAAGCTCTTTGTTTAGTGAATTTGAAGGACCCGTCTATTCTTCAAATATTCCAAAGGCGGTTGTGCCCCGACTGAAAGAACTAATATCTCGATCTCTGCGAAAAGTCCTGCTTGTCTCTGCGCCGTCATTCGCTGACATCATGCTTGGTCTCAATTCACAATGAAGGTCAGGAGGCACTCAGGGCTTCCAAGGAGTGATCGAGTTGGTGACTCAAATACCTGCAAATGACAAAAAAATGTATGAGATAAAATTGCACACAATTGATGCACTAAGCACATTCTGTATTTTATTGTTGAAGATGTACAGTAAACACTTTGTTTTATTAATTTATTTAGTGTTTTGAACGTTTGTAGTCAACTATCTGTTTTGGGGGTGTCCTGTGAACATATTCCCTACCATGAGTGGTTCAGAAATTTCCTTAGCACTACTATAAGAGAAAATGGGCTTGAAGTAATGAAAGTTGCCAAGGTGCAAGGGTTGAGATAGAAGTTGCTGGTATATGCTGTGTTCATTTTAAACTGGACCTTTTGGCCCCTCATATCCTCTGTTAGTAGTGTTACCTCATTTGTGATGAACTCAGTAACATATCCTAGTTCAGGGCTATATGTAAAAATTTGGTGTATGTGTGTGCGCGTGCATATGTGCATGCGAGGGGTGTGTAAATGTGTGTGTGTGAAAGAGAGAAAGAGAGGAGGGGGGGTAGACAGAGAGAGAGGAGGGAAGAAGAAGAAGAAGAAGAGAGAGAGAGAGAGAGAGAGAGAGAGAGAGAGAGAGAGAGAGAGAGAGAGAGAGAGAGAGAGAGAGAGAGCTGACCTGAAGTGAACTTTATTTTACATGGATGAAGAATTAAGACTGGGTCTTATCTTAAAATCTGTCCTTCAGACGAACAAACCACACTATCAATTTATACCAAAACAGAAACGAGAGAGAGAGAGAGAGAGAGAGAGAGAGAGAGAGAGAGACAGAGAGAGACAGAGAGAGAGAGAGAGAGACAGAGAGAGACAGAGAGAGATCATATGCACAAAAACAGACAGAAAAAAAGATGCAAGATAATCTAGAAAGAGACTTGCACAGTACTTACATCAGACTTAACTAGCGACCAGGACGGGATCAGACGTCAGTGACAGGCGACTCCCTGGGGCTTGACGGAGCGTTCATGGGGTTGATGCCGTGCGTGTAGTACACTCCATGATGCGAGGCAGAGTAAGGGTGTGTGGGTGTGCTTGGCATGCCGCTACGTGTGGAGGTGTGATACGAAGCACTCGTTGAATGGTCTGCTTCGATGCCGCTCTCTGAAAACAGTAGATCAATAAGAAATGTTAGTGCCTGTTATCTGGGGAAAAAAAGAACATTTTCTTCTGGTTTTAGCTCCTCAAAGGTTATCTATGTCATACATATGCAATATTTTAACATTATTGGCAGCACAACAGGCATATAAACAAGTTTACCTGGCAACATTCGCATTTCGCATTTTGTGGTTCGTTTGCTCAGCTGTTCGGGATAAGCCATTTTTTCTCGTTTCTGGTTTATCATGTGCAACAAACTATACACCTTAAAACATCAGCAAAATATACAATCGCACATCAGTACCCTCATCACAAAAATACCTGTGCTTGCCTTTCCTAATCAAACGCGTGTTCCCATTCTGTCATTGCTCCAATCAGGTCCTATCGGAAATCCTTTGACTTCAAACAATAAATAAACATGCCCTCTCCCCTTCTGGCTGAAAACAGCAACATTGGGTTGATTCGTTCACTTCAACAGGTTAAGAGAAGTTAAACATCTGAGGCAGAGCGCTACTAAAAGATGTGACAAACAAAGGGAAGTAAGCAGTCTGAATGAGACTGGTTCCGCATAACTCTTCTTCTTCTTCTGCGTTCGTCGGCTGAAACTCCCACGTACACTCGTGTTTTTTGCACGAATGGAATTTTACGTGTATGACCGTTTTTTACCCCGCCATTTAGGCAGCCATACGCCGTTTTCAGAGGAAGCATGCTGGGTATTTTCGTGTTTCTATAACCCACCGAACTCTGACATGGATTACAGGATCTTTTTCTTGGTCTTGTGCTTGCGTGTACACACGGGGGTGTTCGGACACCGACGAGAGTCTGCACACAAAGTTGACCCTGAGAAATAAATCTCTCGCCGAACGTGGGGACGAACTCACGCTGACAGCGGCCAACTGGATACAAATCCAGCGCGCTACCGACATCCCCGCCCCCGCACAACTCTCACTGACTCTATTACACATGTCGTATGCATTTACAGCGCTTACTTCCCTTTGTTAATCAGATCTTCAAAAGGTCAAGATTAGAAAGTCTTCGGCTTTTGAGTGATGTTGAGTGTCGCCAGGAAGCAAAAACGGCCACAGACGTGTGTGCATGCTCACAAGTTAACTTTCTGCCTCTTCTGAAAAGTAATGCAATTGTTTTTTTGCAAGGAGGATTCTAAACTTTCAAGAAAATCCAAACACAAGAAAACACTTCCAAACGATTTCAAATAAAGAGAAATAAGAAATTCCTCCGAGGTAGGAAAAACACCCCCGTCCTTACCATTCTCACTGCCACCAACTGAGAAGGTTATTTCCCTTTGACCATTAATATGTCCCTCTATAAGTCCTTGTAGAATCTTAATCCACCAATAACTCCCTAACCGTGTGTTTGACTGGTCCCAATTTTGTAAGGACCGTCTCAGGAACGTATAGAACCTGTTCACCAAGTTTGGTGACGATCGGTCCGTTCATTCTTGAGATCTATATGCGAACACAAACACACAAACAAACAAACACATCGACCGAATCCTATACACACCCCTATACCGGGGGTGTAATAAGAAGAGGTTTACATTTGCATGGATATATATATATACTCTTTCTGACAGTGGAAGTAACACCTCTCTCCTTCAAGCAATACATCATCATCTCAGAAAACAAACAGGACAAAGACCAAGACACTTTCCACTAGCATTTTGCGGAGCAACCTCACCCACTCAACTCAAACATCACAACTACCATAATGAAATATGTTCTAACAAAAACAAAAAAACAACAATTTTTTTAATTTTTTAAAATTATTATTTCATTAAAATAAAGAAACAAAAAACAAGAGTAAATGAGTAGACAGCACAACTCCATCCCTGCATGCTGTTCCCACGGATAGCAGCCCACAGGCATGCACATACAGACCCACACACACACACACACACAAAAAGACAAAAATAGACATGCATACACAGAGACACATAATCAACCCCGAACCAAGCGCACACACACACACACACACACACACACACACACACACACACACACAAACAATTGCCCTAGCCCACACACAACCAACACAACAAATGCAAAATAGACAAGCAAAGGGGCCTGATCGGTTGAAATCACAACAGATCTCTATTTCAACCAATCCAACCCTGCGGCTGCATACCACCCGTATGGGTGGCACCCAGTTTTCAATCTTGCCCCTCAGTTCAGGTCCACACACATGCATCCACCACACAAACAACAAGATCCCTGAGACTTCTGCACAGCATTGAGTGGCGATTGGGGTAGCAGGAAGTGTCCTGAGGTCTAAACACACACACACGCACACACACGCACACACACAAACAAACACACACACACACACACAAACAAACACACACACACACATACACACAAACACACATACAAACACACACACACAAACACACACACACACACACACAAACACACACACACAAACACACACACACACAAACACACACACACAAACACACACACACACACAAACACACACACACACACACACACACACAAAGACCACTGACCACTAGGCAGCATAGAGTGATGGTTGGGGTAGCAGGTGTCCAGGTCAACACACACACACACACACACACACACACACACACACACACACACACACACAAAGACCACTGACCACTAGACAGCATAAAGTGACGGTTGGGGTAGCAGGTGCCCAGGTCAACACACACACACACTCACACACACACACACACACACTCACAAGCACTCCCACAACTACTAAGACCATGCACTGACCGCTGGACAGCATAGAGTGGCGGTTGGGGTAGCAGGAAATATTGAGGTCTAAACACACACACAAACACTCTCTCACACACACACTCACAAACACTCCTACAACTACTAAGACCGTGTACTGACCACTAGACATCATAGAGTGGCGGTTGGGGTAGCATGAGGTGTCGAGGTCCAGCGCCTGGTTGAGCATGGAGTCCCTCATGAAGCCCATGCTGGAGTGGCTGGAGCTAGACGAACTGTTGCTGCCCACCGAAATCACCGAGTGCGGTCGCTTGCTGCCATTCCTCATGTACTCCACCGAAGACACCGCGATCGAGTTTCGCATGCGACCTGAAACAGCAAAATGTGAAGTAAGCAGTCTGAAAAGAACAGTTTTATTGTACGATGACAATGTTGTGAGAAAAGCAAGCCTAGTTAAATGTCATACCACTTCATGTCACAAACTAGTAAATCGAGATGAGAGGGTTGAATTTGACCACTTCAGCTTGTATTTGGGCGATCCATGAACGGGGGTTGTGGTTCAAATCGTCTCCTGTACATAACAACTTGTTTTGAGTATTGGTTGTCCATGCAAGCAGTGATCATTTCACCGGGTAATGGACCCATTTGCGTTGATATCATGGGTCATATCAAGTTATGTTATCTTACTATTAGTATCATGTTGCTGGCTTCTGAGACCGTGTTTAAAAGCAATCACGTGCCCTTTTCTTTTTTGTGAGCAAATTAACGTCTTTACAGGAAATGCTGTTCAAACGGTATGAAGAGCCAGTTGCGACAGAAAAGCCATCTATTTTGCCCTCCTCACCTTATTATTCTTTTAGTATAATTACAAGTACCGCCACCACCCCATCACCCCTTTTATATAATGACTGCTCCCTCTCCCTTTTTGGTATAATAACTGCTTCCCTTCCTCTTTAGGTATAACGACTACTCCCCTTTCATTGGTTTTGCTAAGATATCCATCAAACATTTAAACACACACACACACACACACACACACACACACACACACACAGAGTAAAACTTTATAAAAGGGCCCATTTGACCCTGCTGTTAAATTCTAATAGCTCCAAATTGAAAGTGAAAACAAATAAGCTCACGTTACTTCAACAAAATTTCACATACACATAAAGGACACTGATACACACCGGCTATGCACACACATACAGACATTTCTCCCTCGTCGATGGCTTTGTCAGTGAACAGTTTTATATGAACGAAATATCAGTACTCATGCAGTTTCTTTCTTTCCTGCTTTTTCTCTTTTTTTCCTTGGTGTTATTGTAGTTGAATCATCACTAAACTGCTTTTTTTGGTAGAAGACGTTCCTCTTGACAACTTGACAGTTACATGTTTTCTTATACCGGGTGGGGAATTAGCTCAGTGGGTAGCGGCGCTGGCTTGAAACCAGTTGTCACTATCGGTGTGGGTTTGACCCCCATATTCACCAAGGGATTCATTTCCCAGCATAAACTTTGTGCAGAAGCTCCTTGGTGTCTGAACACCCCCCGTGTGTACACATGTGCACGATAAAGATCTCAACTTTACAGCGTAAGTCTCAGGGCTAGGGAATATGAACTGTCATATGCACGAAAAAGAAAAAAAAGGGTGGCGTCGTACTGTCTGGTGGCTCGCTTTCCCCAGTGAGATCTGTTTGTTTGTTTGTTTGCTTAACGCCCAGCCGACCACGAAGGGCCATATCAGGGCGGTGCTGTTTTGACATATAACGTGCGCCACACACAAGACAGAAGTCGCAGCACAGGCTTCATGTCTCACCCAGTCACATTATTCTGACACCGGACCAACCAGTCCTAGCACTAACCCCATAATGCTTGCAGCACAGGCTTCATGTCTCACCCAGTCACATTATTCTGACACCGGACCAACCAGTCCTAGCACTAACCCCATAATGCCAGATGCCAGGCGGAGCAGCCACTAGATTGCCAATTTAAAGTCTGAGGTATGACCCGGACGGGGTTCAAACCCACGACCTCCCGATCACGGGGCGGACGCCTTACCACTAGGCCAACCGTGCCGCTTTCCCCAGTGAGAAAGCAGCCCCAATTTCCATGAGGACGATATGATACCAGTACCAATGTCAATGGAGTTCCTTTCTAAATTATAACACACACACACACAGATTGCTACTTTTTCCAGTTGCTGCTGCTTTATGAGACAAATTGGAGGTGGTATAATAATACAAAAAGCCCACTTATCCAAATGACCTAGTTTGGCAGAAACAGACAGACCAGAAACAGACAGTCACACAATGGAACATGAGGAGATCCTGTCATGATTTGATCAAGGCTTGGCCCCCCCCCCCCCCCCCCCCCCCAGACAGACCAGAAACAGACAGTCTTTTCCTGCCACACAATGGAACATCAGGAGATCCTGTCATGATTTGATCAAGGCTTGGCCCCCCCCCCCCCCCCCCCGACAGACCAGAAACAGTCTTTTCCTGCCACACAATGGAACATGAGGAGATCCTGTCATGATTTGATCAAGGCTTGCGCCCCCCCCCCCCCCCCAAACAAAAAAATATTGACAAAAATGTAAAACAGCTGACAGGTACAGATGGATGGATGGAGACAGACACCATACCTCTGGTGCTCAGGGAGCAGATATCCACAGCCCGGTTGACAATGTTGTCACTGCTGTTGTTCAGGTCAAGGCAAGGTTTGTTGCCGATCCCCATTGCTGACAGCTCATTTTTACGACGTTCTGAAACAGGACAAAATAGCAATGAAAAGTCTGTCATTTATTTTGATGCTTATCACAGAAATACACACATAGGAACAGCGCAGAGGAACATATGTGACCCTCCACCACAGAATGAGTCGCATGTCACCTTTGCATGATTTTCATATTTTTACATTTTTATAAAGAGTTTTTTATGCTCTATCCAGTGGTGAAACCCATTTTAGAAAAGAGCGAAAACTGTTTGAGTTATAAGCCTGTGACTAAGGTGACCCTCACACTGTTACCATACACTCTCCGGACTTATATCAAGCCTAGCGCAGAACCGCGCGAGGTGACATGCGACTCATTTCGTGGTGGAGGGTCACATATACAGGAACACATACACAGCATGGAAACAAACAAACAGATGAACGAACAGACGAGGTAAACATCTGAACCCTGAACATCCAACACATTTCCAACTGTGAACCTGAAAAGAAGCAATCTGTGATAAAGGCAACAAGATTACAAGCAAATTGAAATGAATCTTGGAACAGAAAGTGGCACTCATGATGAAAGACCCCTTCAACATGAGGACACCTCCAAAGAAAGGGCAGTTTCTTTGTGTATTGACTGGAGCAAAAGATAATTGGCACTAATTAAAGGACACCCGTTAAAGCCATCCCCACCCCCCCCCCCTCCCCCCCCTGCCAATTAGGCGGTCATTGTCCGATTCCTGGGGATGCATGCTGGGAGTTTTTGAGTTTCCATAACCCACTGAACTCTGGCATGGATTAAGGGTTTTGTGCGAACTTAATCTCATGCTTGTGTGTACACATGAAGGGGGGTAAGACACTCGCAGGTATGCACATAAGTTTGTTTGTTTGTTTATTTGTTGCTTAACGTCCAGCCGACTACGCAGAGCCATATCAGGACGAGGAAGGGGGGGATGAAGGGGGCCACTTGTCAAGCGATTCCTGTTTACAAATGCACTAACCCATTACTTGTGTCCCAGCAGGCTTTAGTAAAACTAAATTAATACCTACTGGAAGATTACCAGTTTCCAGTATGTTAAAATAGGCTTAACCTATCTACTGCTGGACTTACATCAGAACACTAACAGATTAAACTATACATGAATCGCGAGACAAGCGGCAAGAGAAGAGATTTTTGGAAAAAATACAGGTGAATGAGCAAGAAGGCAGAAAAAAGAAAAGAATTCATGAAGAAAAAGAGAGCATGACAGGAAAGAGGAACCAAAAATCTACCTAACAGCAAACTAGAAAGCTCCTGCGGTTCCAAAAACAGGAGGGGCTTTTAATTTCATAACCGCAGTGCCCCACTGCGGGAATGCACATAAGGTGCCCGGGGAGATTGGAATATCTCCACCCTTAACACACCAGGTGCATCCGGGATTCAAGCCCCAAACCTTCCACAGTGTCCGTACCTCTATGACAAGTGAAAAAAGACATTGTTTCCAATTGCCACTCATTACTGAAGAAACCAATCCTTTGGTGTGTTTCCTTTAACACACAAAACAAGAGGCGAAGCCTTCAAGGCTCACGTAAGAAATCGACAAACAGTAACACAAACTCAATCACTCCGTCACACATACACACACACACACACACACACACACACACACACACACACACACACACACACACACACACACACACAGTAAGCATAGGTGAAACTATGCAAGAAAGCGAGACCCTGGATCTGCCAAGAAGTCTCGGCCCGCTCACAATAACAATGACCGAGACTTTCAGTAATTCCTTTGCGTGACGTCTAACCCTCTTACGTCATAATGTGACGTCTTCAAATAGTTTCTATCACACACGTCGAACACTTTTGACCGAGACTGACGTAATCCATAGACTCGGAAATGTTAAAGTTTCTACCACAGACATACACACATACATACATACATACGCACGCACGCACAGACAGACAAAGTTTATCATCGCATAGGCTACACTTACGTGAGCCAAAAACCGCAAACACCTTTGTGTATTGTTTATTCTTTGTGAACACAATGTTTGACACTTCTGGTGCAACTAAAACTGTAAATTATGCTGGAAAAACAAAATTACCAGAGTTGCCCCCAGACAAGCCAACAACAATCATGCCAGGTGCATGGTCAACTGCGTCACAAACTAAAACAAGCTTTAGTATTTAGGATATCAGAGATGTTTGCAACCTAATAATGTGATCAAAAGTGGGACGGTGTGGTATTTACTTAAATTTCTGCAAAAATGATGCTTGCTGAAGTAAATTGGTTCCCTAATTGAAGAGAGTTATGTGTACCAATGTGTTTGCTCTGTTTGATCCATGTCTGTTTGTCACCAAAGCAGACAAGTACTTGCAACAACAAATCTTCCAACTGAGAATTGTCATGGCCATTTAATCAAAGAAAAAGAGCTCAAAACAGTTGCAACAGACTAATATGCCCTTGCACAGCTAAAGTAATGTTGAAGAGTGTACGGGAACAGTGGGCAAGGATTCCAATGTACAACTCCATCTCCACCTCGCGCGGTTCTGCGCTAGGCTTAATATAAGTCCGGGGAGTGTCTGGTAACAGTGTGAGGGTCACCTTAGTCACAGGCTTATAACTCAAACAGTTTTCGCTCTTTTCTAAAACGGGTTTCACCACTGGATAGAGCATAACAAACTCTTCAGGAAAAAGTAAAAATCTGAAAATCATGCAAAGGTGACATGCGACGCATTCCGTGGTGGAGGGTCACATATACACTTCAAAATGTGCACCCCCACAATATCTGGTGCCCACCTTGTGGTGTTATTGCTGAACTTTTCTTTCAAGATCATGCTTTCTAACATAACATGGGTTATGTTTCATCTCCATTAAGATTCCCTCTTGGAGGACCATGAATGTTCTCAGGTTGTTGACAGTCTAAAGGGCATTTGTAGGGGAGGGAAATCCTTATACATCGTCACCTATTCATCCATCCTCCATGTAGCAGAAATTAATGGGGTCAGGGGGGGTTTCAGTACGCCCCCACATATCAGCTGGCCCCCACATATCAGCTGTCCGCCTGAAGCTTAGGCTGAAGCTCGGGCCACATCCACCCTGTCGACATGTCTGCAGTCTAGTTTGATTAGTTTTTACACCCCCGGTTTTGGGGTGTGTATAGGTTTCGCTCGATGTGTTTGTGTGTTTGTGTTCGCATATAGATCTCAAGAATGAACGGACCGATCGTCACCAAACTTGGTGAACAGGTTCTATACATTCCTGAGACGGTCCTTACAAAAATTGGGACCAGTCAAACACACGGTTAGGGAGTTATTGGTGGATTAAGATTCTACAAGGACTTATAGAGTGTCAAAGGGAAATAACCTTCTCAGTTGGTGGCAGTGAGAATGGTTATTTCCCTTTGACCAACGGGGGTGTTTTTCCTACCTCGAAGGAATTTCTTGTTTTTCCTTGCTGCTACATGTACAACATGTATATTTTCCTGGGTGCTGTATTTTGCTTCCCCTGCGCTAGACATTGGATTGTGTAATAACGAACGTCTCAAACCAATGCTGAAAATGGAATCGAATGAAAAGCAGACCATGGGATCTCTTCAAGAAATACAGTAGTGATGTCATTCTTTTTCTTGGCAGCACACACATTTGCACAAGAGTTCAGATGGGAACAACATTATGGTACTCAAGTTAGACACGATTAGCACCGAGTTTTGTTCCTCCAGCCCAGTATTTCCGGTCATTTGGACCAAGGGACCACAAGCTTAGAAAGTTAATTTCAAGCCCTGATCTTGCATGCACATATGCTTTATCATTTGTTGGTTTGTGCAGTGCAGTTGTTTTGTCAGTTATTCTCCTCTTTATCTGTTCTATCGTCTTTCTTCTTCTTTTTTGTGTGTGTATTTTTGTGTTTTTGTGCCTGAAGAAGACCCTTAGGTCGAAACGTCGCCGTTATTCGTTCCATGTTCGTCATTTTAACGTGAGTACATTGCTTTTTGGTCTCTTTATTGTTCCCTCTCACGTGCAGTCGCCATTGTTTAATGCACATACGCACGTTATGGAAGACAGATACATTGGAACCCATACTTAAAGACACCAGAGTAAAGACTTTACCCTCTTTTATGACCATGCTTTTCCCACAGATCTCATCTTCATAATGTCATTTTACAGCTCCCCTCATTTTCAAGTCCTGACTTTCTTCGATAATTGGCCATTCTTTTAGAAGTTGGGGGGGGGGCGGGGGCGGGACTTTTCACGGTATAGACGATACAGTGGAACCCCCCTTTTCAGACCTCCAAAAATCTGAGAAAATCAGGTCTTAAAATGGAGGGAGTCTTAAAATGGAGGGTAAGTCTTAAAATGGAGGGAGTCTTAAAATGGAGGGAGTCTTACAATGGAGGGAGTCTTACAATGGAGGGAGTCTTACAATGGAGGGAGTCTTAAAGGAGGGAGTCTTAAAATGGAGGGAGTCTTAAAATGGAGGGAGTCTTAAAACGGAGGGAGTCTTAAAATGGAGGTAAATTTACAGAGACTATGAACAACAAATCTGAGAAAGCAGGTCTTAAAACGGAGGGAGTCTTAAAATGGAGGGAGTCTTAAAACGGAGGGAGTCTTAAAATGGAGGTAAATTTACAGAGACTATGAACAACAAATCTGAGAAAGCAGGTCTTAAAACGGAGGGAGTCTTAAAATGGAGGGAGTCTTAAAATGGAGGTAAATTTACAGAGACTATGAACAACAAATCTGAGAAAGCAGGTCTTAAAACGGAGGGAGTCTTAAAATGGAGGGAGTCTTAAAACGGAGGGAGTTTTAAAATGGAGGTAAACTTACAGAGACTATGAACAACAAATCTGAGAAAGCAGGTCTTAAAATGGAGGGAGTCTTAAAATGGAGGTAAATTTACAGAGACTATGAACAAAAAATCTGAGAAAGCAGGGTGTTAAAAAGGGGGGAGTCTCAAATTGCTACTGTATCCTTATTTCAGACCCTGCTTTTCCTACAGATCTCCTGTTGATAATGTCATTTGAAGACTCCCTCCATTTGTAAGATGGGACTTTCTCAGAATTTTTTCTGGGGAGGGGGGGTGGGGGGGGGGGGGTGGAGCGGCGGGTTCCATGGAAAAGACAATATACAGACAAGATAGAGAGCCAACAGGCACACGTCACACAAACCAACCTCTGTTGATGATGGCCTGTTCCCATAGGATCCTGGAGATGTCCCGCACCCAGCCTGCCTTGGTGTCCGTGTTCGGCGCCTGCATGATGTAGTTGCCGCCCAAGGACCGCCGCCGGAACCAAATCTCAAACGCCTTGTTACACTCGCCCACATTTTCTGTCAGGCCAATGTCTGCCATCTGGAACAAACACAACAAGAAGAGAGAGAGTCAGTTATTTGTATCATTCATTGGCATAGCGTAGTCTCGTGAGACAATTATTATGCTTGATGAGCCCCGTGTCAGTCTGTGGATGTGCTACAACATCTTGTGTGACCAAAGAGCCCCATCCTGGATCGGCAGTCTCTGCTACAGACAGGACATGTGAATTAAGCTGGAGGGCTGGGAAGAAGGTTACGCAGCAGCGTGTTTTTGGAGGACCCTTTTTTTTTCCTCCAGCTTTTTGGTGCCTGGTCTTGTCAGCCCGTTGTGAGCCCTGCTTGACAGTGTGTCTGCGGCAGTCACGGTCTGTTTCTTTCTTTATTTGGTGTTTAACGTCCTTTTCAACCACGAAGGTTATATCGCGACGGGGGAAGGGGGGAGATGGGATAGAGCCACTTGTCAATTGTTTCTTGTTCACAAAAGCACTAATCAAAAATTTGCTCCAGGGGCTTGCAACGTAGTACAATATATGACCTTACTGGGAGAATGCAAGTTTCCAGTACAAAGGACTTAACATTTCTTACATACTGCTTGACTAAAATCTTTACAAAAATTGACTATATTCTATACAAGAAACAATTAACAAGGTTAAAAGGAGAAACAGAATCCGTTAGTCGCCTCTTATGACATGCTGGGGAGCATCGGGTAAATTCTTTCCCCTAACCCGCGGGGGGGTAGCAGTCACGGTCTGCCGCAAGTTATTTGTATGCATTGTAATCGCTGTATAATTCTAAGGAGCTTAAGTAATCTGAAAAGTCGCTCAAGAACTGTGGGACTCATCACCAATGCTTTTTGCCAGGCTAATGCATGTCCGCCATCTGGTAAAAAGACTAAGAAGAGAGAAAAATGAACATTCACTGTATAACTCTAAAGAATTAAAGATCTCGGTGGTCTGGATTCCTGACATGTTTCCATCAGGCCAATTTCTGCCATCTATTGAGAAGAAAAAAGTAGAAAGAGATGATTGATCTCCCACTATTATTCTGAACAAAAATCGTGCTATCCCGAGAAGTTCACGAACTGAACACTTTCATGTTCAACACTTTCACAACTGTGAAGAGTACCGTTTTTAGCTGAACATGCTGTGGTTGCATACATTATTTTAAACGCCTCACCAGGGCTCCAAATTGACGATGGCGGTCACATTTACCCAGCATGAGCAAACCCATACTGGGCATTTCTATAACTGGTGTTCTTGTAATGGCAGGGATGTTGTTTGGCCCCAGCAATCGGTGAATCCTCCAAATGAATTTCAAATAATAAAAAATGTTGTCACCATTTTGTCAGATGCTGCCAAACTTTCTATATTGGGTTGCACTAGTTTTATTGTTTGTTTTGGCTTTAAGATCAGAATGATACTGACCAAAGACGATGTTCATCCACACTGAACACAATTTGGTTTGCTAAAATGGTTGACATTAAACAAGTGACAGCCCATTGGTGGCAGCCATGTCTTCTGTGCACAATATGTTAAGGTCTGGACGCAAACATTCTATTCGTGTAGAATAATCAATCGTGCAACCGGGGTAATTTTTAATGGACAAGCTGCTAAACTACAAAGCAAAAGTTGAAACTGAGCAGACTATTCTTTCATTTGGAAAATGGCCTGATATGGTGAGCAGAGCACTTGTAATGTACTGTGACTTCACTACTGGCCTGCCCAACAGCAGGCTTTGACTAAAGTTTAGTTTCACTTTCTTTTTGTGTGGAACGCTGAGCGCTAGAGAGGAGCATCATTACCAACGATGAAACCAGCTTCTAAATGAACAGCTCTTCAATTAATCTTTATGCATGCTTTTGTGAGGATTGAATGCTGAAATGTTGCAAAACCTAACACAAGTTCATGGGCAAAGAGCAACACTACATTACTGCTTAAACAATCTGAAATTTGCCTGAACTTTCTTTTCCTGAGAGAAAAAAATTCTCGCATCATCCCGGACAAGGCAGCAGAAGTGGTCCTCGGGGTAAACTAAGTCCAGCGGCAAAGCCCCAGGACTAGATGCCATTCCTGCTGAAGTCTACAAAGCAGCTGGGACAGTCACCCTCGTAAAGCTGGCTGACCTCTTCGAGTCCATGTGGTATGAAGGAAAAATACTGCAGTACTTTAAAGACGCCAACATTGTCCACATCTACAAAAGGAAAGGGAACCACCGGTCATGCGACAACCACAGAGGAATCTCTCTCTTGTCCATCGCAGGCAAGATTCTGGCCCGTGTCCTGCTCAACCGTCTGCTGTGACACCTAGAACAAGGCCTACTCCCAGAGAGCCAGTGTGCTTTTTTCAATGTGGTCATGTGACCGTTGACATGATCTTTGCAGCACGCAAACTGCCAGGAGCAGCACCACGACCTTGGCACCATCTTTATCGACCTGACTAAGGCTTTCGACACGGTCAGCAGGGACGGCCTGTGGAAAATCATGGCAAAGTTTGGCTGCCCAAGCAAGTTCACCTGCATGGTATGACAGTTCCACAATGGCAAGACTGTCCGCATCCTGGATGACAGAGGGGTATCTGACGCCTTCCCATTAACAAATGGCGTCAAACAAGGCTGTGTCCTAGCCCCCACACTCTTGATGTTCTCAGCAATGCTGACAGATGCCTTCGACAGCAGCACCCCTTGCATCTGTGTCAGGTATCGCACGGATGGCAAGGTGTTCAACGGCCGCTATCTCCAAGCCAACACCAAAGTGAAAGTGACTGTTCTCAGAGATTTTCTTGCTGATGACTGTTCTCTCAATGCTGGTAATGAACTGGAGATGCAACAGGAGATAAACCAGTTCTCAGCAGCCTGTACCAACTGTGGCCTCGCAATAAGTGTAAAAATAAGACTGAGGTCCTGAAAACCGTACCGGGAACCTCAGGTCACTGTGAACAGGCACAAACTACAGGGAGTTGACAAGTTCACTTACCTTGGCAGCACTCTCACAAGGGCAGTCAACATCGATAAGGAGGTCAACAGCATGTAAGATCTCCAAAGCCAGCACATCCTTCAGCAGACTACGGGAGAATGTGTGGGAACACACAGGAATCAGCCTTACCACCAAGCTGAAAGTCTACCGTGCAGCTGTTCTCTCAATCCTCCTATATGCCCGCAAATCCTGGAAAGTCTACGGGAGACATGCGAGACAAATCAACCACTTCCACATGAGATGTCTTTGCAGCCTCTTGCACATGCATCCACTGGCAAGACAAGATACCTGACACCAACATACTACAGCAGGCCGTCATGACAAGTGTGCACGCCCTCTTGTAGAAAGCCCAGGTGAGATGGGCTGGACATGTTTGTCACATGCTGGATCACCGCATCTCAAAGCAGCTTCTTTAAGGTGAATTGTCAGGGAAAACGTGCTGTTGGAGGGCAAAAGAAAAGATTCAAGGACACGCTAAAAGCCTCTATGAAAGACCTTGACATTCAGGTTGACTCCTGGGAGCAGCTTGCTCAAGACAGATCAAAGTGGCATAGTCATCCATACGTGTGCCCAGACCACGGAAGACAGAACAATTCATATTGCTGAGCTAGAGTATACACTCAGCAAAACCAGAGCAGCCAGTACCTCAGCAGCTGAACCTTCTCATGCGAGTCCTACGTGTGGGAGGGGATTCCTGGCCTGGATAGGCCTCATGCATTATATCCAGACCCATCAGACTAGACACCCAAATGTACCATGTGTCTGTGGTCATCTTCGAAAACGAAGGACTAACAACAAGAAACCCCGACCGGCACAACTCTAGACATCATTTAGCCTACTTAAGCAGGAAGAAGTTGAAAGTGGAGGGTTCTGTGCTGGTACCCTTGAGGTGAAGGCACTGGCAAAGGGGGCGTGGGAGACTGCTGACATGGCTGTCAGGATATGGTGAATAACATTTCATTTTCTTTATGTGAAGAAGTCTACTTGTTTCCATCTCAATATTTCATGACCGCAGTTGAATCTGCCAAGCCAGGTCATTTACACTTGGATGGAAGATGAAAGCTGAGAATGATCGAAATCATGAAAAAAATGGGCCGGGGCTGGTTAGCAAGAGTCAAGATTGGAGACTTGATTCCCGGATAAACTGTAACCTTAGTGCAACTCGTGCATACTGGCGAAGATTGGAGACTTGATTCCCGGATAAACTGTATCCTTAGAGCAACTCGTGCATACTGGCGAAGATTGGAGACTTGATTCCCGGATAAACTGTATCCTTAGAGCAAAGATTGGAGACTTGATTCCCGGATAAACTGTATCCTTAGAGCAACTCGTGCATACTGGCCAAGATTGGAGACTTGATTCCCGGATAAACTGTATCCTTAGTGCAACTCGTGCATACTGGCCAAGAGTTTCAGACCCTTACATTTTCAGTTCTAAAGTTTTTCTTCTTGCATTTGTGAAAATTTATGAAATCTGTCAGGAAATAATCTTCCGAATAAGGAATTCCTGATGAGAACTTTCATTTCTGCAATTATAAGTTATCACAGACCTTATGTGGAAATCATAAGGAAACAATATGTGACAGTAACCTAACCTCACCGGAACTGATGTAGATACAGTCCAACCTGTCCACAATGACCACTCAAAAGATCCCCGACAGGTTTTACAATACAATTCAATTCCCATAGCGACCACCTGACTAACTGGATTGCGGGCAGTCAGTTTTGGTCCCAAGTGACAGTTTCCACCTGTCTTACAAGACCACCCATAGTCTGATTTCTTTAACTCTACCACCATTCCTCAACTGCCAGTCATTCACCACATTCTATCCTGCTAACGGTATCGGTCACTTCCATGTGCATTGAGGCAGATGGACCTCAGTCGGATGCAACCTAGCTGTACTGGGTGTTGAAAGAAGAATGTTATGTGAATTAGGGGTCGACTGCAATCTTATTGTCAGACATGTTCTCATTATGTCCTTGAGTCAGGCATTCTCTCTTCTTCCATAACAAAAATATCCCAGCAACACCTTTCTCTTGACACACTCCTAGACTGCTAAAGGTGGTCACTGACCTGGCCGAGTAGCCAATGGCGTCATGGTTTGCTTGCGACACTAAACTCAGATAGCTGTGGGCATTGGAGCATGACAAAGAGTATGCAAGCTTGTTTCATTAGCTGCATCCCACTAAGGCTGTACATTGATCATATTTGCTGTTGACTTCAACAAAAATGACAAGTTTCCTATAAGTGACCATCTGCCCTTGACACTTGTTCAAGCAGACTTTGTGATGGCTTCTGATTGTCATGCAATCAAATTGTAGTAGGTAATTTTCTTTTTCCAGGAAAAGCTCCGGTAACTCTGTTTGCCTTTCATTTTTCAATTCTCTCTCTGTCTGTCTCTTATCTCTCTCTCTCTCCCTGTGACATGTTTTAGAATAATGAGCATCAAAGTTAGCTTATAGGTTCGCCAAAAGGGAAACCTGTCCATAACGACCACCTGTCTGTAACGACCACCTGTCTGGGTGGACTGGGTGGCCGAGTGGTAACGCACTTGCGCTCGGAAGCGAGAGGTTGCGAGTTCGACCCTGGGTCAGGGCGTTAGCAATGTTCTCCCCCCTTTCCTAACCTAGGTGGTGGGTTAGTCTTTCGAATGAGACGAAAAACTGAGGTCCCTTCGTGTACACTACATTGGGGTGTGCACGTTAAAGATCCCACGATTGACAAAAGGGTCTTTCCTGGCAAAATTGTATAGGCATAGATAAAAATGTACACCAAAATACCCGTGTGACTTGGAATAATAGGCAGTGAAAAGTAGGATATGCGCCGAAATGGCTGCGATCTGCTGGTCGATGTGAATGCGTGATGTATTGTGTAAAAAATTCCATCTCACACAGCATAAATAGATCCCTGCGCCTTGAGTCCGAGTCTGGAGATACGCGCACGATATAAGACTTCATATAACATATAACATAACCTGTCTATAACAGGGGCGGGGATGTAGCTCAGTCGGTAGCGCGCTGGATTTGTATCCAGTTGGCCGCTGTCAGCGTGAGTTCGTCCCCACGTTCGGCGAGAGATTTATTTCTCAGAGTCAACTTTGTGTGCAGACTCTCCTCAGTGTCCGAACACCCCAGTGTGTACACGCAAGCACAAGACCAAGTGCGCACGAAAAAGATCCTGTAATCCATGTCAGAGTTCGGTGGGTTATAGAAACATGAAAATACCCAGCATGCTTCCTCCGAAAACGGCGTATGGCTGCCTAAATGGTGGGGTAAAAAACGGTCATACACGTAAAATTCCACTCGTTCAAAAAACACGAGTGTACGTGGGAGTTTCAGCCCACGAACGCAGAAGAAGAAGACCTGTCTATAACAAGCACCTGTCTATAACGACCACTTTTATGGTAAGTGCAGATGCAGAGGAGAGAAAGTGTGCAGAGGGAGAGGAGAGAGAAACATACAAACAAATGAAACGAACCTGTGAATTTTTTTAAGGTTTATTTTAATCTGCCTATTTTTTTCATTAATTTTATCAATTATTTACATATACACAGTGTAGATAAAAATAACACTGTTGATTGTCTCCCTTGTTGACGGAAACCTTGAGTGGTCTTAAAGACATGTTCGACTGTAGTTTGTACTGTTGAGTTTCCATCACATCAGCAAGCACATTTTGTGGAATTATTGGCTTGGGAATACTACCTTTGGTAGTTTGTTATAGTTGCAAAACTATGAAGTCATAATTTTGAGCATGATGCAGCAAGTAGATTCAGCCTGCTGCCAATCTGAATATTTATCCGCTTATGTACATGTAGCATCACTATACACACACAGCAAAACTTGTGCAAGTCTTCTACAAATCAGTGCCAACTACCTGTGCCTAAACAAAAATGTTTAGGGCAAAATGAGTTATTCTCATAACAGATCAGAAGAAAAAAAGATAAGAAAGAGCGAAAGTCAGAGTAAAAGAAAGAAAGAAAGAAGAATTTCTTCAACCTGAGGTCAAAGGGAAGCTATCAGGCAGCAACTGTGATTTGCAACTGTCAAGAGTTACCTCCCTTCACACATACTTCAAATTTGCATCGAGGCTTCGAAATATTACCAGTTATTCCTTGATTTCTTCTCAGAAAGTCTGAGAATTTCATTTCACAGGTCAAGAATTATGATTGGAAGCACATAAGCACAGTGTGCATGTGGCTTTGACAAACACATTCTGCAAGTCTGCCCCTTGAACGATGAAAAGTGTTGTGAGGCCAGGGGCTGGGGGGCACGGACCGAAAGAAGGTACTACCCACCCTGGAAACAACAAACCACGGGGTCTCATTCATTGAAATCACAACAAATCTCAATTTCAACGAATCCAACACCGCAGCTGAAGTCGACGACACGAAGTATACTTTGCAAAGCTGCCCGCACAATACTTTAGCACTGAGTTTTCGGTAAAAAGACTTTGCAAAGTCTTCGCGAAGTCGACTTCGGGCTCAAATAAGGACGGGCTTAAAGCAAAACGAAGTCGCAATACCTTCAAGCTGTGTTTGTAGGTGTAGATTTCGTGCTGGCCCTGCCTTCCCTGGCGAGCCTTGCTGAAGAGGATGAGGTTCTCGAAGAGGAAGACCTGACGCACCATCTTCTTGCGACCCCTCAGCACCAAGAACTCGTCCTGTCTCAGGAGCTTGCCTTGCTCTTGCAGGTTCACCTGAAAGACAAACACAAGGTGTTACTGTCATTGCAGTGAAACCCCCCAAAAAACTGACCTTCGCAATTCTAGGCACAAACTGGGTGCATCAAATTTTAGAGTGCTGTGCCAGAATAGTCAGAGGTAGTGAAACCATGGTCTTCTTTTCCCTGTTTGAGCAGGGAACACTGGCCTTCTGCCTAGAACTGTACTTGTAGACACTTTCTTGAAATGGTGCAGCAAGAAACAGCATGCTGCTCTCCGATTCACGGATTGAAGCTGTTCTTTCTTTCTTTCTTTATTTGGTGTTTAACGTCGTTTTCAACCATTCAAGGTTATATCGCGACGGGATTGAAGCTGTGAATTTTCAAACTACATGTAAGAACAAAATGGTTGGAGACATGTGCAAATATTCTTAACATTTTCCGTTCCTAAATGGTTTGAAATTTAGGAAAGGTGTCAGGGAAAATTATTCAGATTATAAATGTTTGATCTCTGAATAAAAACTGTCATCCTAACTGAATCTGATTATCCAAAATCACCTGATCCAGGCCATTTAAACCAATTGTGTTACTTAACAACACATTCATTTTTCCCTGACTTTCAATTAAAGTTGTAAAATGAGGTTTGATTTCACTTTGAAGATCTGAGACACCCCGCTGCTTCTCTCTCTGTTTCACACACAAAGACACATAATCTCACAGCCTCACTATCAAACTCACTCACTCAATCACTCACAGACACAGGCAGGCAGACAGACATACACAAACAAAGACAGATGACTTATACCATGGACCAAACATTGTACTTACGTCACAGTTTCGCAGAGAGTCCATAGCCAAGAGGTCGTTGCCGCGGCGAAGTTGGTATCTGACCATTTGTTCAGCCGCCTGCAAAAAAAGAAATAATTTTGTAAAATAATCAGTAAAATAACATTTAAATGATATACGTTATTTGTATATTTGACCAAAATATGATATTTCACACAGATTGAGACTGCCATTGTTGTATGAGACGGCGCGGAGCTGAGGTTCACAGCAATTCCACTCAGGGAGAGACTGTGGCAGTTTAGTTAGTTGTTGCTTTTTGGGTCCAGCGGACCATATAGGCCAAATCAGGACCCCACTGAAGCAGTTTCTGGCACCGCTAAACAAAACGCAGGCAGCGCATCATGCCCCTTAAAAACAACAGCTGCCGCCACATCTGAACTGGGTGTCACATGGGGTGGGGCAGACCCCTAGCACCCCCAAAACCATGGAGGCTTCTCTGAAGTGGAGAGGCAATGCCCTTTACCTGCGCATGTGAAGGTCAAACATTTGGGGCTATGCTACAAAGTGCCCCTACAGCCCTACAAAGTGCCCCTACAGCCCCTCCAGCCCCTTTCAGACATCTGTTAACAGACCACTTTGCCGCTAGAAAACACCAGTGAGATGGGAACAGCTTCCTGTCCCACCCTTACTGGGCCTATGGCTACTTCTGAGCCTGGGAACTTTCCTGCAGATTGAGGCTCTGTTTCAGGGCCAACCCCAAGCACACGGCTGCCTCCAACATCACACTTGGAGAACACAGGCCAGGGCTCCTCATTCTACAGGGCGAGCCTGGGGACATAGGTGTCATCCGTATCTGCCTTTGACGTCTCCGTCACAATATTATTAAGTACATGTATCATCAGGCTCCGACTTCAAGGGAATACAGATGGACACCACTGCTGGACGTCCTCCAGAAAAGGTGCACCCAAGGGAGAGCTCTGGCAGCTGCACTGCTGGACGTCCTCCAGAAAAGGTGCACCCAAGGGAGAGCTCTGGCAGCTGCACTGCTGGACGTCCTCCAGAAAAAGGTGCACCCAAGGGAGAGCTCTGGCAGCTGCACTGCTGGACGTCCTCCAGAAAAAGGTGCACCCAAGGGAGAGCTCTGGCAGCTGCACTGCTAGACGTCCTCCAGAAAAAGGTGCACCCAAGGGAGAGCTCTGGCAGCTGCACTGCTGGACGTCCTCCAGAAAAAGGTGCACCCAAGGGAGAGCTCTGGCAGCTGCACTGCTAGACGTCCTCCAGAAAAAGGTGCACCCAAGGGAGAGCTCTGGCAGCTGCACTGCTGGACGTCCTCCAGAAAAAGGTGCACCCAAGGGAGAGCTCTGGCAGCTGCACTGCTAGACGTCCTCCAGAAAAAGGTGCACCCAAGGGAGAGCTCTGGCAGCTGCACTGCTGGACGTCCTCCAGAAAAAGGTGCACCCAAGGGAGAGCTCTGGCAGCTGCACTGCTGGACGTCCTCCAGAAAAAGGTGCACCCAAGGGAGAGCTCTGGCAGCTGCACTGCTAGACGTCCTCCAGAAAAAGGTGCACCCAAGGGAGAGCTCTGGCAGCTGCACTGCTAGACGTCCTCCAGAAAAAGGTGCACCCAAGGGAGAGCTCTGGCAGCTGCACTGCTGGACGTCCTCCAGAAAAGGTGCACCCAAGGGAGAGCTCTGGCAGCTGCACTGCTGGACGTCCTCCAGAAAAGGTGCACCCAAGGGAGAGCTCTGGCAGCTGCACTGCTGGACGTCCTCCAGAAAAGGTGCACCCAAGGGAGAGCTCTGGCAGCTGCACTGCTGGACGTCCTCCAGAAAAGGTGCACCCAAGGGAGAGCTCTGGCAGCTGCACTGCTGGACGTCCTCCAGAAAAGGTGCACCCAAGGGAGAGCTCTGGCAGCTGCACTGCTGGACGTCCTCCAGAAAAGGTGCACCCAAGGGAGAGCTCTGGCAGCTGCACTGCTGGACGTCCTCCAGAAAAGGTGCACCCAAGGGAGAGCTCTGGCAGCTGCACTGCTGGACGTCCTCCAGAAAAGGTGCACCCAAGGGAGAGCTCTGGCAGCTGCACTGCTGGACGTCCTCCAGAAAAGGTGCACCCAAGGGAGAGCTCTGGCAGCTGCACTGCTGGACGTCCTCCAGAAAAGGTGCACCCAAGGGAGAGCTCTGGCAGCTGCACTGCTGGACGTCCTCCAGAAAAGGTGCACCCAAGGGAGAGCTCTGGCAGCTGCACTGCTGGACGTCCTCCAGAAAAGGTGCACCCAAGGGAGAGCTCTGGCAGCTGCACTGCTGGACGTCCTCCAGAAAAGGTGCACCCAAGGGAGAGCTCTGGCAGCTGCACTGCTGGACGTCCTCCAGAAAAGGTGCACCCAAGGGAGAGCTCTGGCAGCTGCACTGCTGGACGTCCTCCAGAAAAGGTGCACCCAAGGGAGAGCTCTGGCAGCTGCACTGCTGGACGTCCTCCAGAAAAGGTGCACCCAAGGGAGAGCTCTGGCAGCTGCACTGCTGGACGTCCTCCAGAAAAGGTGCACCCAGGGAAGCCATGGGATCTTCTCATGAATCTGGTTGAGTTTTTGCCCCGACTGCCCCTTTCAGGGTACAATATTATGTCGGCCTGGCTGAGGCGAGAAAATGGCTGGATGCCCCTGCACACCCTATGTTAAAATGAGTGTCCAAAGCCACCAGGGTGGAGGTGGGGAGGATACCAAGGCAAACACCAGTATCTGTCTTCTGCTGGAGCCATTTGGCCTGGCCTGATCGTGGTTTTACCAGAAAACGTTCCTGGGTGCACTGGACAGCCTTAGCTAATCAGGACTTTGGTTAGGGGCATTGGACGTGACAACATTGATCCCAGTGTGGACCAGGCAGGCCTGCCCCAACTTAGTTGGCTTGTCCCACACAATCAGGATAGGAGCAACCCTTGAAAGACCAGCTCTCGGCCTTACCCTGATCGACACCACGGCCGTTCCTGAGCCTGGGACAGGGGTGTCTAGGGCATTATTGAGCGGTTGTTTTTAAAACAAGGCTTTCTAGCAGTACCATGCCACCTGGATATTATGGTCCCTTGAGGTGGCCACATCGCTGCGATTAAGGGAAAGCCCTGGGCGCTAGACTGCAGGCGTCCACCCGAGATCCTGGGTGAGCATTCACACTCAGTCAACTTCATGTTGCACCACTTTCTTGGCCTCAGTGAGTGGCTGGCTTAAGGTTTTTCCCCATTCCATAATCAGCATGTGGGCAATATCCTTATTCACCCCTAGGGTTGTAGTTATGACAATGGCAGCAACCCTTGGCAACCACCTCACGGTTGGAAACACCGGTGACTTCTTTCAGCAGGTAAGGTCAGGTGTACACCACGTCATGTGACATCCTCCACGTTGGGTGGTAGCCAACTTGGTATGGGGAGGATATGCACGGAATCCTGCGCTTGACAGTTGTGGACATGCCCTGGTGCAAGTGCCCAGCAGCCGAAAGGCAGTGCCAAGAACCTCACAACATCCCTGGGTCATCTGGGCGGGTCCTAAACCCACCCCCCCCTTCCTCCTGTAGCTAGTACATGTACACCCACAGGATGTAATTTAGTTGACTCTGGATGCACGACCATCACTTAACGTCTTAAGCTCTTAGAAGCCAAGCGGCGTCCTTGGGAACAGAATGGGCCACTCTGGCTAGTTCATTTAGGGCTGAGCCCCTTCCCCCTCCTCAGCCTGGTACTTCGCCTATTCAGTTCACAAAAAATAGGTCCTGCCTCACAGTCAGAGATCTGGTTTGCCAGAATGATATTACGGCATAGTTCCCTGCAAAAATTCTGCTCAGTACGGCTCTGCTGTCCATGAGATTTTTTTTAGCTCTTTCTAAAGTGTGACAGTGTGCTGCCGGGTGTTTTTGAGAGTTTTCACTGTTCCAGTATTCATATTCTTTTCAATTGTGACAGAGTGACGCAGTATTCCCCCTTGCACAGCAGCCCCTCTGCGCTTACTTTGTTCACATTGCAGATTTTTAAAGGACTATTCTTCTTCTGCGTTCGTGGGCTGAAACTCCCACGTACACTCGTGTTTTTTGCACGAGTGGAATTTTTCGTGTATGACCGTTTTTTACCCCGCCATTTAGGCAGCCATACGCCGCTTTCGGAGGAATTAAAGGACTATTAATTCAGCTCTAAAAACACGCTCCTGTTTTGCTTTGCCTTCGAAAGGTGATTCTTGTGTTTTTTGCACTCAGTTAGATTTGGCGCTACAGTAGTGAGCAGGGATGATGCTCGACATTGTACACGAAACACAAAAAGGTTAAGGATATTTTTCAGTGGTTAAGACCAGATGTTAAACAGCAGAATGTTGGTCAGAAACAAATGTGTATTTGAAGATCTGGCTTTCTTCTGCTCAAAAATAGGTTTATGCCATATGAGCAAAATATAAGTATGACATCACAGGTCCTTGCCCACACCTACTCTCAAAACTTACGTTCTTTGACAGCATGTTTCACTTCGAATCATCAAAATGGTGACTAAAACTGAACGATATTTGTGCGAGTTTTTGGGCGTCAACCATGTCCCTCTTTCTTGACCAATATTTTGACTCCGCGTCAAAACCTCCGTCTAGCGCTATAATGAGGCGACGCGAATTTAATTTCTTTGAAAAATGCTCGCTATCCAAGGAGAGCAGCCCTGATGTTCTATGGCGGTAAGTGTTAAAACAAAACGATGTTTGTAATGTATGTCAACGCCTGGGGGTGTCTGGGGCCTGAAATGGTGGTTTACGGGAGGCGGAGGGTGCCTTTAAGGTAAAGCATTGACTTTGTATGAACTGAAGGAGTTTTTGAGCTGTATCCTTTGTTCTCCCTATCCATATATAACCAAGTGCATGAAACATTCAAATTACCTTTGGAGGCAAAGCCAATCAAACAGAAGCGAGCATCAGTCTAAATTTAATAACCCTATAAAAATCTGTGACATGAACACAAAGAATCGCAAGAGTATACCAGGAAGCGAAAACAGTCAGAACCTATTGGTATTACAAACAGCTCTTTAAAAACCAGAAGTGTATCACCTGCAGCCATTAAACATTTGAGCTATAAATAGCTCAGTGCTCAAGGCTGGCAGACAACTCTGCAGAGCAGCTGTTGCGAAAGGGGGACTACTGAGTCACCCCATCATACACATTTGCTCACAGTGTCTGTCCACTGTGGTACACATCAGGGCCGACTTTCAGTGTCAGCCTCCTTGAACTACAAGAATATTCTTCTTGGGAGCATTTGCTATGACCTTGTCAAGCTGTTCTTCTTCCATTCATGTGCTGAAACTCCCATGTTTTTTGCATGAGTGGATTTTTACATGTATGACCATTTTCACCCCGCATCAAGCTGTTCATTTTTTTGTTTGTTTGTTTGTTTGTTTGTTTGCTTAACGCCCAGCCGACCACGAAGAGCCATATCAGGGCGGTGCTGCTTTGACATATAACGTGCGCCACACACAAGACAGAAGTCGCAGCACAGGCTTCATGTCTCACCCAGTCACATTATTCTGACACCGGACCAACCAGTCCTAGCACTAACCCCATAATGCCAGAAGCCAGGCGGAGCAGCCACTAGATTGCCAATTTTAAAGTCTTAGGTATGACCCGGCCGGGGTTCGAACCCACGACCTCCCGATCACGGGGCGGACGCCTTACCACTAGACCAACCGTGCCGGTAAGCTGTTCATTTCTTACTTGCCTTCTTCATCATCTAGTGTAGGAGCATTCACCTGAATGATAAGCATGTTGTGAAGCTTGGCGGAGACGTGATAGGAGTCTGGGTCTTATCCTTTCCTAGTGCAATGAAGCTTAATAATGCTGAACCTGAAGTTATTTGTTCCATCTGAGTGAGACCTTTAGATATAGAACCTAAGCTTGAAAGAAGACCTTCACATATATTTTCTACCCTTCCCAATTCAGAAGCAAAGAGCATTATTCAGCTCAAGTTACTGAAACAAAAAATTGCTAACTCAAAATTGTTGGGTAATCTCAACACTTCAGGCTAAAAAAGATGGAAGGTTTTGAGTCTTAATTTTGAAACATTGACAGTTCCTGTTGCTGATTTTTTTTTTTAAAGTAATTCTGGTTGACATGCCATATTTCGCTTACAGCCACATAGAAATGGGCAATCTCAAACATTTCTGTGGTCCACAGATTTTGTACTTCACCATGTGATCCAACTCTTCAAAGTACATGTAATGCTCATATGGTGTCAACACCCAGGTCTGCAAAGCCACACCATCCCTAGGACCAGTCTTCGCCCCCAAAAAGTAAACCCATGAGTGAACACAGGACGTTAATGACCTGAAGCGCGTTGGTCACACAGACAGTCAGTCTACTGCTTTGTCAACCGAAAGCGGGGTTAAGGTGCACGACAAAGTTGCCCAAACGGGAGCCACCCGCAGTATTGGATTGGTTGAAACTGAGATGTGTTGTGATTTCAATGAATCAAAAATATGTATATGAAATCTTGTCCTTATTCTTAAAGATTCACATTGATCTGAGCATATTTTTTCTGACCAAATACACCATTCAATTTTATTCTCTTTTTTTGTTTTCTATTTTTTAATAATAATAATAATAATAAGGGTATTTATATGGCGCAATTCCTAAAATAGTTGTAAGCGCGTTACAAAAATTAAAATCAACAATGTTATTCTCGTTTTTTGACTTCTTCTTTTCACTTCTTTCTTTTTCTTTTCTCCAAAGGCTCACCTTGACCTCAGAATATTCCGGCGAGTCTTCAGGGCAGTCCTTGAGGAAGTGACCGAGCAGCAGAGCGTATTTGCCCATACGCTGTATGGGCTTGAGCAGGTAGGAGGCCAGGTCCATTTGGTCACGCAGCTCTAGCTGCTTCTCCTGTAAAACAAACGATAGGAAAAAACATGTAAGTGAGTGCATGAAGCATAACAATCACCTGTGGAGGCAAAGCCAGTCAAACAGGGTTGACGATTTTAGAGATAACTTCATAGCCCTGCCATACCGGCACGGTTGGCCTAGTGGTAAGGCGTCCGCCCCGTGATCGGGAGGTCGTGGGTTCGAACCCCGGCCGGGTCATACCTAAGACTTTAAAATTGGCAATCTAGTGGCTGCTCCGCCTGGCGTCTGGCATTATGGGGTTAGTGCTAGGACTGGTTGGTCCGGTGTCAGAATAATGTGACTGGGTGAGACATGAAGCCTGTGCTGCGACTTCTGTCTTGTGTGTGGCGCACATTAAATGTCAAAGCAGCACCGCCCTGATATGGCCCTTCGTGGTCGGCTGGGCGTTAAGCAAACAAACAAACAAACAAAAATAGCCCTGCCATGGGTACGCAAAGGTTTCCAAGAGCATACAAGGCGACAACAGCAGCCACACCCAATCACAAACAGCCACTCCAAATTGCAGGGATGTTGCCACAAATTCATACCAATAGGACAAATGTCCTGAGCTCTTCGGCATTAATAGGACATTTGACTGCTTTCAGACATTTTATTATAATTGTGTGTAAAACACAAAATAATCATGTGCAAACTCACATATCAGTACATGCACCAACATTGTGTGCAGGACACACACAAAAGAGAAACAAACAAACTAAAAAACGACCAAAAACTTCAGCACTATCACGAAAAGAATATTATCAAATATCGCGCTGTCCGAAGGAATGGAGTTCTTATCGGACCATGACCGCGCTCAGTTGAAAACGATAGGACATCTGACCGCAATGAGGCTATGTGAATCGGACATGTGAGCCTTGTAATCGGTCTATGTCCGATGTCCGACGCCTAACGACATCCCTGCATTGCACGGGTGTGCCGTCTCCCGACGTACCAGAAACGGCGAGCTGCTATAAATAGCTCACGTTTTGACAGGGAGACAACTCCGTCAATGCAGAGTAACTGCCTGTGTCAAGGGGTACGACTGCGTCACCCTGTCACATGTACATGTTATGTTGCTGGAATACATGTATGCAAGATGGTTGAGCTGCATGTCCAGGTAAGCTGCTGTCTCATACCAAGAAATGAAAACATTCACTTGAAAATGTTCTCCCCAAAACAGACTTGAGTGTACGTGGAAGCTGGAAGCCCAAACATTTTCCACAACAGACATGACGAAAAAGAAGCATAACGGTTTGTACAATATTTGGCTGAAGAGGGAAAGGAATGCTGCACAAAAAGTGTTAAGACCATGAAGGTACAATGTACATGTATATCCAAAAAAAAATTTAACAAAATTTCAAAAAAGAGGAGAAAAATACATGTGGTGGTCTTCATGTATTTTTTCTCTTCTCTATGCTGTATACTTTCCGAGATTCAATTTACTGAAATTACATGCTGCCATGACTAAAAGTGATATTTTTTACTTTACATAAAAGTGGGTATCACAGTCCACAGTTGCAAACTACATACCTAGTACCTGTTAAATCTAACGAGAGAGAGAGAGAGAGAGAGAGAGAGAGAGAGAGAGAGAGAGAGAGAGAGAGAGAGAGAGAGAGTGATTGTGTGTGTGGAAGAGATGGCAAAAAAGCACTGAAACCAAAATAGCTGAGATTGATTTTAACTCAACCCTTCCTTACAGATCAAAATAGAACATGACCGTGGAGCTGACATAAAAAAAGCAGCTTCCAAGAAAAGAAAAGAATAGAGTGGGTTTGTGGCTAACATCCACAAGACATCAGTTCAGTACAAGCAGACACACACCAAAACAGAGAGAGAGAGAGAGAGAGAGAGAGAGAGAGAGAGAGAGAGAGAGAGAGAGAGAGAGAGAGAGAGAGAGAGAGAGAGACACACACACACACACACACACAGTGACACACACACACATACAGTGACACACACACACTGTGACACACACACACACAGTGACACACACACACACACACCCCTCACATACAAAGCCAACAGCAAGGCGTACTACATTCAACGCTGCTCAGCAACAAGTCTCGACTCCCTAACCGACAAGCCCCAAGCCACAACAAGGACCTGAAATAACCGTTCAGCACCAGACAGGGACAGACAGATTCATCAGCGCAACAAACAGTGAAAACCTCATTCTCGGCCTCTCCTAGTCCTACAAGGGAAGAAACGGCCAAGTGTGTATGTTAGCTGCCCAAGTTTGCAGACAGACGTGGAAGCTTCTTTGGGCAGAGCGACCAAAACATGTTAGACCTCTACACAAGGAAGGCACTGAAAGAAGCAGGAAGCTAGCGGGACTGAGGTGCACAAGGAAGTTAACACCCAAACGGGAGCCAGCCGCAGTGTTGGATTGGTTGAAACGTGAGATTTGTTGTGATTTCAACCAATCAGACCCCGCGGTTTGTTCTCTCCTGTTTGGGTGGCACCCACATTCTGTTCTGGCCACAGGGCGGTGTTCTGTGCTTTGTTGAAAACAATCAGAGATGTGAGAAGTAGTGGGAGTGGGAGAGGTTCCTTAGCAGACTGGACCAAACCCAAGTTTCTCCTTTTATTTGCAATCCATGAAGCCGGAAGTCAGCTGGCAAAAGGGCGTAGGTCTGTGTTTTGTTGCGAATTGTCAGAAAAAGGCAAAGTTGTGAAGAAGGGAGAGGTTCCCCAGCACACCAGCCCTACCCCATGTTTCTTGCTCTGTCAGGCACGTATGAGTTGGCAAACTAACAAAGATTCAAATCCAAAAACTTTTATAAAAATAAGTTTTCGTTATTGTTTGTCTGTGCACTTAAAAGACTGCTGGGTCGATATATTTGTGAATGTATAGTTTTGTCAATAACAAACATTCCAACAACCTACCTTTCTTGTTTTTTGATAACAAAGATTCAGTTTGTGATGTTGCGGTTGCTACTGCAGTTTGCAATGACGTTAGCGATTTGATTGATGCTTCATTCGCTTAATTATGCAGACTGAACGACCCTTTAAAAATCAAAGGGAGTAGGAAAAAGCCTTCAAAAGTCAGTACTTTGCTATAGATCCTATCGGTATTCCAAGCTCTTGCAATTTTCAAAACTTAGAAAAGCATATTGGTCAGCTATCTCGCGAGAGCTGCATAGGCTAAAGATCTTAGTTCTTGCGACATTCGAAGCAAAGCAAAGAGCATGTCTCGAGGATACCTCGTGAGAGCTGCTCAGATGCCAAAAAGGTCTATTATACAAGAAACAAGAGAAAGAATAAATGCCCAGCATTGTCTGTTCAAGGTATGCCTGAGTGGGTATCATGCAGATCTAACACATTCCAGTGACTCAGAGGTTGCAGAAACAGCCAATCAAATCAGGAAAACTTTGGAAATCTCATTTTTTTCTTAATCACATTACAAAATGTGTGTATGTGGCAGCACATTAAAACTTCTTCTTTTTTTTTGTTGATCATGCATACCCGAAGAAAACAACAATGTCAAAAAACGCTATTGGCATACACAATATACAGTGGAACCCCCCTTTTAAGACCTCCAAAAATCTGACAAAATCTGGTCTTAAAAAGGAGGGAGTCTGAAAATGGGGGTAAATTTACACAGGTTGTGTACAGAAAATCCAAGAAAACAGGGTCTTAAAAGGGAGGAGGTCTTAAATTGGGGGTCTTAAAAGGGGGGTTCCACTGTATATCAGTGTAAAGACATACCATGAAGAAGTGTTTGCCGTGTTCTGCCATGAGCTCGTCACACCTGGGCTTGTTCCTTGTGTACAGAGCATACAGCTGGAAATCTTGCTCCTGAAACGAACACATCAACAAAGGTGAGTTTAAATTAGTGTAACCGAGTGCAACAATCAGCTTTGGAGACAAAGCAAGTCAAACGGTTGAGAAATTTAGAGCTAACTTAATATCCCTTCAAAAAGTTCAAACTGCTGTGGGTACGCAAAAGTTCCCAAGAGCATACAAGGAGACGGCGGCAGCCAGACCCTATCACGAACAGAACTCTAGAATTGACAGGTGTCTAGCTGGCGACGTAGAAGAAACGTCGAGCTACTATAAATAGCTTGCGCTCTTTGCCGGCAGACAACTCTGCAGAGTCTGCTGTGAAGGGAGACTACTACTACGTCACCCTGTCACATTAGCATGCCGAGAACACGAGGCAAACATAATATTCGCAGAGTTAGCGAAGATGTTTGAAAAAACAAAAACAAAAACTGGTAAAAATCCGGGAATTTCCAATCAACAATGAACACTCGGTTTGTACATGTACGTAAAACTAAATGAACACGTTTTTGAGATAGGAGAAAATGTTTCCTGCCAAGTAAGGGAAGCAAGACGTGCAAAAAACTGGATCTTTTTCTTCACCCTCCCAAGTTTCTTTGTACACAGGTTTTGTGTTTTCGAATATTTTTTGTCTGAGACTTTCAAACAAATGTCCCACTGCTCTGCCTTAGATTCTGATCAACAATAGAGTGTCTCATTTTTGCTCTCAGATATGATTCTATCACTCCGTTTTTTGGCTTGGTCTGACTGGTGGCTGTTGCATTTTTTTGTGGGGGTGAAAAAGACTAGTGCAACCACTGAAAAACCAACCCAAGATTCTCATGTCCAACCATTTTAAAGCAGTTTTTTTTTAGCTTCTGATATATTTCTTGACAAGCTACCTGGTACCAGTGATGGTGCTAGTATTTGTTCAAACCGGTACGCAAACTTTTATAATACAAACAGTCCAGAAAAAAAAACCACGGTAGACTGGTCATTGGAACCAGTAAAAGTCCAACTCAAAGTAGTGGTTTTGTTGTTTTACCGGCGAAAAAAACCCCGGTAGTTCTAAAAATCAACCAGTAGGTCATACCGGCAGCCAATTTTGTTCTGGTATTTTCTCGTTTCAACCCGTAAAACACCGGTAATTGCCGGTTAACGCCAATACTGTGGTACATGTATTCTAGGAGTATTTTGGGGTTGTAAACCTTACATTTCTGTGGAAATTATTTTCCAGAAATTGAACTTCATTACATTCATAGGGAAAATTACAGAAGACTAGCTGCAATGTTTTTTTTCCAAAGTTTTCTTTTCCCCCATTGTTTTGACCTTCTATGACTTTGTTAAGCAGCTAGAAAGACAAATCAAGTCTCAATTAAAAAAAACTAAGCACTCACATGTCTGAGGAAGCACCTGCCAACAAGGAAGGGTTTTGAGCGGCAGTTCTCCAGAGCTTTGAGGAAACACTGGCTGTGGAAGTCGGCGATGGCTTTTAAGTTGGAGAATATCGTGTTCCCCTTGCCGCGCAGGGCCTGTGGCACATCGGGCCGCCTCATCTCCGGCTCGTAGTGACGCAGTGTGTAGTTGAGGGCCTCAGAGTAGTCTTTCTCTGTCTGTGTCAGCTCTTGGATTATCAGGTGAGCCGTCCTGCACACACATACAGTGGATTCATTTAGTGTCCGTGAAATGAAAAGTTCTTGCTTTTGTTTTCTGCTTTTTGTTTTAATTTGTGTTTGTTTGTTCGTCCTGAAGAAGCGTCTACAAGCGAACGTTTGGTTTGGTATTGTATGTGCTGTCCTTGTATTTGCGAGTACAGAATTCTTTTGTTTTTTTAACTTTGTTCATCTCACCCAGTCACTTTCTTGTTTAGGTAACTGAAGAATATAAAATAAATGTTCATTTATTTGGATCAGCCAGAAGCTGCAGTCGTTCTGCTAGTTTCTGCACATCATCAGGCATGGCAATAGAATCAGAACAAGCAGTTTGAGTGTCATCCGGTAATTGGTACAGTCAGAAAACTAAAGCCAGACAATTCAAATCTTTAAGTTAAAAAAAAACACATAACACAAAAACCCACCCAACTCACCTTCCTAATAATGCATGTACTACCAGGAAAATGTACTACCTGTCCTATTATTGTTATGGCTGTTTTTACAAAGGATACTATACTACAGGGTGATGCCATACGTGATGCATATATTGGAAGACGTAAATTTAGAGCCGTACATTTGAATCGCCCTAAAGAAAAATCGCTACAAAATAGTTTGCTTGCCACAGGCCGTCAAACTTTGTTAATTAGTTGAGGGTCCTTTGCTCCAGATTACTGACTATAGTTTGCAACAAAGCAACGCGTAAAAAGTCTGTAAGAAGAAGATTTGCAATGCTACCAAGTGACGACTATTTACAAAGGCTATTTACAATGCTACACAATGTAAATGTATTGTTTTGTCAATAACAAACGTTCCAACAACCTACCTTTCTTGTTTTTTGATTTTACATTTATAAGCTGGAATAGTGAGAGTAAGGAGATATATCTTAGGCCAAAAAAAAAAATAGGTCTGTTTACGGTAACATAGGCCCAAAAAATAGGGTCGGTAGGTCGGGATTTCTTTTTTTTTTTTTCTCCCCAAAAAACCATATTTTTACGTTATTTTAATTTTTTTCCCCCTCAAATGCCAAAAAAAAGTCTAGGGTCGCGCGAAAAAAATAGGGTCGGTCGGGTTACCGTAAACAGACCTATTTTTTTTTTTTGGCCTTACATATCTTTTCTCACCGGTACAGTTACTTGTTTTCACCTACCTGTCTGCCGTTTACTTTATCTGATCATGTTCAAAACTCCACAAGCCCAGGCCAAGAACTGACAGACGGCAGTTATAAAATTCTGTGACAAAAAGGCCACACCATGTGACATTTTGTAAACCTCTGTTGTTTAGTTCCAATGAGGTGAAGTTTCGCGCGATGCTCCAACTTTCAGTTTGTATTTTGTCGACCCTGAGTATGCATCACTTTTGTCACCCCTCTGTACATTCCACAAACATTACCTAGTCTAGCAGGCTCAGACAACTCAGCAGCAAAGATGTTACCTGTGCCTGTGGGGTGGAGGCTTGTGGACTCCGGCCGCTTTCTCAATTTGCTCGCTGTCGCTTTTCGGGGACAGGTGTGAATTCACTGAGGCTGGTGACCATGGCGTCGGACTAGGCACTCCGGCCGCTTTCTCAATTTGCTCCCTGTCGCTTTTCTGGGACAGCGCCTCCTCCTCCTCTGGCATTCTACAACAGAGTACAGTAAAGTATGTTAAGTTTTTGTTTGCGCTACTGCTTGAGGCTGTAATAGTGCATTCGGGGCTGATCAAACAACACCACATTAACTACACTCTTTCACCTGATGCTGTAATAGTGCATTCGGGGCTGATCAAACAACACCACATTAACTACACTCTTTCACCTGATGCTGTAATAGTGCATTCGGGGCTGATCAAACAACACCACATTAACTACACTCTTTCACCTGATGCTGTAATAGTGCATTCGGAACTGATCAAACAACACCACATTAACTACACTCTTTCACCTGATGCTGTAATAGTGCATTCGGGGCTGATCAAACAACACCACATTAACTACACTCTTTCACCTGATGCTGTAATAGTGCATTCGGGGCTGATCAAACAACACCACATTAACTACACTCTTTCACCTGATGCTCCCCCAGCATTGTTCAATTACAAGAAACAAACATACATGAACACACAAACGGAAACACAAGTCGCCTAAGGCGAAATTACAACATTTAGTCAAGCTGTCGATTTCAAGGAATGAAACTGAATGCACTGCATTTTTTCACGAACACAATACAGCTTCTGCAATCCCCGCGACAAGAAAATCGCTCACTTTTCACGTGCAAAACGAAGTGAAATTGACAAGCTAGAATAGTGCGGTAGCCTATTGCGCTAAGAAGGAAAGTGCGCTTTTCTATATTCTTTTGTAATTTCGGAGCTTGCTTAGAATACAACATATCATATCCATATGTTTTTTGAATCAGGAAATGATAATAAATACGATGAAATCATTTTTGGATCGATTTCTTAAATTGTTAATCGTAGTACTAATTAATCAATTTTCCTTAACTGTGATCACATTTTAAGAGTAAACAGGACATATGTATATATTTTTAGATTCAGAATTAGATGAAGAATACGATGCACTCAATTTCAAATCTGTTTGTGAAATATCGATTTTTATGACAACTGTAATGAGCACTCATTTAAATTTTAATTAATTTTTAAGCCTCCATGCTGAAATGCAATACCAAAGTCCGGGCTTCGTCGAAGATTACTTGAAAAAAATTCCAACCAATTTGGTTGAAAATTGAGAGTGTGACAGTGCCGCCTCAACTTTCACAAAATGACGGATATGACGTCATCAAAGACATTAATAAAAAAAATGAAAAAAACGTGTGGGGATATCATACTCAGGAACTCTCATGTAAAGTGTCATGAAGATCGGTCCGGTAGTTTTCTCTGAATCGCTGTACACACACACACACATACTTACACCACGACCCTCATCTCGATTCCCCCTCAATGTTAAAACATTTACCGTATTTGACGGATTACAAGACGCACCGTTTTATAAGCCGCACCCCCGACTTTTAACAAAAAAATTGGGACGAGCCACGTATAGGCCGCGTCACTATATTAGCCGCCGTCGAAAAAAATATAATCAGATCGTGTCAATCAATCAAAACAACCAGGCAAACGAAAGTACGGTATTTGGCGAAATCGGCTCCGAGAATAAACAAGTGAAACAAAGAAGAAAAGTGAAAAAGTTTGAAGAAAAATATCACACACACAATTTGTAACCAACACACACATGTAGTCCCGCCCGGAATAAGCTTTTTTGGGATGATTTACGACTTTTGCGCACATTTCGAGCAGACGAAAACACAACATGGCGGCTCTCGCTCCTCCAACTATCGCGAGTCATAAAAAAAACCGAAATCTCGCGCGCGCGAGATCCTGATACATCCGGTGTTTCTCTGTACGCGATCTTGTCACGACGACTTGTTGACAAACGAAGATTCGCGAAAGAAAGAGAAAAGCGCCGAGTCTTGAGCAGAGAGCTAATAAAGTACCGGTAATCGCTAATCGAGCGAAATGAAAATCCGCGGCGACTTCCATTAGGTGATACGCGAATGCTATTCAAGTTTAGGTAACATTTTAGCCGCATCTTTTTATAAGCCGCAATGCGATTTAAAAAAAAAAAAAAGTCGCGGCTTGTAGTCCGTCAAATACGGTAGTCAAAACTTGACAAGACAGGCGACAATCAGTCATTGCTGTGCAAAACAGACAATTTTGTGCTGGTCAAAGACTACAGCAGTGACGATCTTCCAGGCACGTACTGGATGATAAAACAAGCAGCTCGCTACATGCTACTAGAAGAAAAGGAGTACTGTAAGAAGCTTCGGCAAGGGTCACCAGTCGACAGAGGCAAGTTCAAAGATCAGCTCCGAACAGTGCTACAAGAAGTGTCTGTGCTCAGAAACGTCACAGTTGACAGCAATGACTATTCGTTTCGCATATTCGTTGTCTCTGGGTATGATTCGGGACTTTTGCTTGTGCTGAGACATTCGGAAGAACTGTGTTAATTTGCTTTTCACACTGAACAAACGGACAATACAAAAACTGACGCGGAACTTCTCATGTCGGGTGAGGGATGAAAACCGTGAACCATCCCCATGATTTGTACATTATAACGCTTTTCTTGCCATCGGAATTGTTTCCTTCTCCCCCAACCTCCCCATCGCAATGAACTATCATGTTTTTTGGCAATTAAACGTTCTGACTGAAACGTTCTGAAACGTTCTGACTGACTAAATGTAAAAACGGACACACAGAGACATTTTAACACACACACACACGCAAACATACACACAAACAGACACACAGACATTTGTACACACCCACACAAACAAGGATTAGATTAGAAAGGGGAGGTTATTGGGGACAAAGAAAAGAAAAAAAAGAAAAGGGACTGGTGGGGAAGAGAGAGAGAGAGAGGGGGGGAGGGGGCACACAGTAAATGACATAGAGGAGCACCTCACTTTTTCTCTTCAATAAATCTTCTCTTCAAGCAGTAATACTTTACTCTAATCCTTTTCATTCATGCTCACCTGCTGGGTCCTGCAACTTCCCCTATAGCTGCCAAGTAGGGCATCTTCCCGTAGGACTGGTCAGGGTCTGCCACGTACGGGGAGGGAGCAGGGGTGATGTGAATCCCTTGACGCCATACAGGACTGCCATGAGGAACGTAGCAAGACGCACTTTCCACCCCCTCCTCATCGCAGCATCTCTCCGCCTGGGAGTGGGAGTCCTGAGGTGCGGGGCTCAGGTCTGCTGCCTCGAACTCGAACGAGTCCGGAGTGCCTAAGTCCTTCTGCAGCTGTTTTAAAGCTTTCTCCAAAGTGTCTTTCCGTGCCAGCAACAGCTGTCGTGTCTCTTCGCAGCGAAGCTGAGCCAGCCTGCATTGATGACTGAGCCTTTCGTTGTCCAGACCGTCGGCGGTGGAGATGAGGGACTGGAATGAGCAGTCCTGAACGGGCGGATGGCCGTTAAGGTAGCCGTCCAGAGATTGGATGAGCTTCTGTATGCTGCTGATTGTTGCTGCCTGTTCCAGCTTCAGCGCCCCCAGGAACTGGACAGTGTTGACGGCCCACTGGTATGTCTGCAACAGAAAGTCAGGCAGGATTGTAAATATGAGATGTTAAGAAGGTCCGCAAGTATTATTGAACAATTTCTCCTTTTTTTTTAATTCTCTTTTTTTTTCTCACATGCATAAACTTTACAGGACAGGATGCAGACAAGGGAAAACTGAAAAAAAATGTCTTCTTAGTTATAGCGTGAATTCTGCTGATGGCGGCAACGACGATGATGATGATGACAAAAACAACAACAAAGAAGAACATCTGAAGTTGAACTTCCCACCAACACTTCTTTCTGATGAAAATGGTGACACAGGCAGACTGTGAGCATTGTTAATGTTATTGAATCAAGCCTTAAAAACAAGAAAGGCAAAGTCATTTATGTGTGTGTGTAGAGCGATTCAGACTAAACTACTGGGCCGATCTTTATGAAATTTGACATGAGAGTTCCTGGGTAAGATATCCCCGGACGTTTTTTTTTCATTTTTTCGATAAATTTATACCTTTGATGACGTCATATCCGGCTTTTGTAAAAGTTGAGGCGGCACTGTCACACCCTCATTTTTCCATTAAATTGATTGAAATTTTGGCAAAGCAATCTTCGACGAAGGCCGGGGTTTGGTATTGCATTTCAGCTTGGTGGCTTAAAAACTAATGAGTGAGTTTGGTCATTAAAAATCGGAAACTTGTAATTAAAATTATTTTTTTATTAAACGATCCAAAAACAATTTCATCTTATTCTTCGTCATTTTCTGATTCCAAAAACATATAAATATGTTATATTTGGATTAAAAACAAGCTCTGAAAATTAAAAATATAAAAATTATGATCAAAATTAAATTTCCGAAATCGTTTTAAAAACTATTTCATCTTATTCCTTGTGGGTTCCTGATTCCAAAAACATATAGATATGATATGTTTGGATTAAAAACACGCTCAGAAAGTTAAAACGAAGAGAGGTACAGTAAAGCGTGCTATGAAGCACAGCGCAATCGCTACCACGCCAAACAGGCTTGTCGCTTTCACTGCCTTTTGCACTAGCGGCGGACTACGTTCAGTTTCATTCTGTGAGTTCCACAGCTTGACTAAATGAAGTAATTTCGCCTTACACGACTTGTTCTTGTTGGAAATGTCAGGGACAGGGTATGGCTTTCAACATGAACTTTACACATTTCAAAACCACACCACAATGACTACTTCATCAGCCCCCCATATGTCCTCTAGAAAACTACAAAAGTAACCATTTCTAGTATGGTTGTGGCTATATCCACGGGTCCGTGTCTCTAGTCCCCAGGCTCTATCCACGTCACTGACGTCATCGTCACACGGGAAGCCTTGCGTTGGCACTCTTATCAAGTGCCATTTTGTTTTTACCACAACACAATCAACTCTTTTGACAGCCTGCAAACTAAACTCGAAGCCTTTACAGGAGTGCACTCATGTGCAACTTTCGTAAAGTTCGTCGATCGATAGCAGTCATCAGGAAGTATCGCACGAAATATAGATTCCTATTTTTCCATTAACGGCCATGTTGGCTCCGTAGCTCAGACGGTAGTGAATAGTCAAACAGTCCACGAGACCTCCAGTTAGAGCCTGGCCCTCGTCTTCTTTTGATTTTTGTTAAAATAAATGTTTAGACTTATTTTTCCCCCTCTTAACTTTCCTTTCTTTTACGTTGCTCTTCTCTTCTTTTCTCCAAAACATTTCGTTGATAAGAGCTGAGAAATTTTCACCCGCAGGACGGCAGCTGGCTTTGTTTACATTGTATCACATAAACTCCCCTCTCCTACCATTCAAAGTGCTGCTGATCGAACTTTGGACCCTGTATTCCACTCATAGAGTCTAACTCGTTATTTAAGAATAAAAGAGAGTTTTTACTTTTAAAATTTGACAGCTGAAGTCAGTGAACTGAAGTGCCCAACCGAAAGCAGCAAAATATAAGGCGAGAGTAGCGTCCCTTGAGTACGATGACGTCAGTGACGTGGATATAGCATCGAGTCTAGAGACACGGACCCGTGGATATAGCCACAGCCTTCTAGTATTTAGCTGTCACTTGAGAAACAGACCATAGGATCAGTAGAAGTAGAACTTGATGGACAATTTTGAAGGAGAAAAATGGCAATAATATTATATCAGTAACCCACCAAACATAAGCTTAACTAAAATGTGAATCTCCAACGAAATGTCTCATATGTCCCAAACAAAGTGTTATTCATGTAGATTGTTCATGCATTGTAACTGATGAATAAACATCTTTTCAGCTAACTGTCATCAGCAAATTCAAAGTGTATAGACCAAGGGGGATCTGTCACTCCTAGAGTTAGGAGGAAAACGAGATAAAGAAACAACTCATACATTTTCTCCCCAGGGATTTGTGTGCAGACCGATGAACTCATGAAGACACCTTTGTTTTGATAAGACAAAACAGGGCCAGCGCCAGAAAGAGTCCAAAATTCATGAAAAATACCCCACCTAGTATGAAAATAGGCAAGCCTAAAAGTCAGACATAGGTGTAGCCCCCTCTCTGACGGTATGCATCGGTAAACAATTTGAAGAATATTCATAACTGTTCCCTCTATCAAATACGCGGGGCGGGACAATCAAAGGAGCAATATATGATACGCTGCTCATCTCTATGCCGTCGTCAGGCAAACATAAACACGGACCCATACGTGTATCCGTCTGAACAAACAAGGGAGCGCCTTATAAATCTTTAAACACGACTCTCTCGCCCCCCTTCCCCTTCCCTAAAGTGAGAGGTTTGCTCATAACACACACAGTAGGACAGAGAGGAGTAAACGGGACATGATTCCACTGTCCACGCCACAGAATACTGTGGTCCACGCCGCCATTCAATGCAACCCAGTTACTGCTGACGTCATCAATAATGCCGGTCTAGCTTGAACAATCCGTTACTACAGCCATGCCAAACCCTTGCCTTGCTCCCAAGCGGTCGAGAACAAAGCACAGCTAGCATCAGCTTTGACGATGGAGCCATCGCTAAAACGTCTTTCAACACAGCATACACAAAGTTCAACAATGTGAAAACCTCTTTCTATAGAGCATGGAAAAACCTTTTTTCTACAGAGCCGGCCAGGATGCTCAAAGGCTTGGACTGAGACAATGTACAACATGCACAATATAATCACGATGACACCCCCCCCCCCCCCACCCTCTTCTTTCAATGAGCCTACAAATCACACAAATGTCGAGCCGACGGGGGGTGGGCTGGGGAGGGGTGTGGGTCAGTCTAAGAAACAATGCAAACTTAGATAAATCGTAGAAAGAAAGCAAAAAAATTCGCCTTTAAAGAAGAAAAAAACCCAGCAGTGATAAGCTTGAAGACGTGAATGCAAATGGACATACTGTTTAAAAGAAGGAGGAAGGGGGGGGGGGGGGGTCGCTAGTGCGTCAACAACTCAATTAGCGGGAAAAAGACAGGACAGGACTCCTACACACAGTCACTGTTGTGTAAATTGACAGTCACAACGAGTTGGTTGTTGAAGGACAAAAGAGACTGGAGCTTGGTCGTAAAAGAGTCTGTACATAACACAGACTGTGTTCTGTACGCCGGTGTAACACGAGAAAATTACTCCCACGAGATGTTTACTCCGGAGTAAACATTTCGTACGAAAAACTTACTCCCTTTACGAAAAAAGCACTCCACCATTGCACTGACGAGAAAAGTACTCCCCAAGACAGGTGAGTTCCGAGTAAACATTTCGTACAAAAATGTTACTCCCCTGACGAATAAATAACGAATAAATTACTTCACCCCAACACGAGCAATTTAACTTCCCATGCCACTGTACGAAATTGTTACTCCCTTGTCCCCTGTTAGTCTTGGTGGTGGAAGGCGTGCAAGGAGGGTAGCGCGACATTCGTGTGCACGAAATCACTTATTGGCATTATCTCTTCGCCCGCATCCCATTTTTGCGTACGAGATTTTTTACTGGAAGTAAAAAAAATGGGGAGTAAAAATTTCGTGGAGGGAGTAATATTTTCGTGCCTTGAAAAGTGTACTCGGAGTAAGAATTTCGTACGAAATATTTACTCCGGAGTAAATTTTTCGTGGAATAAAAATGTCAAGTTACACCGGAGACACCACACGCTGTAAGTCAGGATCAGTTGAGATACAAAACAATTTTCTTCATCAGTCTGAAATCGGAAACTTGATTAGAACTACTACTTAAGTTTCAGTTTTGACATACAACTGTTTTTAACATTATTTAGATCTCGCCAGAAAGTATCATTTGAATATGTTCTGCATTCAAAAAGGCCTGTTTAAGCCTATCATCCGTTTGCCTCAGTCACTATCTTTCCCAACCACACTCACGATACTGATTCCTTCCATTCCCTTTTTTGTGTGTGGCTTTCCTTCTTATACCATCAGCCTATATTTTTAATTGTTCTTTTTCTGTACCCGAGTTACAAAACAAAACAAAACAAAACAAAAGAGATACACAACTCTGGATGCAACGATCACCGTGTTGACTGACACAAAGAACCCAAGTTCATCCTTCTACAGTGCGGAAAGCTCACCAACGACTTTTTCTTCCAAAGTAAACAAAGTAAAGTAAAATTCATTCGCTTGCGGCTTCGTGGCAGGCGGAAGAAAAAATCAGCCAGATAAGTTTTCGTTATTAATTGTGTGCCTGTCCACTTAAAAGACCGTTGGGTCGATATATTTGTGAATGTATTGTTTTGTCAATAACAAACGTTCCAACAACCTACCTTTCTTGTTTCAGTTGACACCAGAAGCATCATCATCAAGTACAGCAAATCAAAACACCTCTAACCAAATCCTACCTTCGATCCATCAACTCTAACGATATATAAGCCGGAACAAATCAAATCGTTAAACTAAGTTTAAGACAATCAAAGCACCACCATTCCCTCCGTCCTTCTTTCTTCAGGCGGAGTTCAAAGGTAGAATGATACGCCCTGTCTTGTGTTAGTGGGACAACGCAGAGACAATAAAAAAAAATTGACAAGCTTTAACTCTGATCTCTTACTGATTTTCTAAAGTTTCGAAGCATGTTCTCAAGCTCATGCTCATGTCACACTACTTTCAAAGTATTTCAAAAGGAGAGCTTTAGTTTAAAACGTCGTGTGTGTACTTTCTGTTCTTCAGTTTTCGGTCTAAAACTCTGTTTTGAGTTATCAGCATTTGTAGGTACTTGGAACACCATAGAATCATTCTGCGATGTAGTTTTGTCGTCACCTTCTTCTTTGCAATAAAGTGATCATTTTCAAAGCGATTCACTAACAATTTACATTACTGGGAACACTTTTGACGCTGTTTTGTTTCAGTCCCGAATCGTTTTTTGAGCGCCAGTGCGCCGTCATTGGGAAATACTCATCTTCTCGACTTACTGTTCAATCTTCTTTCCCTTTTTTGTGCAATGACAAAGAGATACTTTCTCTGAATTACCGAGGAATAATTTTAGAAATTCTGTTTTAGTACAAAAAACAAAAGCCTTTTATCGCAGTAAATGTATTTTGTGCCTCTAATATCTACCTAGGAAACAAAATCTGTTCATAAATGTGAAGGAATTGCTTCGCTATTCTATGATTGGGCTGGTTTAGAGTAAAGTAACACATACTTCAAATTTCGATCTTTATTTTTCTTGAAGATAAATGTTTACCCAAAATTAAATTGTTTTACCACAAAACGTCAATTAATCATTCAAATGTATTTTTTTTTATTTTAACAAAACAATACATTCTGGATTTTAAAACGTTGACAGTCAGAGTCTCTTTGTTTGTGGATTTTTGTTGTTGTGCAAAGATGAAATTTTGTGACGCATTCATGTTGCAGAAGAAATCAATTCATACAAAAGTCCCGATTTGCACAGGAATGAGTTCTTCTTCTTCTTCGTCGTTCGCTCAGACAGCAACTCCGGAGGCCCTGATGAAGGCTGCTATACGCCGGAGGCTACAAGAATGAGTCAGGATGCTGAGTTTTGGGAAGAGTCCAAGTGGTGGGATGGTCTTACCCAGGGATCGCGTTTACGCACGATTTTTGCGTATTTGACGCATTTTAAAAGTCGCTGACGCGTTTTTTTCGCCGCGCCGCGTAAGCCATACGCAAAAATATTGTAACTTTTTCTTGTCTTCACGCAGCGCTTTTGCTCTGACTTAATAATCACCCGATCCTGAAACTGACTATAGGGCTCGAGAAGTGACGACACACATGAAATCTGCGCGTCAAAACTAAAGTCCGTTTCTTTTTGCATCGAAGTATCGCAAACGAACGTAACGAGGGTATGAAACAGACATTAGCTGCTCTCCCATCTCGCGCTTCCAAAAGGCGGAAAGTGTGTCTAGTCGTATTAGAGCGGGAAACAAACTCGCAAGGCCCGAAGGTTGGAGACAGCAGGGGTGTTATTCGACAGGCGTGCGCGGAGTTCGACAGGAAAACTCGCCGTATTTAGGTAAGGAGTGTCTTTAAGTCTTTCGTGCGTGTTTACGCAAAAATATTGGTCCGTGACGCGTTTTTTTCGTTTCGTTGCGTATGACTTACGCGTTTTATAAAAAGCTAGCGCGATCCCTGCTTACCCCATGTAAAAGCCTTGACATATTGGAAACTGTGACCTGAATCTTTTACACGGGAAGCCTTTTGTCCGGGCAGAGTATGAGAAACAGTCGAACCTGCCTCGGCGACCACCTCTTGATAAGGACCACCTGCCCGTTACGACCAACCCAAAATAACCTCGACGAGAATCTTTCCTATATAATTAATTCACCTTTCCAAAGCGACTACCTGTCTAAAAGGACCACTTCTGGTCGGTCCCTGGGGTGGCCGTTATAGACAAGTTCCACAGTAGTAAGTTAAGCCGAATCGTTTACATGGAAATGACTTCAATACCGTGAGAACCCAGCACAGATGTAAAAGGGAAGATGGGACAGGGGGTCAGGGGGAGGGAGGGAGAGGTCAGCGGAGATTGTTTTGCAATGCTTCTGCACGCCCAAGCCACCCCCCCCCCACCCCACCACCACCCCCTGACGTGCCCTCCGAGCTTTAATTTGTCTTGTAGTACTCCTGCCTAGACTTTTTCATCCTGCACTCTTCAATCTCACGTTCGGTCATCTGTCAACTCACAGTTCTCTTTCCGATTCTTTGGAAATCTAAAAAAGTGTTTATGTGTGTGTGTGTGTGTGTGTGTGTGTGTGTGTGTCGTGTGTGTGTGTGTCGTGCGTGCGTGCGTGAGTGCGTGCTTGCGTGTGTTTATGTGTGTGTGTTTATGTGTGAACGGTGTGTGTGTTTATGTGTGAACGGTGGTGTGTGTGAATGTGTGCGTGCATGCGTACGTGCATGCGTGCGTACGCGTGTTTGTGTGTGTGTGCGTGTGTATGTGTGTGCAAGTGTGCGTGCGTGCGTGCGTATGAGTGTGTGTAATTTCAACCCCCAACCGGCCCCTGGGCCAAACACAGGCAGAGAGAGAGAGAGAGAGAGAGAGAGAGAGAGAGAGAGAGAGAGATTGTGGGCGAACAATGTTTGGTTTTTGCAGTGCACTGAAAGCCCCTGGTGTTCGACAAATGGTCAAATATTGGTGCTAAAAGTTAGCTGCATGGTGCGAGGTGCTTCACTTGCCTTCTCCGTCTGACATGAAACGGAAGTTTGCGGGGTCTGCTTTGAGCTTGTAGGTCAACATACATTTTAACAGTCTTTTGACCGTCAAACAGCCCTTCCACAGTTTTGCACTGCTGTTCTGTTTCAGTATGAGCCGTTTTATAGACTTGACGGAAGTTTGCGGATTCTGCTTTGAACTCGTAGAACAACATACATTTTAACAGTCAGTAAACTGCCAAACATCCCTTCCACAGGTTAACTGTACTGTTTCATCACAAGCCGTTTTACAAACAGGATTAATATTATGTGTGTGTACATGCGGGAGGGGGGTGGGGGTGGGATAAAGTGTAGAGGGCGTAATGCGCGTGCAAGTGCGTGGAGGTTTACCAATTGGTCCATGCTCGCACTGGAGGACCTGGAAAGAACGTCCATGTTCGTGGCATCCTCCGGATTCTGAGCCTGACACAACCGTCGTACGAAGAAGAAGAAGAAGAAGAAGAAGAAGAAGGTCCATGCTCAACGATAGCGCACATTTTCATATTTACTACTATTTGTTATGGTGTCTCATTTTTTTTCTTCAGATTGAGGCCTGAAATAAAACATTCATGATTCTGTGTCATGTTTTCCAGACTGAGGTCTGAAATAAAACATTCATGATTCTTGAGCTTGAGGCATCACATTTTCTTTGTTACTGTCCGCAAAATGGTACATTCCATTAAAGACACCTATAGATATGAAATAGTTTACCGCCAACCGTCATGCGGATGGGGCAACCGCTGGTGGACCATTCTTGGGTCATCATACGCACATGACCTTTTATGCTGCACGACAGCGTGAAGTCTCAAATTAATTGGGAGGATAAGGAGGATAAGGATAAGATTTTATATAGTCCATGAGGGTAACCTCACAGAAATTCGGGCTGCTTTCTCCCTGGGGAAAGCGAGCTGCCATACAGTATACGGCGCTACCCATTTTTTCTTCTTTTTCCTGCATGCGTGTATTCATGTTTCCAAGCCCTGAGACTTAATGCCGTGTGAGATGGAATTTGTTTACACTTTATTTCAAGTCACACGGGTATTTGGTGGACATTTTTATCTATGCCTATACAATTTTGCCAGGAAAGACCCTTTTGTCAATCGTGGGATCTTTAACGTGCACACCCCAATGTAGTGTACACGAAGGGACCTCGGTTTTTCGTCTCATCCGAAAGACTAGCACTTGAACCCACCACCTAGGTTAGGAAAGGGGGGAGAAAATTGCGGCCTGACCCAGGCCTGAACACGCAACCTCTCGCTTCCGAGCGCAAGTGCATTACCACTCGGCCATGGGGACTGAATGTTTGGTAACAAGACCTCGCGAAGTCTTTGCGAAGTCGAATTCAGGCTTATTTTTAGACAGCCTTAATATTAAGTAATTTTTGTTTTGTTACCGAACGGAAACGAAAATGAGCAATAGTTTCGTTATTGTTTGCAGTGCAGAATAAACAAAGTTTAGTGTGTCTGACACATCTTTTCCGGAATAGACGAAAACAAGAAATGTCCGTGAAACGCTTTTTTTTGGTCAAGCCTGTCAACAATTGTGAATGCCAATACATTTGGAAGTGATTTTTTTTTAGTTTGCCTTTCACGTTTGAGAAAGTTTGTCAAAACATAGAGGGGTTGGTTTCCTCTTTAGTCCCCCAAAAAAGAAAAAGAAAAAGGTGTGTGTCACATGGAAACATTTCATCGTGGTTTTTACGTGATTCTTTCCTTTTATTCTCTCTCCCCCAACCCTTCTTTTTCCCCCGCCCCCCTCCCCCCTCTCTCTCTCTCGCCCCCTCTCTCTCTACCCCCCCCCCCCCCGCTCTCTCTCTCTCTCTCCGTAGTCTTATTTTAGAATTTGGGGTGTCAGGTGGGGTGAGGTGGGGTCACGACTGGGTTGGGGGAGTGGGGTGACCTGCTGATGGTTAGGAGCGGCGTAGTTGTTTAAAGGCACAGGTTGAGTGGTGTCTGGGAGGGTGGAGGTGGCAGGAATGCCAATGTTTGGCTTCTGCATCAACTCGGTGCATGCAATGCAGTGCACTGGATAAACCGACGCGTTGACCACACTGATAAATATTGGTGATCAAAGTTAGCGGCACGACGCGAAGTGCTTCATTTTCTCTGTTTGATGTTCAGTCTGAGCAAGTTTTTATCTGTTTGCGGCCGATACCCTCCCTAAAACGTCTCCTCGCTCTCTATTTTTCCCGAGTGTGTGTGTGTGTGTGTGTGTGTGTGTGTTTGTGTGTTTGTTCGTGTGTGTGTCTCTTTGTGTGTGTGCGTTCGTGCGTAAGTGTGTATGTATGTGTGCGTGTCACAGTGACTGTGTGTGTGCTGTGTGTGTGTGTGTGTGTGAGTGCGTGTATGACTGTGTGTGTGTGTGTGAGTGAGTGCGTGTATGACTGTGTGCGTGTGACTGTGTGTGTGTGTGCGTGCGTGCGTGCGTGCGTGCGTGTGTGTGTGCATCCAAACAATCTGTAAAGAATATGAAATTGTGAGTCCGCCGTTTTTGAAAACGGCTGTGTGTTTGATAATAAGCAGCGTTTTTCCTTGACATAGCTCTCCTACAGAACAGCGTTCGTGCCACCAAGAACGTAGAGAGAAAACCCTGTCAACTGCAAGCACAGCCATTTGTCGTCCTGATTTTCATAAAGTTATGGGCCAAGTCTTTGCTGTGCCTTTTAGCACAACATTCTGTGAAACAGTTTATATTCAATGAAAGGCAAACAGTCGTTTCATTAATATGTCTACACCACTGGAAGGGGGTATACATGTAAGGTTGTCTGACAATGTTTATAATTATACTATTAAACCCGTCCAGGAATATATCAGACGTTCTGGCCGGTTCGGACATAATTAGACAAACACAGAACATCTCTCTCTCCCTCCCTCCCCATCCCTTTCTCTCTGTCTCTCTCTCCCTCTCTCTCTCTGACTGTATACTTATCCCCAATTTCGCAAGTTTTTTTTATGGTACTAAACATGAATGATATTTTTGTGCTCATCTCTCTAATTTTGCATATGATGTATCTGTCTGCCATTTGCTTACTTTTTGGGGATTTAAAATGTGTTTGAAGACACCACCATAAGCCAAAGTAAATGTCAATGTCATGTATAAGTAAATGGAAATAAAACATTGTTTAAACCAAAGGCAAACGTTGCAAAATGTCGGCAGCGCACGCAAGCCCCAAAGCAATGAATCAGACAGTTCAACTCTTTCTTCTTCTTGTCGATCACACTAGTTATACTGTCAGTCCGGACAGCGAGACGAATGATGCCGTCTTCTCCAGGTCTCCCTTTCCTCCGTACAGCTTGCAGTGGAGGGAGACTGCAGTTGGCCACACGGTTTTTCTCAGACTCTCACAGTTCAACTGAAAATTAGACTTTATGTTCTTCATAACTAATATTAAAATCTCCCGTGAACTATCATGGCCGACAAATCTGCAAGTGCATGTTTCCTACAGTCAATCCCCCCCCCCCCCCTTCCAAGCCTGCCGTGTTGTCTAAGTTCACTGGGTGTCGCTTATCAACTTAGTTAACAATGATGAACCACTCAGCCACTTGGTGAAAGTCAAATACGGTGACTCCTATACGGCGAAACCCTAATGAATAGAATAAATTGGTGCTTATATGTTCTGCTTCGCTGCCCCCCTCCCCCCCCCACCCCACCGCCTCCTATGATTAAAAAGGAATTAGCCCACTTGATATGCTTTTTTGATCCAAATCACGAGAGGGTGGAGAATTCGGTCACTTCTGTACACAAAATGTGTTCTTCAAGATAACAGGCTAGGTAACCTTTGAAAGTGAAACGTTCTTTCGTCGAGAAAAACAGAACGCTACCAAGTCTGTTCAACCTTTAACGGCAGTGATATTGTTTTTATTAGAAATCCTCAAATCAAAGATACTGAACATGGACATT
>NC_090245.1:10202230-10219730 GCF_037325665.1 Littorina saxatilis | reverse complement strand
ATTGTCATTTGTATGTTTGTTTCTTCTTTTCGGATCACCACTATAAGCTCATAACTTGTTGTTGATTCTATACATGCTTATTATATATATATGTACGAATTGTTGAATGAAACACTGTTTTAAACCGTCTCGCTTATACTTAGGCAGAACCTAAACTGAGCCAATTCCCCTGATTCTCATCGATGCAGTTGAATCTGCCAGCCTGGGTTCAGTGACGGAAATTAATCCCGTCGACGGAGCAGAGAGCAAACTTTCCCTCGACGGCAAGGCAACTGGAGGGACAAATTAAAAGCTGCAGACAGGGACAACCTCCAGACGAAACAATGTCACTGAATGATAACTTTCCCCTTATTCGCGCTTTTCTTCCTTTAACATTTCCAGCGTTTTCCACGACAAGAAACACTAGGGTTGTGCAGCAAAGAAGAGCGCGAGGGTCCTCGAAAGCATGGGAACGACCTGAGTCTAAAACCCTTGAAAAGAACTTGGAAGCGTTTCTTGACCAAGGCTCTTCGGCCAGGGTTTCTTCCATCCTTCTCATGTCCATGCCTTGACATTAAGCCGGCTCCCTTTTGTCTCGGTCTTGCCTCTAATGCGATGGACTTCCTGCTCCTGAAGGAAAGCGTGTCCTGAGCAAACACAGGCCGATGAATTAAGCAGAGAGACGGCGACAGAATTAGGGAGCATGTCGAAAGTTGGTCCTTCTCTCCTATAGCACAAAAGCGCCCCTTGGACCAAACTGTATAAAGACGTGTTAAGAGTGTCTGTGTCTTTGCTGAAGTCGGGTCATGGGAACTAGTTCATGAACTGCTAACATTTATATTGAGAATACTACATGGCTTGATGTGTCATATCAGATTTACACGAGTTTAAAATTTTTTTTTTAAAAATGCGAGCCAAAGCGAGCTTTTCGATGTTTGAAAAAGCAATGAGTGTAAATATGATATGACACAACAAGCTATGCAGTATTCTGTTTTTCTCAAAGCAACAAGGATTCAAATCCTGCATCAGGAATCTCGGATTTGGAAAGGGGGTGGGTGGGGTTTGGGGTGGGGGTAAGGTGGTGGTTTGGGGGTCGGGGTTTGGGTGCCTAATATGTGTGATGAAGTGACATGATGTATGAACTTCCCAACCTTTCTGTTTTCTTACTCCCTGCTTCACAACATCCTCCACCACCCCTTCCCCTTATCTACCATGTATGCACATTGATTTGCTTCATACTACTAAGTTTCCTATAGCCTTTCCGGGAAAATATCAAAATTTGGGTAACATTTTTGTATTCATCTCACTGACTGTTTTTGCATATTATGTTTCTGTCAACAATTTTCTTACTTATTGGCTCACGTAAGTGTAGCCTATGCGATGCTAAACTTTGTCTGTCTGTGCGTGTGTATGTGTGTGTGTATGTGTGTGATAGAAACTTTAAGATTTGACTAAACACCGAAATACTAATTTTACCTGGTTATTATCCAAGCAACAGCTTCAAAATATTGAAGCAATGATCAACATTTCGTCGGCACGTATGTAGTTAAAGTGTGTATCCAAAGAAAATGGGTGGTGGGGGGTTTTGGGGGGGTAAAAACAGGTGACTGGTTTGTGTCGTGTGTGGTATGTAGACCAGGTCAGGGGTCAAGGTTAGGTCAGATCGCGTGAAGGATTGTGGTATAGATACAGTTATCACCGAGCTGCAGTTCGCCGATTCGGAGAAGACGATTTCACATTGTTCGGTTTCGTAGCTCCAGAAAAATAGATAAAGAAGATACCAAAGGAGATTTCCTGCAGGTTAATCTGCACAGCGTGTTTCCAGTGTCTGCGCGAGGAAGCGCTGTCGAAAGCGCAGTGTCGATCTGGCCATCTGGCAGTCGTGTCCCCGTAAGTAGGCTACAGATCTAGATCTAGTGTCTCGCACTCTTGCACCGTGTCACCTATGCTTAGTGTGTGTGTGTGTGTGACGGAGTGATTGAGTTTGTGTTACTGTTTGTCGATTTCTTAGGTGAGCCTTGAAGGCTTCGCCTCTTGTTTTTTTAATATAATCAAAATGTGTTTGAAGACACCACCATAAGCCAGACGCTTGTTGTTTTTCATATTTATAAATGTATGCTTGGAAGAAGCTTGGAGTGCTTTTTGAGATCCAGCGCACGATGTGTCTACATCCGACAACAACAACAACAACAACAACAACAACAACAACATACACAAATTTATACAACCAAGCTCAGAAGATAGTCGCGCCCCATTCTCTCTGTCTTTCTTACTTGGTCGTCGTTGTTACACTCCCGCCTACACTCATCCCCAATATACCACGGGTGTGTGATATATATTCTGGACAATTCTTCAGAGAAACTGAGAGTGCAAGACGTGTCCAACGACCACTACCCAGCTCAGGAGATAGTCACGTCCCATTCTCTTTTGCCTTCTTTTCTTTTCTTCTCATATCCTGCCTCCACCTCCCCGAAGGCCAGGTTGTTCGTGTTGAAGAAAACCACTTCAGAGACAGTGAGTCAAAATACCACGAAGTGATTCAAAGCACCCAGGGCCTTGTTCTCTAAGTCGGGGAACATCCATCCCTTCGGTCAGACCCTGCTGAGACACGCACAGCTTGTTTCTATTCTATCCTTGTTGACTCTCTCTCTCTCTCTCTCTCTCTCTCTCTCTCTCTCTCTCTCTCTCTCTCTCTCTCTCTCTCACACACACACACACGGCATGTATTACTGACCCCCCCTCCCCACACCCCGTTGAAATGAACCTTGTGTGTTTAATCAATAAAATGTCTTACGTCTCTCTCTCTCTCTCTCTCTCTCTCTCTCTCTCTCTCTCTCTCTCTCTCTCTCTCTCTCTCTCTCTCTCGGTTGTTGCTCGATATCCCTCCCATATTTTCCAAATTCACGTTAAAAACTTCACGCCAATTGATGAGACTGAACATGCCTCTGCCTAGGATTGACCTATTCAAATCTAGTTTAGTCTATTCAGGTAGCAGTCTCTGGAACACTCTTCCGACAATCCTGCGGCAAACTAGCAGCACAAACGTTTTTAAGACCAGATATACGTCTTATCTCATGAAGTCTAAATAAACATCTGTTGTCGCTAGAATGGTTGTTAAAACCAACAACCGGTGCTTTTTAACAATGTATTATTATTTTTATATACCCTGATTTTTTCGAATGCAGTGTATGTCAATGGGCATGGCATTTACAGCTTTGTTGCGTCAGTGCAATCTACTCTATAATTCTTAACTCATGTCAAATGAACTTACATTTTTCATTTAAGCAATGTATTGTATGTAAATTGATGATATGTTCTTACTTTCATTTTATTATAATCATGTAGCAGTAGTTTTCTTTACTTGCTTATTCTTTAGCAATTTTAGACTAGTCCCTCTTTAGGGCGAGGGCCAGATGTAAAAAAGCAGATCACTGCTTACTCTATTACCCTCGTAAAATAAAGAATTGTTCTTGTTCTTGTTCTTGTTCCCCCGTCTTCCAAAATCATAATTTCGCCCCCCTCCCTCTCTCTCTCACAAGCCCCTCCCTCCTCATCTCTCCCTCTCTCTCAAAATTATTATCGGGCTTTGTCCCCCAACCCTTCCAGTTTTTAAACCAACAAAAACAGACATAAAAAGTGTTGTTGGTTGGTCATGGACTTTACCCACCCACCTCTCCTCGACCTCCTTTTTCACGACCTTGCAACTAGTTTCGCTCTCTTCACACACGTACACTCGTTGTCTTCGTCTGTATCCCCTTCACCCACTCCACCCTACACCCACGCGGCTTTAACCATGCATTCCATGACCGTGACCTTAACAAGGGCAGAGTTTGTGGACTCTCTTGTCACCGGGTAAACTGTAACTACTGCCTTACTCCCCCGCCTGCTTTACTCCCCCCTACCCCCCCCCCCCACCCAGTCCCCAGGGGTAAAGTAACGACCCTGAACACAGATTCCACGTCCCTGCTCCTTTGGGAGGCCGAGGCAGGATACCTTGCGTTTCACACTGTGACGTAAGAACAAGGACAACCGTTAGAGTGTAGACGTTACATCTCAAAGCCCTTCCCTCTATTGTTCTTCATCTCTTGGGACTTGCAAGCCATTGTCTTTGCAGGTAGCAGAGGAAACGAACGCAAGCTTGTAACATAGTTAGCCATGACCTTTAGAATTGTTGGCGTTTTAAGAAGCAAACCCCTACCCAAAAGTGCCCATTTTTGTGTGCGGAAGGAAAGGACTTTCCAAACGTTTCTTGTTCTCAAAACAACAAGACAGTTAGGACGTGATCACAAGCTGATTTCAAAGTTGTTAAACAGCTTTCAGAGATTATCCTTACGGCACGGGTTCCGTTTAGGAGATGTCTGCAAGATTTTAAACTTTTGCCCCTGAAGAAGCTGCTGCTCACACAAAAACAAACCAATGTCAAAGCCAAAGACATCCTTGAGAGATCAGACACCCGTATGTTAAGTTCAGTGCCAGGTGGTCTCTCAGTTTTGAAGACTCGCAAGCTCTTTGGTCCCAGCTGGACTACTGATGACAGGGAAGAGATAATGAGGACAAAAGGCAGGGATGACCTTCAGACCTGGACAAGGACAAATACCAATGGCTTTTGTGCTATATAGCGGAATGAATTCTTGTTCTTGATCATTTCAAGGTCTCCGCCCTGATTTCTGCCTAGAGGTGATAACTTACGTGAGTTACTGCTGATTTAGGTGCTTGCTCGAAGGCCAGGAGAATTAATAAGGGCTAAACTCTGGAGAACCAAGCTCATATTCATTGAAAATGGACCACTTTCACTGTTATTTCTCTGTGTTTTCCTCTGAGAGAGAGGGGGGGAGAGAGAGAGAGAGAGAGAGAGAGAGAGAGAGAGAGAGAGAGAGAGCGAGAGAGAGAGAGAGAGGGGGAGTGAGAGAGAGGGGGAGAGAGAGAGAGAGAGAGGGAGGGAGGGAGAGAGAGGGGCGGAGGGAGAGAGATAGTCAGAGAGAGAGAGAGAGAGAGTCAGAGAGAGAGAGAGAGAGAGAGAGAGAGAGAGAGAGAGAGAGAGAGAGAGAGAGAGAGAGAGAGAGAGAGAGAGAGAGAGAGAGAGAGAGAGAGGAGAGAGAGAGAGAGAGGTCTTCCGCGCTGATAGAATTTTTCTTCCGGCCAAGAACCCAAACGAGTTGCAATTAAGGCCATTAGCATTGTACTTCACTTTTCTACCACAGTTGGCAATTGTTTCGAAGGGGGATTAGTTTTAACCTGTTTCGTCAAAACCTTGAACCCTTGGAAATGTTACCAAAGGGAATTAAAGAAGGGAAAAAAGACAAGTAAGGAAGGAGAGAGCGGAAAACTAAAGGAAATACGGATAGAGGACGGAATGAAAGTGTGAACATACTGTTCAATGTTTTCTATCAAAGCCTTGAACCCTTGGAAAGGTTGAACCAAAGGGAATTGAAGTCGGGAAAAAAGACAAATAAGGAAGGAGAGAGAGGATAACTCAAGGAAATACGGATAGAGGACGGAATGTCGAATGTAAAGTTGAAAATACTGTTCAATGTTTTTATCAATTTAATCATCTTAAAACCCAATATAGTTATACAACTAAATTCCGATGTTAGGACCGCAGCTGCTATTGATTCTTCCATGAATGGAGGAAGATTTATTTGGTACACCTGTCGATAACTTATATTTCAAGTCTTAAATTACTGCTGTATGACCCTTCCGTTTGAATTTTAAAGGATACCTGATTCTGATAAGTATCATCAAAATCCTTTAAGTGATCCAATAATATCGAAATCACTGACGTAGGACACAGTCACGTTTTATTTAATGACGAGTACCTTCTCCTTTTGATATTTCTGTGATGCGTAGAATGCATTCTTTTCTGCGTGAGACGTTCACTGAGAAACTGTGCATTACGTACACAGAGCAAACTAAAGGGTAACACAAACGATGAATGCCAAGCGCAAGCCTCAGTCTACGCTACACTACACAGACGTATCTTCTTCGTTTGAGGTAAAGCCACTCAGTGGATGTTGGACAAACAGTTAAATAATTCTTAGATAGACACAAAGCTGACTCCTCTTCTCATCTGTTAGTTTGTTGAGAGAGAGAGAGAGAGAGAGAGAGAGAGAGAGAGAGAGAGAGAGAGAGAGAGAGAGAGAGACAGACAGACAGACAGACAGACAGACAGAGAGACAGAAAGAGAGAAGAGACACGAAACGAAAAAACATTGTTTGACTTGAGGATAGCATGTGTTTGCGAGTAAATGGGGGAATGTTCAGTTTTTCTTTTCAACTGATTATGTATGCGCAACAAAACAAAAACCTCGTTTGCTTTCATTACGTAGACAGCTAGATAAATAGTTGTGACGCAGCTGTTATGTTGACTCTTGCACAGTCAAAGCTGCCACGTGTCCGCACTTTCTGAGGAGCTTTCGAGTGCAGTTTGGCCCCCCCTCCAACATACAGACAGACAAACAGACAAACAAACAGACAGACAGACAGACAAACAGAAAACAAACAATCAGACAGACAGACAGACAGACAGACAGACACACACACACACACACACACACACACTCAAATACAACAACCACTAAAAACAACAACCCACAAACAAAAAGTTTCAGATATCAAACCCACTGTAAACGCGCAATCAAGATACATCAGAGGAGATACAATGCAAAATGAAGACGTGAGCAGCCTTCAGAGGCATCACAGCTTTTGCCAAGCAGACTTTACTTTTATCATTGACTAGATGTTCAACTCAACAATATGACGCGCAAATACCCACCAGTAAAGCACGGATCAACTACCTACATCCAGCCCCCCCCCCTCTCCCTGATATATTACACATATAGAGAAAACAACAAACTATCCCAGCTGCAGTCTGCTTTTGCTTGTAAAGTTGCAGCTGCACAGACTAGGAGATTCTGATTCAATCGTGTCTTGACAACACCGCCAGTGACATGACACTAGCAAAGGCAAGGATACAATCACATCATGGTAGACTCTGAAAAGGATACTACCGATCAATAAACCGTTTCCAATTACAAGGCAATTTATGAAACCTAGCTTAAGGCTTTCAAAACTTATAAGGAACAGAACCGACCATCCTCATGTTGCAAACGGCTTCAGATATATTTCCTGTTTCAAAGTCCTTGTTCGAAGATGTTTGTCTTGATCGTATGTCTTATGTCCGAAAGAGCCGAGACACAGGCCATCAGATAGTTATGGTCGTGGATATGCGTTTAAATGCAAATATTCCTTCCTTCAAGATTATTTCTATACAATATTTTCGGAAGCAAACAGTCTCTGTACTGTGTGCTTGTTTTGACATTCCGTGAGGACCCCTGTAACACATTAATGGCTGTATTTATCGCGCAAAATGATATCTTGATTGATTAGGTGCAGAACTCAGATCCCTACCCATGTAGGTAATTGTGTGCTATAAATTAGTTCATTAAATACGCAAGTATTGCTACATCCAAACCACAATGTTTTAAGTGAACTTTCAGCTGCAAAAATAGTATTAATTCTGCTCTGTTTCAAATTTTGTAATTTTATGCAACGGAATGATTGCTTGTAATGGGGTCTTCATCTGTATCCGAGAAAGCAAAATTATGTCTTTAACTAGACCCTTCTAGCTACAAGACAAAATATGCACGACTAACATTCTTCTACAATGTTCGCGGTGTGGCATTCGTTGACCTTAGCAACAAAGCATATTCAGCAGGTCTGAACAGAGAACGTGATTGAACTACCAAGTTTGCAACACAAAACGTTATTTTCCTAAGAAGACGTGGATGGTATTCTTAAGAAGGAATATTTGCCGGCAAAATGCAACAGTGGCGGCGAAACCGATAAACGGACATGTCCTCCAAATACTGACAATGTGATTCTTCGAGCTGTTATTCAATAGTGTTGCATAAAGTGCAAGAAATCATGACCTCTCCACTGAGTGCAAAAGTATGGCGTTTGTTTAAGGCGGCATGGGCCTAATTTGCGAAAATGTGCACCTTGTCGGGAGAAATAACTCGTCCCTCTTTTCCCTCTCTTTACCCCTATTTTCTCTCTCTTCTATTTCCGCAGCAGGTTAAAAACTCTTGTCATGATTCAGAGCAATACGGAAACGGGTGCTGCGTAGTTCCTTTTCGGCCCACTCCTTCTAATTGCTGATCAGAAATTCGCAAATACTTGACCAGCAGAGCCAATCAGACGAATACAAATACTGGGGCCGGCAAAACCAATCAAGGAAACAGAGGGAAAACCCATACAGAAGCAGGCAAAGTCAATCCGAGAAATGTAAATACGCCAATGAAAGGCACCACCTAGGACTCAAAATAGGAGACGGAGAGAGACCCAACCCAGAGATCAAATTTGTCGCCAGCTATTTCGGAAAAGAAGGAAACGCTATCGCCCAAGTTGTGATCAGCAATCGTTGATATTGACAGGTGCAGTGTTGACAGCTGGGTGCACGAGCAGCACGTCCGACAAGGAAGTTTAGCGAGCTATCAACATTCACACAAAAATGGGACTGGTGAAGAAGAACTGCGACAGCCAGGCCATTGCTGACTACTTTTTCTCTGTTGATCCCTTCCGTGGCACTTCAATTTTAATTTTCATTAATTTATTGTCCCTTCGCTACCCAGGTTGTGCGTGTGTATGTGTAATCAGCCACCTGCACTTATGGCAGAATGACCGAGGTCTTTTACGTGCCACAGTGGTGACACGGGGGTGGAACATGGATACCGTCTCTGAGTCTGCACATAAAGTTGACCCGTGTCCCGGATTCGAACCCGTGACCCGCGGATCACAAGTTCAATGTTCTACCCACTGAGCTACCGGGTCCCCATTGACACTCCCATTGTTATATATATGCATACCGCAGACCAAAGTCTTTCAGTGCCCAAAGCTGCCTTAACTATGTACCTTATATATGTGATGTTAGAAAAGTACTTGCAAATTTCGAAACATTTCTTAAAGGCAAAGTCTTTTCCCTTCGGCTCACCATCTGAGATCTGTTGAGGCTATTCCATGGCATTGGGCTATCCCTCCACTTGGTCACATACTAAATATCAACAACCCGACTGTTTTCTGTGCATAATTGAAAGCTTTCTTGGAGGTTGTAACTACGATTTTGTTATTTCACACAAAAACTCCACATTCAGGGTATCACAGATCATACCTAACGGCTTTCCCCTGAAATCGGCGTACGGCTGAATAAACGGCGGGGTAAAAACGGTCTTTCACGTGAAAACCCACTTGTGCAAAAAACACGAGTGTACGTGGGAGTTTCAGCCCATGCACGCAGAAAAAGAAGAAGAACTGACGGTTTTAACACAGTATTCACAAGGACAAAGACAATCTTGTTTTAGCAAGGAGGAATGATTTGGGAGCGAAAAGTGGAAGATTTTCTGACAATGTAAAGTACATACTTCACAACGTACAGCAAACTTGAAACAATTTTAGCCCACAAAACAATCACAGGAATCTCAAAATTTCATCACTGCAACTGACAACAGTATCAGGTGCAGAAAAAAGGATTGTATGACTACTTTGAGGACAATATTAATGACGTTTTTACCGTCGCTTCACCTAGATCGATCCATCTTTTCTGACGCTAAATGAATTACAGGACTGGCGCAGTTGCGCGGTGTTAAGACGTCGGCCTCCTAATCGGGAGGTCGTGAGTTCGAATCCCAGTCGCTGCCTGGTGGGTTAAGAGTGGAGATTTTTCCAATCTCCCAGGTCAACTTATGTGCAGACCTGCTAGTGACTTAACCCTCTTCGTGTGTACACGCAAGCACAAGACCAAGTGCGCACGGAAAAGATCCTGTAATCCATGTCAGAGCTCGGTGGGTTATAGAAAAACTTTCTTTATTCTTTCTTTATTTGGTGTTTAACGTCGTTTTCAACCACGAAGGTTATATCGCGACGGGGAAAGGGGGGAGATGGGATAGAGCCACTTGTCAATTGTTTCTTGTTCACAAAAGCACTAATCAAAAATTTGCTCCAGGGGCTTGCAACGTAGTACAATGTATTACCTTACTGGGAGAATGCAAGTTTCCAGTACAAAGGACTTGACATTTCTTACATACTGCTTGACTAAAATCTTTACAAAAATTGACTATATTCTATACAAGAAACACTTAACAAGGGTAAAAAGAGAAACAGAATCCGTTAGTCGCCTCTTACGACATGCTGGGGAGCATCGGGTAAATTCTTCCCCCTAACCCGCGGGGGGTTATAGAAACACGAAAATACCCAGCATGCCTCCCCCGAAATCGGCGTATGCTGCCAGAATGGCGGGGTAAAAACGGTCATACACGTAAAAATCCACCCGTGCTAAAAACATTAGTGAACGTGGGAGTCTAAGCCCATGAACAAAGAAGAAGAATTACAGCAGCTACACATGATGTCAACATGAAGGTTGCTAACTCAGTCCTTATGTTCAAAATAAAAATGCATGCCTGAGACGAAAATGAAGAATCTGACAGATGATCTCCAACATTCTGAACACAAAACCCAACAGCATCTAAAAATGTGTATTCCAGTCAACAATAAATGCATACAAAACTCGCAAGCTTTGAATCAAATAAAGAAAGAAGAAAGAAAGAAGAAAGAAAGAAGAAAGAAAGAACGAACGAAAGAGAATAAGAAAGAAAGAGAAAAAGACACCCCTCCCACTTCCAATTGGAACAGTATCACACGTCGATTATTCAATCAAAATTATATATGTAAAGTATATTATGTGAGTACACACCTTTGTCAAAAGATAAGAGCTTGCACTTAAATCGTAAAATATAAGAACCTTACCCGACTAGGCGGAGTTGGTGGAGTGTAGATAGGCATGACTGATTTTCAATCTGTCGATTTCTGCGTCGAAAGACTGGTCTGATTTAGTACTGATTTTCAAGAGCGAAAAAAACACTGCAACGCAATATGCACGCAACCCTGTCTCGCTCCATTTTCCAGATGATGTTTACAACAAAGTCGTCAAAATGTTCACGGTCTTACGATGTACGAAAGCACAAGGAATCTGTCGTCTGCACCAAAGAAACAGTTCACGTGACTTCTCACGCTCAGAGCTGAATGAAACGTTTATTTCACATAGTTCGTTGTGCAAAATGTTCGACGATAAGAGTCTAAAGAAGGCCTAGTTTTGTAGACTTTCAAGACACGGAACAGTTCTGGAAATAACACACTGGCGCGAAAACTATTACCGCACAAGAAGTGATTATACACGCTCGTCAGTAAATCAGTGTTTGTAAAAAACAGATGTTTTCCTTTGAACAAGTCTTTTGGAACTGAACTCCAAAGCAAAGCGGCTCCGAAAGAAATGGACAAGTTTTAGAGCCTCTCTTTTCTCTGGAAACGAGAAGCAGCTCAATTTCACGATCAAGGACCACAAGAGGGGAACTCAATGTCTTCGGAATACGGTGCCGGAAAAAACGCGGGATGACAAGTACTAATCACAAAGTTTGTAATCTGTCCAGAACCACCACTTGTCCGTTCTTCAGTCCCCCAGGAGAAGAAGACAGTCACTCAAAAACACCAGCAGGAAGCCTTCCACACTCTCACTCTCCACTGAAGCGAGGAACGGGTTCGATGGTATCTGTCAAAGCAGGAAATCGATGAGTCCGAGCACTGTAGGTTTTGGAGTATAGCAATGACTGATGGATAGCAAGTGTTGAGAGCGCCCGGAGACACGTGTGGACGGGGCGAAAGACAGGGTAGCAACTGACCTCTTCAGGGCACCGTCATCGTTATGCCAGAATCCCGCACGACATAGTCTAACCACGTGGACAGCTGGGGGTGACGGAGAGGGGGAAGGGTGGAGGAGGGACAGAACTGATGAAAAAAAGGTGGGAGGGGGAGGACAGTGGAATACGCTGGAGAAAAGGGGGGGGGGAGGAGGAGGAGGAGGAGGAGGAGGAGGAGGTATCGGAAAGGTAAAAGAACCAGGACCTTTCGAGAAACTCTCTCTTCTTTCCCCTAGCTCTCCTGTGTCAATATTTGAAACAAAAGGAATAGGAGCAGACGAAGCTGAGAAAGAGAGAGAGAAAGAAAGAGAGAGAGAGAGAGAGAGAGAGAGAGAGAGAGAGAGAGAGAGAGAGGCTGCCAAAAAACCAGCGCAGCATGCAGGGAGAGGGAAAGAGTCAATGTTGACAGGCATCTTGCCCAACTGCCCCCCCCACCCATCCTTACACCACCAGTATTTTGCTCTCGACTCCTTCGCCACAACTACTCCCCCCCCCAACTCCCCCCCCCCCCCAACCACTTCAAAAAGCAAGAAGGGGTAATATTGAAAGAGGCAAAGTGGACGACAAGCGGGCCAGAGCGACCAGCAAACAGAGGTATTCCTCTAGACCCTGGTCCGTGGGATACGGCGGGAAGAGTGACTGCCAGCCCCTGCAAACCTCCAACCAGAGACCATGGCCAAGCGACTTTAAGACATTCTCTAGCCTCTTCAAAAACAAATCACCCCAGCTGTTAGTCCTCTTCGTCTTCGTTTTCAGCCTCAAACAATCGAAAGGAGAGATCTTTAGATTGACTGAGGGAAAGCGAATAAAAAAACCCGAAGCAAGCAATGTTATAGGAACGTTTAATGGCGACAAAACAAAACGTTACGGAGTTGTTGGGGAATAAGTTGCTGAGTTAAAGTTTTTTAATTCTAAAATAATTTGGGAACGTTGGCAGTCTTTTTGTTTTTGAATTTGAGGGTCCTCCGAAAACGGCGTATGGCTGCCTAAATGGCGGGGTAAAAAACGGTCATACACGTAAAATTCCACTCGTTCAAAAAACACGAGTGTACGTGGGAGTTTCAGCCCACAAACGCAGAAGAAGAAGAAGAAGAATTTGAGGGAAAGCGATGTCAGAATGAAACTTCACGGCAGTAAGGCAAAAAAAAAAAAAATTGTCTGTTTCTGTTAACATGGCTAAAAAAAATAGGGTCGGTAGGCCGGGATTTTTTTTAAAATTTTTTTTATACCCCAAATGTAGACCAATAAAACTAACTTTAAAAATCGCGCAAAGAGACTGGATTCACTATACATAGAGACAAGACACTCAACACATTTACAAATCGTCAGCGGACTTTCGTTTTCACACGTTTTTGTTGTTCATTTTCTCACCCTGTCCTTTACCACCCAAAAAAATAAAAAAAACTTTTTGAGTTTGGAAAAAAAAAGTTTAGGGTCGGCGCCGAAATTTAGGGTCGGTCGGGTGACCAGAAACAGACAATTTTTTTTTTTGGCCTAAGCAACAGCAACGCGGTATTGTTATTTCCTCACTTCACTGTCAAGAGTTGCTCTATCGATGGGAGGGAGACATCTGAGCAAATCTGGTTTCCAGATCATGAGCACATGCACAACAAACTCCATCCACATTCATGGAACAAGCTTGCCCAAACAAATCTGCTCTTGAAACAGGTTGGCAAGCCTCCATCTTGCATGCTCCACTTTACCGCGAGATATTGAACAAGGGACTGTGTATGTCGGGGTCAAGTTCACCTACCTGGTCATGTGTTTGGGATCAGGTTTAAGGGGGATCATGAGCTGGGCAGATGAAACACTGCCCCCACCCCCCAGGTACACTGACCACTGTCAGGTGTGTCCTGAGTGGCCTTGGGAAAAACGGACATTCAGCTTTTTATCCACTGTTTTATATTCATGTCCTCAGGTGCCTTAAACCTTCCATCAGACGAACAGGTAAAAAGTACAAATCAAAGAAAGCTACTTTGCTGAATTTCTTCTCAAAATTGACCTCTGCTTTCCTGCCTACCGACAAAAAATATCACTTTTAGTCCTGAGGATCATTTACTTCTGTCGAACCTTCCACGGGTAGCCATGAGAGAGGCCTGGGTGTCTGCTAAGCTGACACAGATAGCCTACCGTCTGAAAGTTCAGCCATTTGCACTGAGGCGTCCATCACAACCTCCCTTTAGTCAGCATGGCTTAGGAACCCATAGAGCATCTCACAATTCCCCTGGGCCTTTTTTGACTGTCCGCCTTACTGCTGTAAGCAGTTTATTCATGATCGATATAAGTTTCACCTTCTCGCATCCTACCCCCGAAAACCCCCACCAGCGAGAAGCATTATCGATCTGATCTTGACACTATCATTGTTACACACACTTTGCTCCTTATATTTCTACAGATATGATCGGGATCCTTTTGCAATCCAGCTCAGAATTATAGCGAGAGACGCCGTCAAACGCGGCTGCTGATGATCTACAGATCCGATTTGTACCATGGAGTAACTAGAGGATTACTCGCAGACCAATTAAGAGAATGCACGCTATCAACCACATTAAAAACACTCAGAGAACTGGAAAGGCATGTCACAAAATAGTGGAACTGTAGGTGCATACCAGTCACACAGTATTGGAACTAAAAATGTACACTTGTCACAGAATGGTCGGATTGAAAATGCATACATTACACACAATGGTGAAACAGAAAATGAATGTCTCAAATGGCATCCAGCTCCGAGGAATGACTCTCCTCCTGAAATTTCCCAAAAGACATCATCAGAATACCCATTTTCGCGATCCAGCTCAAAGGAACAGCGAATGGTGACCCCAACAATACGGCTTCTAATGCTCTGAATTCCCGAGGCGCAAATCCGTAGCTAATCTCGGCACTGTTACATTCGCTGTCACAGTAAAACCTGCCCTGGGCGACGACCTCTTGATAACGACCACCTACCTATTACGACCATCTTAAAAATCACCAACGATATTGTTCATTTCTGCCATTTTTGTCAGATCATTTGTAAACCACAGTCCAAGGATCTTAAACCTTTCTGGATTCCAAGTCATTTTTCTATGTGGAAGAAACTGAGTAGGGTTATTTCGTTCACTGCCTGCCCAAACATTACAAGTTTTATCATAATTAAGTTTAAGTCCTGAAATACAAGCAAATTCATCAAGAGTATTAAATAATTCCACAAAAGATTGATTCGAGCCTTCAAGAAATGTGGTTAACGTTACTAGGAAAATTCAAGAAACAAAATTGAAGTGGTTTCAGATAAAAATAAATAACCGAATGCTTGTAACAAACTCAGTCCTTAAGGAAATGAAAGTTGTTAATAGTAATTTATGTAATTTTTGCAAAGTTGAAAAAGATTCGATTTACCATTACTTATGCAAGTGCCAACATGTCAGAACCTTTTGGGCTGAGTTTGAACAATTTCTAAAAAGGAAATGTGACAACTGTATTAGACTAAACCTTACTGATAACTTGATACTTTTTGGTTTTGACAGTAACATAAAGACAGATCAAGGCTTTGATTTCATACTCTTGAACGCTAAATTTTTTGTTTATAAATGTAGAATCAATAACATCAGACCATGTTTACGTGTATTTTTGAAAGAATTATCTTATCTACATAAAATTGACCAATATGTTTACAGTATTCATATGAAACAATATCAGTTTACCCTTAAATGGGCTCCATATAATGCATTATTAGCTGCCATATAAATTATGTATCATGTTGTTTTGTCAAATATTTATGTACCTTGAATTGTTTGACAATTAATTCATGCATGCTTGAATAAAAAATGTTGAAGAAAAAAAAAAATCACCAACGATATTGTTTGTATATAATTTACCTTTCCATAGCGAACACCTATCTACCACGACCACTTTTCGCCCGTCTCTTGGTGGGGCATTATAAGACTGGTTCTTCTTCTTCGTTCAAGGGCTGAAACTCCCACGTTCACTCATGTTTTTACCTATTTGATCGTTTCTACCCAGCCATTTAGGCAGCCTTACGTCGCTTTCAGGGGAATAGACTGGTTGGACTGTTTTTACAAAAGTATGATCGGAATACTCGAACCAGCTCGTCCCGATGTGCACAGCCAGAGCTATTTGCACTTGCTAATATATCTAAAGACATGATGAAAACACTCACCCGATCCAGCTCGGAGTAACAGCGAGCGGTGCCCTCGATGCGGTTCCTGGTGCTCTCCAGGTCCGATGTGTAGAGACGAAGGCGGTGCTCCAACTCGCTGCTACAGTCCACGTTAAACGGAGCGGTCTGGCCTAGCGTCTCAGACTCCTGCAGCAAGCTGGTCCCTCTCTCGATCTGCGCCTGAAACCATAGGATAGGAATGTTGTCATTGAATGAGGTTGAAAGTAGTTTGTTCATTCCATGATTCGTATTCTCTTAGGAGACAGGAGTCTGGGCCCGCATACATATCATTAAATGTTGTTCGTGTTTAGGGCGGTTATTTCCAAGAGAAAGAGAGAAGGAGGGGGGAAAACAGGGAGGGAGGGAGGGAGGGAGAGAGAGCGAGAGAGAGAGAGAGGGAGAGGGAGAGGAGAGGGAGAGAGAGAGAGAAAGAGGGAGGAAAAGAGAGAGAAGAGAGCCAGAGAGAGAGAGAGAGAGCGGGGATGGGGGATAGAGCGGGGGGGGGGGGGGGTAGAGGAGGATAGAGGGGGGGGGAGATAGAAGACAGAGAGAGAGAGAAAGAGGAGCGCCACAGAGACAGAGAGGATGACGGCAGGTGATACTTGAACTGCACTGCGACTCGTCCAGCAAATAAACCATTTGTGGTTTCACTACAGTTTTATACACACACAAACCCAACAACAAACAAACTTCAAAGCACAGGAAAAAAAGAAAAAAGAGAAGCCTTGGAGTGATGTGGGAGGAGGCAAAGGAGCATACACGGATGGGTGTGTGCGTGTGCGTGTGCGGGGGAGAGAGAGAGAGAGAGAGAGAGAGAGAGAGAGAGAGAGAGAGAGAGAGAGAGTGAGAGAGAGAGAGAGAGAGTGAGAGAGAGAGCGAGAGAGAGAGACAGAGAGAATGAGAGAGAGAGAGAGAGAGAGAGAGAGAGTGAGAGAGAGAGAGAGAGAGAGAGAGAGAGAGAGAGAGCTTGACTGTATTCAGTTCTTGAAGAGCTTCCCGAGTACCTCCATTAGCCGTTTTCATTTCGAACCATTGATTATTCTCCACCATCACCCCCCTCCCGCTTCCCCCACCCCTCCAAATCACAAAACCTTTCCTCGAAAATGAGTCCAGGAAAACGAGAACGTGACCACACATAAACCAAAACCCAAAAACGAAATGGCATTGTATTTCACTCCGACAGAATGACTTCGGGCTAATGTCAAGACGATGTATCTGTTTCATTCCATCTCATCTCCTTATTCCCAGCTTCAACAAATCCTGAAAACACAACCGGACAAACGAACTGTCAGTTAACATACCTAAACAGGCGTGTAAATAAAAGAAAGTCTACTTCAACCTTCAAAAACTAACAGAAAAAAAGTTCTTTTGTATTGTGTTCTATTTTTTTTTATTGATTTGTAAAGCTGATTAGGCCAAAAAAAAAATTGTCTGTTTCTGGTCACCCGACCGACCCTAAATTTCGGCGCCGACCCTAAACTTTTTTTTTCCAAACTCAAAAATTTTTTTTTCTTTTTTGGTGGTAAAGGACAGGGTGAGAAAATGAACAACAAAAACGTGTGAAAACGAAAGTCCGCTGACGATTTGTAAATGTGTTGAGTGTCTTGTCTCTATGTATAGTG
>NC_090245.1:10195049-10202030 GCF_037325665.1 Littorina saxatilis | reverse complement strand
TTTTAATGACCAAACTCACTCATTAGTTTTTAAGCCATCAAGCTGAAATGCAATACCGAAGTCTGGGCTTCGTCGAAGATTGCTTTGCCAAAATTTCAATCAATTTGATTGAAAAATGAGGGTGTGACAGTGCCGCCTCAACTTTTACAAAAAGCCGGATATGACGTCATCAACAGTATTTATCGAAAAAAACACCATTCTGGGGATATCATTCCCAGGAACTCTCATGTCAAATTTCATAAAGATCGGTTCAGTAGTTTGGTCTGAATCGCTCTACATACACATACAGACAGACAGACACAAACACATACACCACGACCCTCGTCTCGATTCCCCCCTCTATGTTAAAACATTTATTCAAAACTTGACTAAATGTCCAAGAAACACCTAGCGACGCGACCTGGAGGCCGACACCAGAAAGATGGGCTTCACCTGGAGTCAGATAGAAAAGATGGCCCAGGACAGAGGACTCTGGAGAGCTGTTGTTGGCGGCCCATACCCTGACAGGAGTGACGGGCATTGAGTTGAGAGTGAGTGACTAAATGTAAAAATAGGGTCGGTAGGTCGGGATTTTTATATTTTTTTTTTACATATTTTTAAGTTATTTTGCCAAAAACCAAAGACTTTTTTTTTCTTTTTTTTTTCCCCAAATGCCAAAAAAAAAGTCTAGGGTCGCGCGAAAAAATAGGGTCGGTCGGGATACGGTAAACAGACTATTTTTTATTTTTTTTTGGGGGGCCTAATATGACGCGCTACATTGAGCGCACTCAATGAATCAAACAAATAGACAGACAGACAGACAGAAAGACAACCGGACAGACGGACGGACGGACGGACGGACGGACAGACAGACAGACAGATGGACATACAGATAAACAGATAGATGTTGTTTTGTGTGTCCGAACACAATTCTCTTTCTCCATAAGATGGCAGTCAAAGACACTCCTATCCGTATCAGTCAATAAGAAATATTATAGATTTATTAATCATGTTCATATCCGGGATGTTCTGTGTTGACTTTGGCACAGTAAGATTCTGCCCCCACACCCCACCCCTCATTTCATGACGGTTGTGTCTAGTGTTATTTATTGCACAGTCAGAGTCACTCCCCCCCCCTCTCTCTCTTCCCCCCCCCCCTCTCTCTTCCCCCCCCCCCCTCTCTCTTCCCCCCCCTCTCCCCCAATGAATTTTATGCACTGAGTCAAATATATTTATAGACATCTCTGCGATTTCATGTCCGTGGTGTACCTCGACTCACACGTACAGTCGTACACCCCCCCAACCCCCCCATAACCCCCCCCCCCCCCCATCGCTTAAGGGTGGGGTGGTGAGGGTCTTTGAAAGGTGGTTCCAGAATCTGAATCTATGCCGCGGTGAAATGTGGTGGTACCTTTACTCCGTTTGCTGATGCATTCCTCTGCTTCTCAGTTCAAGTCTCGAAACCCTCGGGGTTATTTCAAATTCTTCTTTGTTCACAATACCACTGAGATGGGGACGCCACACATTGCGGGCGGGGGTCCGTTCGAAAACCGTGAACAATTCGGTCCGACAGGTCCAAGGACATGGAGAAGACTGAGACAAGATGTTCGTGCCCCCGTGTCTTGCCTAACGGTAATAATTATCGGGGACACAACAGCATCCCCTGAGTGAAATGAGGGGGAGGGGGGGGGGGGGGGGTGGTAGAGTCTAACAGACAGGGTGAGGAATATTTTTTTCTTCAAAAATGTGTGTGTGAGAGAGAGAGAGAGAGAGAGAGAGAGAGAGAGAGAGAGAGAGAGAGAGAGAGAGAGAGAGAGAGAGAGAGAGAGAGAGAGAGAGAGAGAGAGAGAGAGAGTGGGAGAGAGACAGACAGACAGACAGACATATACAGAGACAGAGACACTTGAAAGACAGGCAGAAAGAGGTCGAGATATCTAGATGGACAGAGACAGACAGACATACATACAGAGGGATGAAAAAGCAGAGAGAGAGAGAGAGAGAGAGAGAGAGAGAGAGAGAGAGAGAGAGAGAGAGAGAGAGAGAGCCGGAGAGAGTGAGACAGACAGACAAACAGACATACATACATACAGACAGACAGACACATAGAAATTATAAACACAGAAACATACATGCCAAACCTCAACACCAACAGCCCAACGATAAGGTAATGCCATCAACTGAAGAGAATGGCCGACCGAATACCCCTTGCTCGGAACACTGGCCGCTAACACCCATCCACGGGTCTGACCACAAGTACACTCTCTTGGCTTACGAGGTGTCTTTCACTTGCGCGCGAGGGGACATTCTGGACAATGACCTTTGAAATCCTCCAAACTTGTTAACAACACTACTCGCAAGACTACTGCCACGTGAATTTTGAGCGAATCGTCACTAGCACATCTCTTATAGCTTCTCAGAAGAAGAACAAGAACAAGAAAAAGAACACAAAGAACAAGAACAAGAGTTTATTCCGCCATATATAGCATAACAGCCATTGGTCATCAAGAACAAGAGTTTATTCCGCCATATATAGCATAACAGCCATCGGTCAATGTCCAGTTAGTTGTCGAACGTAAGTTTTATTTTTAATGCAAGCCTACAAATACTTAACATATATATGATACATTGTAGTCATTCTGATAATCATCGCTCCACGGCTATCGCCAGTTGTCTCTCTGACCGGACGCGAAAGTCCTACGCGAATCTATCAAAACAAGAATACAGAGTTATCTCCCATATGTTGTTCGCGAGCAGTGTTCGCGAGACGAAAATGATTGCAGATTGGCCGACTTCGACAGTGATCTCCGTTCTGTTCTTCACAGTTATGATAAAGACATTGTTCTAAGGTCAAAACATGTCGACATTTTGGGACTGCTGCCGGAAGGAGACCGTAATATATGGTTGCATCACTGTCAAAAAAATCGTCTGCTCCAGCGAGCGCCGAAACCAAACGGTTGATTATCACGTGACACTTATGCCATATTTATAGTTGTTTGCACAGTAAATACAGTCGCGAAAAATAGCTCGCTTGAAACTAACTTATATATCAATTCCTTTGTAATTAAAAAATTACACAACACCATGAAAAATCATTATCGACGATCGCAAATCTGCTTACATCCATAACACATTACGAAAAGATCTAAATATGTAAAAAATCGATTTCCTCGCCAGACAAGGAAAACCAAGGCATCCTGTCAGGGATAGAATGAGCCGAACTCATTTTGACCTGAGGTCAGGATGACATTGTATAGTGTCTATTGATCATGACCTATAGTCAAAGGTTCATTGCATTGGATCTACCACTACTCCGCGCTTGCCACAATCGGGATTGCTTCTACATCCTATTGAAATGTATCAAAGTGCTATTGCAAAATATATCAAAGAGTGTATGAAAATCATTAAACACTTCTGGTATAATATAAACATACGTCCACAAGCATGACATTCATTTGCTGTATTTAAACATGTGTCGACAGGTATGCGAATTACTGAACATATCCCTGCGGATGTGTTATTGTACATCGTCAACACACAAGCGATTATTTGACGTAGACATGTTTCGACAGGTAAGCAAATGTATTGAGTGTAAACCAATGTCAACAAGCATGACGTTTCTGTTTGTGTGTACCAGATCTGACACAATCACTGTTGACAGTCTGTACACTAAATCCTGTTATAAACACTCGGGCTGTTTCTTATCAGAATCGATTTGACATAACCACAGTTGGAGGATCTACGAGGACCCGTCATGAACAGATGTCCGAGTGTCCAACACAGGTCAGGTTGACCCTCGGAACTGTCTATCACCTGGTCAAGGGCCCAAGGACTATCGACTTAGTTGTCCAGGTTTTGTTTGTAGCCCAATCTAGGAAACTAGCTTTCACACAGACACACGCAATTGTACACCACATATACTCACGCACGCACGCTCGCGGCGCACGCACGCACGCGCACACTCTCTCTCTCACACACACACGCATGCACGCTCGCAGTGCACGCGGCGCACGCACGCGCACACTCACACACACACACCGGCACGCGCACACACACGCAGGGCGCTCTCTTACACACACACACACACACACACAGATAGATACACACACACACACAGATACACACACACGCACACGCACACACACACACACACACACACACACACTGCCATCTCGCCCAGTTGTACCAACGCACCCACACAACGCGACTGAGATTTTCATCAAGGATAGCGCACAGATCAGAGAAGTCTTCTTCTTCTGCGTTCGTGGGCTGAAACTTCCACGTACACTCGTGTTTTTGCACGAGTGGAATTTTACGTGTATGACCGTTTTTACCCCGCCATTTAGCCTAGCCATACGCCGCTTTCGGAGGAAGCATGCTGGGTATTTTCGTGTTTCTATAACCCACCGAACTCTGACATGGATTACAGGATCTTTTCCGTGCGCACTAGGTCTTGTGCTTGCGTGTACACACGAAGGGGGATAAGTCACTAGCAGGTCTGCACATAAGTTGACCTGGGAGATCGGAAAAATCTCCACACTTAACCCACCAGGCGGCCGCAGCCGGGATTCGAACCCTCGACCTTCCGATTAAGAGGCCGACGTCTTACCACCCCGCCACAGCGCCCGTCCGATCAGAGAAGTGATAATAACGACAGGTACAGGCATCTTTTTGACAGGCGAACAAGAACACACCATACTGACCCTCATTTCAGACACGGTCAAGTTAGTTAAGTCACTTTGAGTTGAGGTAAATCAGTCATGAATGACCCCTGAAGTTTGTTTCCATAGCAACGTTTTCTGAGTGAGGACAAGTCAGACACTTTGAGATAAGGGGAAACGGTAGGTAATGACCTTTGAGATTTGTTTCCATGCCAACGTTTACTGGTGTTTCTGTGTTCAAGGTTATCTTTCAACCCCAAACATAAGACTCACACTTCAAAAAGATCATAAGGCCCAGCACTCACCTATGTAACTTCAGCAGGACAGACGACGCACTGCAGCTTATCCCAGCCCGCTACACGTTGCGTGAAAGGAAAACAGGCCAAGTACTCGTCATAATCCCTATCGCAGCATCAACCAGTGGCATAGAAGCCGCTAGTGGCAAGCTCAATCGCGACCTTAGTACTAGGGCGCTCATAGCGCCCTAGAATAATATGCAGTGCGTCGTCTGTGCCGCTGAAACTGCGCAGGTATATTCTGCCCTTAACTGCTTTGACATATCTGTGGCGGGAAAAAAACCCGTACGATGCTCCGGGACGAAACGAAAGACGTAAATATTCAAAAACACAGTTCCGTTCCGGATAATTGGGGGCTGCCCATCGACTATTATCCAAGTTCCAATAGTACATACCTGAAAAAATACCATGTTGACATTCTTAACTGGTTAAAACCAACCGAAACCAAAAGACAGCAATGTCGGAACCGCACAGTCGGGATGGCACCAACCTTTCGTTGAAATTTATGATGACATTATCCCATCTTCAAAACTTTAGCACTTAGCATCCATTTTCAGACTGCCATACGCACACAAACACCGTGTCAGTGAACCCTGCCTCTGGCAGTGACAGTACTGGGTCATTGAAGAGCACTGAGCAGTCACACACAGCTTTGGTCACTCAAAGACTGGCCTGAAATCTTTACTGGATACCGGTCCCCCTTCACAAGCTAGGAACCGGTTTGGTATCTTGTGAGTTTTGCCACTCTAGTGGTTTCATCGAACTGTCTGCATTTTGTGCCAAAAATCGCCCTCTCTTTTTCTCTCTCTCTCTCGATCCATTTCAGGATCTGTTTCTCCCCCCCCCCCTGACACCGCTTCCGGACACTCTCTCACTCAAAAGTTTCTCCGCTCAGTGTAGCGCGCAGTAGAATGTCTCTCTCTCTCTCTCTCTCTCTGTGTAAAAAAGCATATATCTACACTTATTCTCGTAACCCTCGAAAATAAAAATAAATTGTCCTTGTCATTCTCTCTCTCTCTCTCTCTCTCTCTCTCTCTCTCTCTCTCTCTCTCTCTCTCTCTCTCCGTTATTCCTCCCACCCTCATCCAGGGGTTTTCTTTTCCTTGTTCCATCCACCTCTTCCCAATCTCTTCATAACCACCCCTTCCCCATCCCACTCCAGGATCGTCTGTTCCCTCCTCCTCCCCGAATCACCCTCCAACCCCTACCCCGCTTCGAAAAAATCCCCATTCCCTTCCACAACAACCCGCTTCCCCTCAACCCCCATCCACCCCATCCACCCCCCTCTACCCCCATCCCTTCCCTCTCCAACCCACTGGCACCCAGACGTCTCACAACCATGGGCATTTTTCAGTTCTCTCTCGATGTACTGTGAGAGTCGTTCTGCACACAGAACCCACGGGGCCGCGGGGATATTGGCACACTCTCACGTCCAATCGATGTTAGAGATGTTACGGTTAGACGAGATGATTTTTCCTGGCACAACCACTTGTCTGGGGAGAAGTTGTTCTATTCCGTCGGATACTTCTCTTCTTTTTTTGTTTATCGCGCGTATGGGCTTCCGTAGCACTAAATGGCCTGATGTCATTTGTTGTCATAGCGAAACACTCTGGTTATATCTGTACAGAAACATATTTAAGTTGTATGCCCTGGCGGCAAAGCCATGTCTATCTGAATGAAAAGTTTGGAAATAAATAGGAGAACATCGGAAGAGATACTACGAACACTGTGTTTCTACGGACATTTTTTTTCAGACTCTGTAGAATATTATGGACAGACTGACTGAAATGATTATGAGGGGACACAGACAGTAGTGGACTGAAGAGTGTTGTGGACATGCAGTGACTATGTGTGCATGGGTATTCAAAGCCATTTATAACAGCTTCAGACTATTGAAGCATTATTGCACAAATGAATATCGCGACAAGACGTATCGTATCTACAAAAAAATAAATGCAACGCAGGCAGATTGGAAATGTTAGCGTCAACTGGAAGTCAGATTATCCAACCAAATATCTAGGATCCAAATTTAAAGTCAGACGCACAAA
>NC_090245.1:10180049-10190049 GCF_037325665.1 Littorina saxatilis | reverse complement strand
GCGCACGCACGTATACACACACACACACACTCACACAGACACACACACACTCACACACACACACACACACGCATGCACGTACACACATACACACACACGTACACACTCACACAAACATGTACGCACGCACACACACACACACACACACACACACACACACACACACACACACATATCTTCTCCTCTCTTCCAGTAATTCCACCCCCACCACACCAAAAACGAACAAAACATGTTTTAAAGCACGTCAAAATTTGTGATTTCCCTACAAGTCATAATATACTCGTTTAGCCTGCTCTTAGAGCTGGTGCCAGACTTATGTCGAATGGAAACTTGTCTCAGCCGGGCGTGTAGTATAACTTTAATCTCGGGTAGCGGCACAATATATGAAAGAGATGCAGCTCTGCCCTCTGAACGAAGAGGGAAATCAAACAGATGACTGAAATATCACCACTGTTTATCACAACAGGAGATACACTGGCATAAAGTAACAAACACAGGAAGAGTTCAGTGTAAATGATGTCCTTTTTTCCAGCGTCGCGGACGACGCTGGTATCTGCGGTCGGGAAGACTTTCCACGAATTTGCCACAGGGCGCCGCCATGTTTTCTGTGCTCGACTGCGAGCAGACCACAGGCACATTACACCCAAAATTCTTGTAGGCATACACAGACGCAACATAGCATATACAGACAATAACACCCACAACACTTCAACTGCATATGAAAGGAATAAAAATAAATCCGCAAATCAGTCGCGCACAATACACCAGTTAGAAAAACAAGGAGTACCAAAGCGGCGTGCAGAAACTAAACTGACTCGGAGACTGAGAAGAAACATTTATCACACGATGTGGATAGCAAACATTAAAATAAAACAGATAAGTCAAGCAAAAAATAAACACAAATATCGAAAACACAATAAACAAAGGTAAAGAAAACAAAAAGAGATGCTTGCCGACAGTCAGTGTGTGTGTGCGTGGTTTGCCGTGTGCGTCAGCGGGGTGTGTGTGTGTGTGTGTGTGTGCGTGCGCGTGCATGCGTGCGTAGGCTACGTTCTTGCGTGTGTGCGTTCGAATGAGAAAGAAGAGAGAGAGAGGATTGAACAATGAGGTCACGTTCTCTGTCACATGAATACATATACACACACTGAAGGCTACTTCGGACACGAACACTTGCCAACAACTGTGGTTGGACATGCTTTTGAAATGTAATATTTTTTCGACATGATTTCTGGACATACGAATCCCGCTGTGTTGCCTACTGATGTTGCGAATGATGAAGGTTTTGAGTTGACTGACCTTGAGGAGGGATTGCATCAGGCGTTTATCGTCTCAAATTATATCCTTGCTACTTTTCAGGAGTCAACTATTGCCATTCATGGTAACTGTTCAATGTTTTTATTTGTTTGATTCCCATCAAAGAAACAGAAATGGTAACCATTCTTCAAATGGCGCTGCAGTTTTGATGTCATCAAGTTAATTCCTTTGCAGAATTGATTGATTTTCTCAAAAGCCATTATCAATGTGTTTATCAATTAACACCTGTTCATTTCTGTCCAACTGCAATGCAAACTCAATGTGGAGGAAACAAGGATTCATTACAAACAAGTCATCCCTGTACATCAACAGATTTATGTACCTCAATCAATACTGCTAGTATGAGTGACAGGAATCTAAAAGAAAAAACAACCAAACGCAAATGTACTACTACTTCTACGACTCGTTTGAATGTAAAACAGAAATGTAACACTATCTGTGACAATGACGGTTCTTCGACTCGTTTGAAGGACAGTATAGATCGAACCTTAACCCACAACTACGACAATTTGTGTCAGACTTTTTTGAACAGGAAAATATGCCTCTGTTCAACAGTAACCAAAACATGGAAGATGTTTTTGAAACTTTACAGAAATGTAACACTAGCCTATCTGTGACAATGTTGCTTTTGAATTGAACCCACATTTGTTGAACAGGAGAGAATGTTCCTGGTCAACAGTGCCCAAAACACTGAATCTGACGTTTTTGAATCTTTTCTGTCATCTAACTGAATCTGACGTTTTTGAATCTTTTCTGTCATCTAACCCAATTGCTCATGACTTCATCGATCTTGAACATGCCTACTTTTCAAAGAAAGACAGACAAAAGCGAAATCTGCATGTTAGCCATCTGCCTGAAATGGTCAATGCACTTTTGTAAAATTGTCACAGCTGTTATGCACTTTTGTGAAATGGTCAGTGCTGTTGTGCACTTATGCAAAACTTGGTGCTGTGCTGTTAACATTTGAACAAAATGCATTTTGTTCAAATGTTTAGTGCAACTTGCTACTATATAATCGCTGTATGCGCTTTGTGGTAATAATGCACTGTTGTGAAAAGTTTGCGCTAAATGTTGGCACTATGCATCATTGTTGGAGCACCCTCCTGTAGATGCACCATGCTGAAAAATGTACTTATGAATCAAGCATTGAGTGAAATAAACAATTTATATATCCAGCACAACATGCAATTCATTAACTTTTGACCCTAACCTTTAACACTTCCCAAAATAAATCTTTGGTGGACATTGCATCGACGCTGTTCATTTTGAATGAACATTTTTCTTGGTGTGACTGGGGGCTGGCTCCACGCAAGGTGACTGCTGACGCAGATGCTAGATTCTCTTTCGGTATCACAGATTACTTTTTACATTCATTGCCGCTTAGGAGAGATAATGGGTTGCCATTTCTGATAAACAAAATGTCTGGCGAAGTCGAGCTGGGGATTCCACGAAGGAAACATATCGTACTTTAATAAGTCTGCAGGAGTTTTGTGTCGGGTTTTCTAGTTACAACACAGACTAAGCGATTTTGGTCGTACAAAACGTGTGAATGTGTGTGTGTGTTGGGGGGGGGGGGGAGGAGTCACAGCTGTTTCTGTCGTTCTGATTTCACAATACCTCATACACCCCTTAATTTTCACACAGCCGTACATATAGACAGACACGCCTTATCCACACACACACACACACCGGCACACACATGCACACACACACACACACACACAAACACACACACATATTACATACGCACGCACGCACGCACGTACGGATGCACGGACGCACGCACGCACGCACGCACACACAAACAAACACACACACACACACACACACACACAAACAAACACACACACACACACACACACACACACACGGCACACATACACGCGCTCTTAGTGTCAGGCAGCACATAGTTTCAGCAACCACCAATGAGTTCTGCGATTTCAATTGCTCATCCAGAGAAACCTGTCAGAATAGCATGGGAGTACAGTCCAGTGTGAACAAGAAATTCCTCCGAGGTAGGAAAAACACCCCCGTCCTTACCATTCTCACTGCCACCAACTGAGAAGGTTATTTCCCTTTGACCATTAATATGTCCCTCTATAAGTCCTTGTAGAATCTTAATCCACCAATAACTCCCTAACCGTGTGTTTGACTGGTCCCAATTTTTGTAAGGACCGTGTCAGGAATGTATAGAACCTGTTCACCAAGTTTGGTGACGATCGGTCCGTTCATTCTTGAGATCTATATGCGAACACAAACAAACAAACAAACACATCGAGCGAATCCTCTATAAGTCCTTGTAGAATCTTAATCCACCAATAACTCCCTAACCGTGTGTTTGACTGGTCCCAATTTTTGTAAGGACCGTGTCAGGAATGTATAGAACCTGTTCACCAAGTTTGGTGACGATCGGTCCGTTCATTCTTGAGATCTATATGCGAACACAAACAAACAAACACATGGAGCGAATCCTATACACACCCCTATACCGGGGGTGTAAAAACAGGCACAACCGTCTTGATCTTTCAACACCTCCTCTAGACCAGAACGTACCCTGGTGCAATGCTCTATCATGGTATTCCACCGGGGCACCTGCAAACATTCCAGAGAGTTGGAAAGCTTTTGCAGTTCACCATCCATAAAGTGAAGAGAAAGAGAGAGAGGGAGAGGGAGAGAGAGAGGGAGACAATGACAATGACAATGACAAATTCTTTATTAACGAGGGTAATGGCATAAGCAAACAGGTGCTTTTTTACATCCAGCCGTCGCCCATGGGAGGGTTTAATCTAATGATAATACGTTTTAAAAGCGAGAGAGAGAGAGAGAGAGAGAGAGAGAGAGAGCCGAGAGAGAGAGAGAGGGGGAGAGAGAGACAGAGAGAGAGAGACACAGAGAAAGACAGAGCGAGAGAGAGAGACAGAGAGAGAGAAAGAGACAGAGGGAGAGAGAGAGAGAGGGAGAGAGAGAGGGAGGGAGGGAGGGAGAGAGAGAGGGAAAGAGAGAGAGAGACTCGAGAAAGAGAGGGAAAGAGGAAGGGAGGGGGGAGGAAGATTGAGAGAGATATCATGTGTGTATGTGTGTGTGTGTGTGTGTGTGTATGTGTGTGTGTATGAGTGTGTGTGTGTGTGTGTTAGCGCGCGCACGCACGCACGCACGCATCTGCGTGTGCTTGCTTGAACGCATTCCTCAAACCAAGCTTTTAGTTTAAGTAAGCGAATACACAAACTAACATATCTCCCTTTTATCACAGCTTACCAGTGTGTATACGCTTCATCAATTAGCTAGTTAATTAAACACCAGCCTACGTGTGTGGGGGCATCATTAGCTCATTAGGGCCGCGTGTCTAATTGCACATTCTATGTGAAGAAGGGCACAGCCATGATGACACCTCAAGGTGAACTGGATTAAAGCGACCTCAGCTGAAGATGTGCTGACTGTGCAAAAAAGAGAAGGCAGAAAAATATTAAAAAGAGAAAGAGCAGCATCAACGATTCGGCAGACAACAATCATAGGTATAGGTCTACCTCGCTTGGATAACTCATTTCCAAGATATACCCTTAGTTCCCGATGCTCAACTAACAGGACAATAAGCATCACGGCTAGTTTTTGAGATGAGAGAGGGGAAGTTATCTAAGACTGAGCATAACTTGAAAGCCAGGTAAGCGATAATAATTTCTGCTTCCCAGCCAGTACAAACTCATCAACACCCCCCCCCCCCCACCCCCCCACCCCCTTCACAACCGTGGAGACTGTTCTAAGCTGACAGAAGGAATAACAAATAGCCTGAACTCCGTTTCAACTTTTGGACTAAAGTGATTTGTCTTCTTGTTCTTGTTCTTGTTCTTGTTCTTGTTCTTCTTCTTTCTTCGTCTACTTCTTGTTCTTCTTCTTGTTCTTGTTTTCCTTCTTCTTCTTTCTTCGTCTACTTCTTGTTCTTGTTCTTCTTGTTCTTGTTCTTGTTCTTCTTCTTTCTTCGTCTACTTCTTGTTCTTCTTGTTCTTCTTGTTCTTGTTCTTGTTTTTCTTCTTCTTCTTCTTTCTTCGTCTACTTCTTGTTCTTGTTCTTGTTCTTCTTGTTCTTCTTCTTTCTTCGTCTACTTCTTGTTCTTCTTCTTCTTCTTCTTTCTTCGTCTACTTCTTGTTCTTGTTCTTGTTGTTCTTCTTCTTTCTTCGTCTACTTCTTGTTCTTCTTGTTCTTGTTCTTCTTCTTCTTCTTCTTTCTTCGTCTACTTCTTGTTCTTCTTGTTCTTCTTCTTTCTTCGTCTACTTCTTGTTCTTGTTCTTGTTCTTGTTCTTGTTTTTCTTCTTCTTCTTCTTTCTTCGTCTACTTCTTGTTCTTCTTGTTCTTGTTCTTCTTCTTCTTTCTTCGTCTACTTCTTGTTCTTCTTCTTCTTCTTCTTTCTTCGTCTACTTCTTGTTCTTCTTGTTCTTGTTCTTGTTCTTGTTTTTCTTCTTCTTCTTCTTTCTTCGTCTACTTCTTGTTCTTGTTCTTGTTCTGCTTCTTGTTCTTCTCTTTACGCTTCCTCGGCACACTATCAGTCATGTGTGTTATGCAGACTAACGCATATATACTCTTACAGGTTGAGACTTACAGACAAAAAATGAGATTGCTGCTGACTTTGATTGATACGCTTTTGAGGATGTTGAGAGAAAAACAGAAAACACATCCAGCGCTCATTGCAGTGTGTGGTCGAGATGGATGAGTAAGAACGGTAATGTATCATTTTCAGGACAGGTGTACTGTGGTGCGCTGACTGACACCAACTGAATTCCAAGCGTGCGAAGTTATAAATCAGTGTTGACGGCATATACGGTATATTGCGATCACGCATGCACTCACGCACGCACGCACACACGCACGCACGCACGCACGTACGCACACACACACACACACACACGCACACACACGCACACGCACGCACACACACATTTACACAAACAGACAGGCGCGCGCATACACACACACACACACACGTTCTCTCTCTCTCTCTCTCTCTCTCTCTCTCTCTCTCTCTCTCTTTCTCTCTCTCTCTCTCTCTCTCTCTCTCTCTGATCGCAAACTAAAATACAGAAACGCACGGTGAGCAATCCTTAAGAACCATGCATATTTTTTAAATTGCAGGTTCTAATCTTACTTTACTCGCAAAATACAAAAATCTGTTTTCCGAAGCTAAGCAACATCAAAAGCGACACAAACAGCAAACCGTCGACAAAACCGCAAACTGGTGTGAGACCATTGAATCAGTTTGCCAGAGACGACTGACTGACCGACTGACCTCAATTTTGGCTGACGAGACACACCCACTGAAACCTGAATTTGACTCTCGACGCATTGACAGGAGTGGTAGACTGAGGGCTATGGTTGCTAGAACGTCACGTTTCCGCAATTCTTTTGTTCCCAGAGCTATCCATGCTTTCAACCAATCACATGTTAGAGGCCTCTATCATGTTTCTCTGTCATAATTATTACTGTACTCTGTTGCTGGGTTATCTGTAAAGTATGTATTTTTAGTAACTGTATTACCGTAGCCCAAATGTGCGGTGTTCTAGTCGACATGTGGTGCTTTGTAAACCTTGTGTGTGCGTGGATGTGGAGGTGGACTCTTGGACGTCTTTTTGTTATTGGAATTATGGTTTTTGTTAAATTGTATTGCTGTTGCTGTTGTTGTGTGAGTGAGTTGTGAGTTGGCAGAATTGACTTGACGGATGACTGTTTGCGTTAGTGAGACTGTGTTTAGTATGCATTCTTATTCTTTTGATTGGAAATGAGTATTGTTACAACATAATTTCCATATGGATTAATAAATTTGAGTTGAGTTGAGTTGAGTTGAGTGATATAACAGGTATCAGTATGAGCAGCCTCATTTACTGCACATAACTTGAAAGACGGAGAGCTAATCAGCGCTAAATCTGCGCCAAACGAAGTATCACCGATGCGCAGTCGTAAGACAGATGTTACCCAAACAAGCAAGAACACACATGCACACAGACACACGTCCACAATCGCACGCAGACACACTTACTCCCGCACTTGCACCACACCACTGACACATAGATATACAGGAGGGCGGGGACGTAGCTCAGTTGGTAGCGCGCTGGCTTTGTAGCCAGTTGGTCGCTATCAGCGTGGGTTCGATTCCCACGTTCGGCGAGAGATTTATTTCTCGGAGTCAACTTTGTACAGACTCTCTTTGGTGTCCGAACACCCCCGTGTGCACGCATGCGCAAGAAAAAGATCCCACGTTCACAGCGAAAGTCTCAGGGCTTGGAAAACACGACGACACGCATGCATCATCTCTCGTCTCTGATTATCATGATCGTATTTCGATACTTTGACGAGACAAACCCAATGCTGGTGTGTCGAAGAAGACAGCCACAGCGGGCTTGTTCAAATCAAAGTATCACACCATATCTTTAGCGTATTACCAATACCTGTCCCAATATAGACCAGTTGGTCAAAGAGGACGTTAAACCCTAATAGTCAGTCATATATATATACAGGGTGTCTCATAAACTGAACGTACTCGATTTTCTTTCAATACTACAGACAAGTCAGTAACTTTATTGAAATCAATTTTGCGTGATATTGTAGTCAGTTCATCCTCATTGCCAGGAATGTTTCCTGTGGGATGTTCTGGATATCTCTGAGAATGTGGTGGGGCTCCATCCTGTTGGAACCACTGTGTTGTCATTCGGATTTTTATTGTCTCTTCTCTTAGTTTTTCCATTTCTCGGTACTGATGTTTCAATGTCTTTTTGGGTACTTTTTGTGGAAACACCCTGTATATAATTATACACAACGACCACAACACTCTGAAGGAAACACATTTTCTTCGCCTAGAGCTGTTGTTTAATGCCTAGAAACCTTTTTCTTCATGCTTACTTTCTTGGCCTAAAACGTGACAGTTATGTTTTAACTTGGTTAGATGTTTTCAAATAGCCTGGAACCGAGACAAGAGATCGAGATATGAACTTGAGGCGGCACTGTCACGCCTTCACATTGATTTCATTTTCTCATTTTTCATTTTATTTTCATTACTTTATTGTCCCATCGCTGGGAAATTCGGGTCGCTTCCTCCCAGTGGAAAGCTAGCAGCAACGGAGTCGCGCTACCCAGGTGTCTGCGTGTTTAGGTGTATTCAGCCACCTGCACTTATGGCAGAATGACCAAGGTCTTTTACGTGCCATTGTGATGACACGGGGGTGGGACATGGCTTCCGTCTCTGGGTCTGCACATAAAGTTGACCCGTGTCCGTGATTGGAAATTGACATCTTTGACGATGTACGGACGATGGAAATGAAATAGACTGACATTTTGGTCAAGCAATCTTTGACCAGGTCGTGTTGTATTCTGTTTCATTTTCTGAATCCAAAAATATATGGGTATGTCGTGTTAACTCTAAAAATGGGCGCAACATTACAGAAAATCGGTTTATACAAACCCGGGTCTATGTTTTAATGTCTCGCAAAAACCAGCTCAGTCGAACCGTCTCGGTCTTCGGGTTTCGGCTAGCGAATTCTTGCTAGTAGTCTCGATCATGACTGATGTCGAGTTAATTAACAGTGCTGCCATTTTTGTTTTAAATTTCAGGCCGAAAGACCAACGAAATGTTTTGATATAGCTTCACGTGACTTGTCCTTTTTTTCGTCACCTTTTTCTTTCCCGAACTTTATTCTTCTTCTTTTTTCCACCGCAGTGGGTTTTCTGACTTCTGTCGTTTTTTTATTTTGCTTAACAGCTGCTGACGTATCTGCACAGTATATCTCCCGTTTCCTCAGTTCCTGTTGATTATCTCGAGACCTTCAGTAAGGCTCACCGTGCTCCTGCTAAAGTCCCACGCCAAGTAAAAAAAAAAGCTTTTTTAAGGTTCCCTTTCTTCCCGTTTCCCCTTCCTTTTAGACGAAGTCAATTACGTGGCTGTGGAAAGCTTTTTGCAACTTGCTTTTTTTGTGTGAGTGCGCGCGTGTTCGTGTGTTGTGTGTATGTGTGTGTATGTGTGTGTGTGTGTGTGTGTGTGTGTGTGTTTGTTTTGAGAGAGAGAGGGAGCGAGAGAGAGAGAGAGAGAGAGAGAGAGAGAGAGAAAGCGAAAGGGGGGGGGGGGGTTAAGGAAGTGAAACATTTTTAGATACAAAAAAGAAGAAATTAATAGGTGCTATAATTTTTAATCCAGCCCGTGCATAAGAACTATATTCAACAATTCATTGACAAAGCAAGGTAGTCAGAGAGAAAATCTGGACCCGTGCGTCCTTGAACCTCGACTCAAACAATAATATTTATGTTAGATGGCTACACACGCAAACTGTTTGTTCATCCTTCGCATACTCTTGCTTTGGTTCATGTTCCATCCGTGTTAACTGGCAGTCGAAGCAGAGACTGGAGAGCAAACAGACTACAGTCGAACATGCCGTTGCAACCACTTCTCCCAAGCGACAGTCTGCCCAACATGCCGCTATCGGGAGGACGTCAGCCAGGCGTCAGCCAAAATTAACTTCAGAATAAATGTTTCCCCACTTTTTTCAAGTGGTACAATTATCTTGAGGGAGAAAAGCATGTCAAGATCTTGCAACTGAAGCAGATTTATGATGTAATTCAATCGATTTTACCCCAAATTCGATTATTCGAGAACGCACCGAGCGGTTACGGTCCCTTGAATAAGAACAGAAATATTTTGCGTTGAGGCTCATTT
>NC_090245.1:10165049-10175049 GCF_037325665.1 Littorina saxatilis | reverse complement strand
TGTGTTTTTACTCAGTGATGTCGAATGGTAAACGAACAGTGTCACAATTACAATAACCAGCACGGACTTTCTTTAACAACAATAATAACAATAACAGCACTTTATTGTCCATTAAAATATTACATAAAAATGGAAATTTTTCTTCGGCACACCCTGTCTGCCTGTAAACGATTATAACAACAATTGTATAGGACGACACACATAAAACATAAAAGGGATACAATCAAATATGATATTGCACTATGTAAATTTACCCTCTCATATCACAGGAGTTGGGTTTCACAGCCGAGTAATCACATTACAAATACTGATTTCTTTTTATTTTAAACTGATACTAGTCACGTACACTGTCTGCGGGTTCTGACTTCACAAGAATACCAAAATTAATGCGTGTAGTAAGCTCGTACTTACCACTATTTGTGCGGAGGCAACTTTAGTGGAATTTCAGTAACATCTTGTTGATACTACGATTACAAGTCCATCAAGGACGCAGACACATATATCACACAGTGAAATAACTTGAGTCATGAGAACTTGGCATACAACACTTTAAATATCAGTAATACTTACTCGGTCAGTGTACCACAGTGACACGCCCGCAATGAAATCCCTGACGCCGTAAAATCCACACACACACCAAAATCAGTTGATGAACTGCAAGGAATCACAGGTGTTAATTGATCATCGAACACAAAACTTGTGTGGCCGCCGTGCCTGTCGTCAATTAAACAGCAGTTATGTACTCCTCATTGTTATTCTTCTCGCACTGTTTGTGGTGACCTATACGCCACACAGTTTATTTCCCATCGACTGGGTACTGGCTTGCAGCCTACACTGCTCACTCTGATTGTTCGTTATTATGGTCAGCCACGGTACAAGCATGAAACCCTGGCACAAGCTCAGCCCAGTTTGAAGCGACATCCAAGCCTGTGCACGGTGTATTCCAAGCAGTGAAAAATGTTAGGCCAAAAAAAAATAGGTCTGTTTACGGTAACATAGGCCAAAAAAATAGGGTCGGTGGGTCGGGATTTTTTTTTCCTCCAAAAAACCATATTTTTACGTTCTTTTTTTCTTTTTTTCCCCCCCAAATGCCAAAAAAAGTCAAGGGTCGCGCGAAAAAAATAGGGTCGGTCGGGTTACCGTAAACAGACTATTTTTTTTGTTTGGCCTTACCCGACAGAAACACTTAATCAGTGCTAAATATTGCCTGCACAATGATGATAGCTGGACTAAACATACATACCCGATGTTATGAACACAGCAACCTACCACAAGTAGAGTTATCTCCACTGTTTCAATACCATAACTCCACACACATTACGGCGTGACATGACCCTGAGCCTGGGTAAAATGTAGGTCTCCGATTATCGCGTTTCACCGAGTACAAAACCACAGTGTGTCGCTTTATTATCGCCGTGCCCTTTGTAGTGTTGAAAGAACTGATGCAACCAAAATACAACGCAAACGCTTGCCGCGTCGCCTAATTGCACTACTACGTACACTACGACTGAGCGATAGGAGCGCGGAGCCCAAACCGCAAAGAAGCTGAATGCCAAGAAAACAAACCCCGTTCACGCAAACCGCACACACAAGATCGTAACAAAAAAGTTTTTTTTGCTTGGCTTTTTTGTTTCCCGCCTTCACGCGTGCTAAAGCGCAGACTGCACCCCGCCGTCAAAGCTGACAGGTGTGGGTCATCCGGCTGCTTGCACTGGTGAAAAAAAAGAAGAAAAAAGAAACGAAAGAAGAAGAAGAGAAATAAAGATAAAAACAACGCGCCTACTTCCGCGTTTTCTCTCCATTTTGTCCCCTTTTCTTTTATCCCCCCTTTTTTTTCCTTTTCTTTTTTCTTTCTATGATTCATTTGTCCGGATCGACGATCTTCGGCCGCTGAGAAGGAAGCGCGCGTGTCTGCAAAAAGCGAAACCAAGGCGCTAAGTCCGCCACAGGCACAAGAGAGATTTGGTTTTTTTTAATGAAAAATGCAACATTAAAAACCCTGCATTATAACGATTTGAGTCAAATTAAAGCACGTTGAGGGCCCCAAAGGGTTTAAAATCGTGATCGTGTTTGGCGTTTTTTGACCTTTCTGTGACCGTGATTGCCGAAATTTCCATTTCTGTGATCGTGATGGGACTTTGACCGTGATCGATCCGTGATGACAAAAAAATCAAGTCTCGTGATCGTGATCGTCATTTGTTTTCGTGATCGTGATTGGCATTATTGCAAAGCATTTTATATTCAACGTACATTTTGCCCGTGATCCGTGAACAAAATCAAGGTAACTGTGATCGTGAAAGCTAAAATTTCCCTCCCCGTGATCATAGTCGTTATGATACCCCCCCTTTGGGGCCCCCCACGTTAACTGTCACTGCCTTACATTGATCTTGTTCGTGTGTTAATGGTAGGTCTTATACCATACAATAAAATACGGTAGATGGACTTAAAACCCTCTTCAGTGCTAGACTGGTTGTACTGTGTGTGTGTGTGTGTGGGTCGTGTTATATTTGTACATTAGAATAGGAACATCCGTTTCAATGCAGGCATGGGAAGTAACTGCTCTCTCAGTTACCATCTCGTTAGAACGGGGCTAGCTACCTCCCTTGTCTCACACTGTTGAGAACACAGCGCTGGGGTCGGTCAAAGATATTATAAACGCGTTGCAGTAGAACTACTTTGACTGAGATGATATTGAACAATCTAAATTCCGCATAAATTTTACCTTAATATTAGTGTTATGAAATTACCCTACACTTCTAACAATAGCATCAAGGCGTAAGGCGAAAATACAACATTTAGTCAAGCTGTCCAGGGACCTATATCTAATATAGGTCTATGAGCTGTCGAACTCACAGAATGAAACTGAACGCAATGCAATTTTTCAGCAAGACCGTATACTCGTAGCATCGTCAGTCCACCGCTCGTGGCAAAGGCAGTGAAATTGACAAGAAGAGCGGGGTAGTAGTTGCGCTGAGAAGGATAGCACGCTTTTCTGTACCTCTCTTCGTTTTAACTTTCTGAGCGTGTTTTTAATCCAAACATATCATATCTATATGTTTTTGGAATCAGGAACCGACAAGGAATAAGATGAAAGCGTTTTTAAATTGATTTCGAAAATTTAATTTTGATAATAATTTTTATATTTTTAATTTTCAGAGCTTGTTTTTAATCCAAATTTAACATATTTATATGTTTTTGGAATCAGAAAATGATGAAGAATAAGATGAACGTAAATTTGGATCGTTTTATAAATGTTCTTCTTTTTTTTTTACAATTTTCAGATTTTTAATGACCAAAGTCATCAATTAATTTTTAAGCCACCAAGCTGAAATGCAATACCGAAGTCCGGCCTTCGTCGAAAATTGCTTGGCCAAAATTTCAATCAATTTGATTGAAAAATGAGGGTGTGACAGTGCAGCCCCAACTTTTACAAAAAGCCGGATATGACGTCATCAATGGTATTTATCGAAAAAAAGAAAAAAAAGTCGGGGGATATCATTCCCAGAAACTCTCATGTAAAATTTCATAAAGATCGGTCCAGTAGTTTGGTCTGAATCGCTCTACACAAACACACACACACACACACACACACACACACACACACACACACACATACACACACACACACACACACACACAAAAACACACACACACACGCACACACACACACACACACACACACACACACATACACCACGACCCTCGTCTCGATTCCCCCTCTATGTTAAAACATTTAGTCAAAACTTGACTAAATGTAAAAACGAAGAAAGGAGGAAAGTCAGCAAGCAAGATAAGCAAGTAGGTTAGTAAGTACGTAAGTAAGGATGATTGATTGATTGATTGATTGAATGATTGACAGCAGGTGCGGATGCCAGATCGAACTGAGTGATTGATAGATTGATAGATTGATTGATTGATGGATTGATCGATTTGATTGATTGATTGACATCAGGTGCGGATGCCAGGTAGAACTGATTGATTGATTGATAGATAGATAGATTGATTGATTGATTGATTGATTGATTGATTGATTGATTGATTGATTGATCTCAATTTCTCTCTCTCTCTCTTTATCTCCCCTTCCGGAGGTAATGTAGGTTTCTCTTCAATGTGACTGTTAGTTTCACACACGTATACAACATTTCAGGCTTGCTTTAAGTGAAAATGCAGCATCAAAATAGGACGCATTGTGAAAGCGGTTTGATAAAAGACAGTTACTAAGGATGTCCACGAATTGATAATTGGCAAAACCGAGAAAAGTTTGTAGTAGTACTTAGTTTTTCGTTTACTGCATAAGACAGAGGCAGTTTATACAATCTTAATCAATAACAATAAAAAGACAGAGAATTTTGAAAACGATAACGTAGAAAACAGACTTGTTTCGAGCAATATAAATATGTATATTTATGCACACTGTTTACGTAAGTTCTGCACTGATGTATGCAGCGGGTGAAGCTAGTAATTTCGTTCGCTTTTTTGTTGTTGTTAAACAAACGGACTATATATTAATTTTGTACTCAGTATCCTTTCAGAAACTGCGTTTGATACCACTTTTCCCCCCGCTATGACTGTTCTTTGATTTCTTCTGCTTAAACAATCCTTTCTCTTATCTTTTCAGTACTTCAGTTATTGGCATTTTTGATGAAATCAACATTTGAAATATCGAAGCGTAGTAACAGCTGCTTTGACGTATTTACTAAGGGAGGCAACAAATACAAAGAATACGCACGCTGGTTATTGGGTGTACTCGGTTCGGCCTTTGAAGCGGGACAACAATGAACCAGATTAAAAGTTGATTGCCTGGCAATGAATTCCGAGTCCTGTTGACAGTTTTCTTCGCTACACAAAGAATCATGCAAGCAGTCAGTTTAGGATGGGTGCGCGCACATAGGTTCAAGCATATGCGCACTGGCAGACAGGTAGGTAAGCAAGCAATAGCAACGCGCGCACACAGACAGACACAGACAGACAGACAGACAAAAATACAGACAGACACACACACACACACACTCTCTCTCTCTCACACACACACACACACACACACACACACACACACACACACACACACACGCACGCACACACAGTGCGTGCGTGCGTGCGTGTGTGTGTATGTGTGTGTGTGTGTGTGTGTGAGAGCGATGAACTTAAAGACCCTAGCAATACTGATACAGCACCAATACTCCCACATACCACATACGTACAGCCCACAAACAGGGTGACCCCCATAAAATGCAACCCACAAACATGCTAATAACTTCTACATCTGTCGACCAAATTACTTCATATTTGGTGTGCATTAACTTCAGCAGATGCATGCATGGCCCTTCCACAAAGTGCCAATTTTATAGGTCAAAAGGTCTGACTTTTGTGCTATTTCGAAAATAGTTTCCAAACTCAGGGATCGAATTAACAGAACGTGATTTGACATTGGTTGCCATACTTGCCTGATTTAAACCCTTCAGACTTTTACCTTTTGGATTATTTAAATGTCTGAGCATACACACAAAAAGCCTTCACCCCACAGATCATCGGTGACCTGAAGCAAGCAGTTACAGCTAGGGTAAGGGCAATCCCTAGACAAGAAAGCGTTGGTTTCATTGATAATTTCGAAGGTGTAATTTGAACATATTTTAAAAGTCGGACCATTTTACCTGCAGACTAGTAACTAATTGTAGAATGGTTGTGAATGAGTAGACGTTTATGCACAACAACTATGAAAATATTTGCTAAACACAAATGCCTGGAAAAATGACCCCTTTCGTTGTAAACTTGCGCAATGGCGAGAACATTCATCAATGATATGTATAAGAACGTGTTCCTCCATGGGAAATGCCCTGATACTGCTTGTAATTCCTGTATTCAAGTCACTGATTGTCTAATGTTGATTATGGTATACTAGGTCCTTCAAAATACCCCAAAGGTGACAATCTGGAGGGCTTAAACTAGCAAGTTTGGCTACCGCTCAATTTTAAACCTCATATACTGTTGAGGAAAATTGCAAAAAGTCAGACCATTTGACCCATTAAATTGCCACTTTGACTTGTTATGCATTAACTGAAAATAATGTACACCAAATTATGAAGTAATTTGGCCGACAGATTTAGAAGTTATTAGCATTTTGTGGGTTTCGTTTTTTTTGGGTCACCCTGTACCATGCCAAGTGAGGCCCTGTCTACAAACACACACACACACACACACACACCCGCACACACCCACACACACACACACACATACACACACACCCGCACACACACACATACACACACACCCACACACACACACACACACACACACACACATACGGACGAGGAGCACCTTAGGTACCGGTCATACGCAGACGGATCTGTGTGACTTCTGTACGTACGAAATCCACATTAGGTACCGTTTGGCTATACACAGTGTGTAACCCGTACGGACGAAGGCGTTAAGTACCTGTTTCCTATACACACTGATGGTTGTGTATAGTGTCAGTAAAGTGTGAATAGGTGAGGATGGAACTTTAACCGTCGATCACTTTACATGTATATATGTTGCATGTTTTGCTTTTGATTTGTATGTTCCTTACTTTGTCATTTTGTTGTTTATGTTTATTTGCTTGTTTGCTTACTTGTCGATTGTTTGCTGGTTCGTTCGTTTACTTTGTTTATTTGTCAAGTTGCTTTACTTGTTTATCATTTATTAGACATTTGTATTAGAAGTAAGGACCGGTTGTAAGAAAAGGCGTCACCTTAAACCTCTATCCTTGAAAAATAAAGTTCCATCATCATCATTATCATCTCTCTCTCTCTCTCTCTCTCTCTCTCTCTCTCTCTCTCTCTCTCTCTCTCTCTCTCTCTCTCTCTCTCTCTCTCTCTCTCTCTCTCTCTCTCACTTTTTACATTTAGTCAAGTTGTGTCTGTGCCGGTGTGCGTGCGCGTGTGTAGAGCGATTCAGAGTAAACTACTGGACCGATCTTTATGAAATTTTACATGAGAGTTCCTAGGTTTGATATCCCCGGACATATTTTTCTTTTTTCGATAAATGTCTTTGATGACGTCATATCCGGCTTTTTGTAAAAGTTGAGACGGCACTGTCACACCCTCATTTTTCAATCAAATTGATTGAAATTTTGGCCAAGCAATCTTCGACAAAGGCCGGACTTCAGTATTGTATTTCAGCTTGGTGGCTTAAAGATTAATCAATGACTTTGGTCATTAAAAATCTGAAAATTGTAATTAATTTTTTTTTATAAAACGATCGAAATTTACATTCATCTTATTCTTCATTATTTTCTGATTCCAAAAACATATAAATATGTTATATTCGGATTAAAAACAAGCTCTCAAAATTAAAAATATAAAAATTATGATCAAAATCAAATTTCCAAAATCGATTAAAAAAAATTTCATCTTATTCCTTGTCGGTTCCTGATTCCAAATCATATAGATATGATATGTTTGCATTAAAAACACGCTCAGAAAGTTAAAACGAAGAGAGGTACAGAAAAGCGTGCTATGCAGCACAACGAAACCACCACCGCGCTAAACAGTCTCGTCAGTTTCACTGCGTTTTGCGCGAGCGGCGGACTACGGTCACTGTAAAAAAATGCAGTGCGTTCTGTGAGTTCCACAGCTTGACTAAATGTAGTAATTTCGCCTTAAGCGACTTTTTTTTTTTTTTTAAATTGGAGAAAACCTGTTTCTTTTTTTTCTCTTTTTTTGTGGTTTGCATGGTTGTTTATACAAAAAGCAATTGAGGAGCCATACATGGTTACTTTTTTTCCTCCTTTTTTTTCCCCCTTATTCTCGTCCATCCGCTCCCTCCCACCCCCCTCATAATATTCACAAACGTCATATATCACTTCACCTCATCTCGACTTATACATTACTCACATACTTCCAATGTACATTTCATTTTCCAATATACTATTCAAATCGTATCTATCACCATACTTATATTTACTAATACACATTTTTGCAATCAAAATAATGTGATTAAGTACCTTATTATTTTGGCATATATTACTAGGTTGATAACCAAACAAGACATCGTGTTCTGAGAGGTGCACATTTGATCCTGTATTTCTAAAAATATAATGGACATTTTCTCAAAAGCTCGTCAACTTCTCACATTGCCCAAAAAAAGTGTACAACAGAATCAATGTGTTTACAAAATGTACATAATTTTGTTTCTCTAATTTTCATTTTATTTAATAATATATTCGTGGGATAAATATTATGTAATATTTTCCATTGTAACAATCGCAATCTTTCTTTTTTTGTACATTTGCTTGCTAACAGCCAATAACTGTGATCTAGTTTAACCTGATATTGATGTAACCAAAATGTAGCAGCGCAAGGCTCGCTCGCTTTATCAGCATGCGAAACTTTCTCGCGGAGGGGTTAATGATCAGTCACCGGGTTCCGTGTGTCAAGGTCATTATTGTGTTCGTCTGCTCGCGGGCTGGCTGTGTTTTTGCGAAGTGCAAGCGCTCGCACAGCAGTCTTCACTGCGCCGTACTAAAAAAATCTAGAGGGACTGTATCTTATCTTTGTGCACAGCTGGTTAAAAGGAATCATATCTCCGTTAACCCAAATAAATCTTTCACCGTATCTAAGTGCGCTTCTATCCATTTTTTAAAATATAAGCTTTTATTTTTATAAACCACTTTTATATTGTTCCACAAACATGGATCGCCAAAGCGATCTTCTCTCTCATAAATCAATGCTTTATTATGGATTCATTTTAAGAGAACTTCTGTCCAAAAGTTTGATCGAATGCATTCAATACCTTGGAACAGTTTTAGTGGTGTTGTGGCTTTAAAACAAAGTAAATTTCTTCCCAATACCTGATAAAGACTTAATGGAATCGTTGTCCACGGTTCATGTTTTTGTTCGGTTGAAGTTTTGCTGCCCATGTGAGTAAAAAAAGAAGTCTGCATATCGTGGACGTTTATCATGTTAATACCACCTTCTTCCACCACATTACACAATACATGTCGGCTTTTGTATTTGAATACTTCCTTTTCCAGAGAAACCTGAACAAAATAGTATTCAACTTATCGAGAACTTTAACAGGGGCAAGAAGCGCCTGCATAACGTAAACAAATTGTAAAACTAAGAAGGACTTAATAATACATAATTTGCCGCTTATACTTAAATTTCTTCTTGACTATCTGCAAATGATTTGTTCAACTTGTTCAAGTCTTTTGGACCAATTTTCCATAATTTCAGAGGCCGGGATGTCATTTTTAAAACTGACTAATTCCCATGATTTTAACCTGGGTATTCCATTTAATATCGCAATATTTCTCTTGACAGTTTTTACGCGATCCCAACCACATTGCTTCCGTTTTACTTTTATTTAATTTTAAGCGAGATATATTGGAGAAATCATCAATGATTTTCAAAACCGTTTCCATGTCGTTTTTATCTTGAAGTAAAACAGTTATGTCATCGGCGTACATAGCCAGTTTCAAGATACGCGATGTTTGTTCTGATCTGCAAAACCTACATCTGGTAAGGCAAATCCTGTAATATTGGGGTGACTTCGGATTTTGATTGCTAATAATTCTACAGCAAGCACGAAGGCCAAAGGTGAGAGGGGACATCCCTGACGGATTCCGGAATTCACACTTATTTCTTCCGAAATCCAACCCATATAATTTATGCAGCTCGTGGTGTTTGTCATTAAAACTTTAATCCATTTAACAAATTTTTCGCCAAAACCAAATTTTTTAAAGGACCAGACCACATAGTCTTTTGAGATGGAATCGTAGGCTCGAGCGTAGTCAAGGGCAAGTAATAAATTACCTGCTTGATTTCTTTCATTAGCGTAATTAATGACATCATCAATTAATCTAATCAAGTTACTTGCCTTTCTTCCCTTAATAAATCCTGTCTGATCTTCTGACACGAGGTCAGAAATAACACCAGATAAGCACTGCTATAAACATTTTGCCAGCATTTTATAATCTGTATTGGTTACAGATACGTATAGGGTCTCCAATTATTAAGGCTAT
>NC_090245.1:10131605-10159105 GCF_037325665.1 Littorina saxatilis | reverse complement strand
TTAGCAACCGGATGTCGCCATCGTTCATGGGTAGGCAACTCCCGCAACTTCACCAGGGTGAAGCCCTTTTTTACATTTAGTCAAGTGTTGACTAAATGTTTTAACATAGAGGGGGAATCGAGACGAGGATCATTGTGCAGGTGTGTGTGTGTGTGTGTGTGTGTGTGTCTGTCTGTCTGTGCGTGTGTGTGTGTAGAGCGATTCAGACCAAACTACTGGACCGATCTGTATGAAATTTGACATGAGAGTTCCTGGGAATGATATCCCCGGACTTTTTTTTTTTTCGATAAATACTTTTGATGAGGTCATATCCGGCTTTTTGTAAAAGTTGAGGCGGCACTGTCACACCCTCATTTTTCAATTAAATTGATTGAAATTTTGGCAAAGCAATCTTCGACAAAGGCCGGGGTTTGGTATTGCATTTCAGCTTGGTGGCTTAAAAACTAATGAGTGAGTTTGGTCATTAAAAATCGGAAACTTGTAATTAAAATTAGTTTTTTATTATACGATCCAAAAACAATTTCATCTTATTTTTTGTCATTTTCTGATTCAAAAAACATATACATATGTTATATTTGGATTAAAAACAAACTCTGAAAATTAAAAATATAAAAATTATGATCAAAAATAAATTTCCGAAATCGATTTAAAAACAATTTCATCTTATTCCTTGTCGGTTCCTGATTCCAAAAACATATAGATATGATATGTTTGGATTACAAACACGCTCAGAAAGTTAAAACGAAGAGAGGCACAGAAAAGCGTGCTATGCAGCACAGCGAAACCACTACCGCGCTAAACAGGCTCGTCAGTTTCACTCCGTTATGCACAAGCGGCGGACTACGGTCATTGTGAAAAAATGCAGTGCGTTCAGTTTCATTCTGTGAGTTCCACAGCTTGACTAAATGTAGTAATTTCGCCTTACTTCGTGTGTGAGTTGTGTCTGTGTGTGCATGACAGTGTAATGTACAAGTACGTATATACGTATGCATGCATGGTGATGTGTGTCTGCATATGTGTCTGGTTGGTTTTTATTTTATTTTTACCGTGCTGTGCCAAGATGAAATCCTTTTGCAAAATTGGTGAATAAATATCTTGTATCTTACGCGACTTGTTTTTGTTTTTAGTTGCATGTAAAGTCGCCTTTACTGGAAAGCTACTGCATGTTTCTGATCAGTCACAGATTTAAAAGAACATCCCTTCCCGTGGAAACGCTTCGCTTCACCATCGTGGATCTGACCAGGCTTTAATGTAGAACTAGACCACCCCCTCATTTGGATACATACTCAAAATCAACGTTCTGTGCAGAGTGGGAATATTTTAATAAGTAGAGAATGTTACATGGCTTGCTGTGTAGTAGCAGATTTACACGAGTTAATGTTCAAATATTGAAATGCGAGCTAAAAATCTAGCTTTTCAATATTTAAAAAAGCAGTAAGTGTAAACCTGGTACGACACAGCAAGACATGTAGTATTCAGTTTATCCTGCATACTGCACTTGCGTCTCCTTTGCTCAAAACGTCCCGCAGTCGAATCGCCCAAATTGAAGACGCCTCTAATGGAACCTCGATCTCTTCCAAAGCCTCTTGAATACTTGACGTCAAAGCAAAAAGACGTCCCTTTAGAGAAAGAAAACACACCAGTAACCAGGTTAATATCCCCTTAGAGAGTACAGCGTGATGTGTAAGTTCTCAAAATTCTTCCAGGAGAAACAGCAAGCGCAAAAGAGTTCATAGAATGACGCTTGTCTCGATGACACGACCTCATTTACATGATATACCCACTAGTGAAGTGAACGAGATTGTTATTACACCCCCGGTATAGGGGTGTGTATAGGATTCGGTCGATGTGTTTGTTTGTTTGTTTGTTTGTGTGTGTGTTTGTGTTCGCATATAGATCTCAAGAATGAACGGACCGATCGTCCCCAAACTTGGTGAACAGGTTCTATACATTCCTGAGACGGTCCTTACAAAAATTGGGACCAGTCAAACACACGGTTAGGGAGTTATTGGTGGATTAAGATTCTACAAGGACTTATAGAGGGACATATTAATGGTCAAAGGGAAATAACCTTCTCAGTTGGTGGCAGTGAGAATGGTAAGGACGGGGGTGTTTTTCCTACCTCGGAGGAATTTCTTGTTATCTCATGGGTGGTCATTTTGTACGTATGTAGGATAAATTAATTTATAAGCTGACGATAGTGTCTATTTGCTCAAACAATTCTTCAGAAATTCCCACTCTGCAAAGAAAGCGACCCAAATGTTTTATGTTGGTGTCCCAGAGAAGAGATGGAACTACACCATGTAAAAGCCTGGGTAGATCTGAGATAGTAAGCCAAACACGGACATGACTGTCCCTCTAACTTCAACATAAGGCCAAAAAAAATTAGGTCTGTTTACGGTAACATAGGCCCAAAAAAATAGGGTCGGTAGGTCGGGATTTTTTTTTTTCTCCAAAAACCATATTTTTACGTGTTTTTTTTTTTTTTTTTTTTTTTTTTTTTTTCCCAAATGCCAAAAAAAAGTCTAGGGTCGCGCGAAAAAAATAGGGTCGGTCGGGTTACCGTAAACAGACTTTTTTGTGTGTGCCTAATTTGTCTCCATGTTTTCCAGGCTGCAAGCTGCCATCTGGTCAGGCCATCCCAGGATTCGAACCCGTCACTCTAGAAGCGGAGCACATGATCTGCTTCTGCCCAGATGAGGACCCCTACAGGGCGGACGATGGTACAATAGTCTGGCCTGATGCGGAATGTGAACCGCTGAAAGGTAAGAGTCCTGACATGACAGTGCAGTCCGGGGAGTGTCTGGTAACAGTGTGAGGGTCACCTTAGTCACAAGCTTATAACTCAAACAGTTTTCGCTCTTTTCTAAAACGGGTTTCACCACTGGATAGAGCATTAAAAACTCTTTCGGAAAATGTAAAAAATATGAAAATCATGCAAAGGTGACATGCGACCCATTCCGTGGTGGAGGGTCACGACTATGTTCCCGATGCACTATTCACAGACCCGATTAGGATTACCAGGGCGGAGTACACGAAGCCAAAGTGGGTGCCACCCAACCGGATGAGAAAAAGTGCGTGATCTGATTCGTTGAAATCACAAGAAATCTCAATTTCAACCAATCCTGGTTGGTTTGTTTCTCGTGCACCTCGCCCAGTACACGATCAGATCATGCAGGATTGTTTTAAAGTATTAACGAGCTAAATGTTGGCACTGAGGCTAACACCTTTCTACAAGATTTATTCCACTTGAAGTGAAAGCCACACATATATTTAATTTATCACGACTCTGAGTTATCACTTGTTTGCAGATACCGTATATGTTTAACAAATGCGGCCAAATCCGTAAAAATGTAATGGAATCTGTACCTGAGAGACTGATATTGTGGATGGAAAATCTCAGCACCACGGCGAAGGGGGAGTCGTGTGAGAAATAGCAATACTGTTTCCAGATCTTGTCATCCGCGTGGAGATTCTGACGTTTAAAGACAACCCTTTAGTTACCGGTAAAATCCACCAAGACAACTAACTGATAGTGTTTGAATAAAACAAACTTGTATTTAAAAAAAAAATCAACTCGGTCGACATATCTGTGACTGTAACGTATTGTTTTGTCAATAACAAACGTTTTAACAACTTACCTTATTTGTTGTTTGATTTGGCTAGTGTTTGAAGACAAATGCCTGCGAGGTACATTGTTAGCTGCGATGTACAATGTACTTCATTTGAAGCGAGTATCACGAGCACGATACGTCTGTCTGTCACACAGGCTGCACGCTGCCCTCTGGAGCACTGCTCAAGTGGGAGACGTTCCGCATCCCCAAGTTCACTGTCAAGAAATCATGCACATGCGAGGACGACGAAGCCGAGAAGTCGAGCTCTGGGGAGTGGGACTGGCCAGATGCCGCCTGCAAGGAGCGGGTGTGCACCCATCCCAACGGCACCGCGGTACCCGGTTTCTACCCGTCTCAGGAGCGGGTGGACGGGTGTACGAAGTGCCGCTGCGTCCCTGACACAGACCCGGACCCGCTGATACACGGGGTAGATGGCACCATAAAGTGCGAGAACATCTGCGGGTCTTCCTGCAGTCCTTGTTCGTCGACAGCGCCTGCCCCCCCACCACCACCACCCGGCAGTCAGCCTGCCCCCTCCCCACCTGCACCAGCACCACCCGGCGGTCAGCCTGCACCCTCCCCGCCAGCACCTGCACCAGCACCGCCGGGGGGAAACTCCGGCCCCTACGCCGCACCCCCCGGTTCAGGTTCCCCTCCCCCGCCTCCCCCTGTCGTGCCTGACGCTCCCAACGGCTCGGGTCCGGCACCAGCTCCACCCCCCCCCCTCCCGGTTCCGCTCCCGCCCCTCCTCCCCCCGTGGCCCCGGACGCACCCAACGGGGTAGCACCACCCACCCCGCCCGGTTCGGCGCCCCCTCCCCCGCCACCACCATCACCGGGAGGAGAACCACCGTCCCCACCCCCATCGAGCCCGGCCTCTCCCCCTTCCCCTCCTTCCGCTCAGACAGATGCTCCAACCCCATCCGGTCGCTAGCCCCCGAGGAAGAAGGTATACTTGGGAAAAGATCTACAGTCAGTACAGGAACAGAATAGTGAATAGGAGTTCGACTATGTCCATTTAGAAATTCTGAGCCTACGAAGTAGCGTCTTTCTGAATAGACAATTTCAATAGAGAATTAAATAACCCAAAACGGTCAAGTACAGAAGAAATGAAAACACAAAATAGATTGTAAAAATCGCCTTTGGAGCTTGTAAGAAAATAAAAATGCCTGCTTGTCACCAAAGCAAATAAAGATCTTTAAATAGAAAAAAAACGTCGTTTGTGTGAAGTTTCTTGATCTGTCTCTGTCTGTCTCTGTCTCTCTGTCTGTCTGTCTGTCTGTCTGTCTGTCTGTCTGTCTGTCTCTCTCTCTCTCTCTCTCTCTCTCTCTCTCTCTCTGCTTGTTCATCGTTTGTTTTTATTACTTCTTTAATTGATATTCCAACATTTTTAAAACGTATTATCATTAGATTAAACCTTCCCATGGGCGAGGGCTGGATGTAAAAAAGCACCTGTTTGCTTATGCCACTACCCTCGTAAATAAAGAATTTGTCATTTGTCATTTGTCTGTCTTGTCTGTCTGTCTGTCTGTCTGTCTGTCTCTCTCTCTCTCTCTCTCTCTCTCTCTCTCTCTCTCTCTCTCTCTCATTTGTTCGAGCAAGACATCCAATGCACAACAATGCCCTTTCGGAAATTCCCGTTCGCTCTTCCCAGATTAGTTAAGATGTTTCAAACCACGACGTATGCGTTGACTCACACGTTCACCTTCAATTAAAAACGTCTTTGTGACGCGCATCCTCATGTGAAACGTTTAATTTGTTTGTTTTTTTGCTGGCTCGCTGGCTGTAAAAAGGCGTGTAAAGCTCATATCTGCTGTTTTACTACAGATAGGAACCTAATTTTGTGCACACACCGTATGCGCCACAATTCCAAGCTACTCACCAAACTTAACAATTGAACCCAGAGTACCAGAGATACAAGTCTTAACCGAAGACAGACAGACAAACAATCAAACAAACAAACAAACAGACAGACAGACAGAGTGATTCCTATACACCGCCATATAAAGGCGGCGTAACTATGCTGATATGTATGTATGTATGTATGTATGTATGTATGTATGTATGCATGCATGCATGCATGCATATATGTATGTATGTCTGTGTGCATGTCTGTCTCTCTTTCTCTCTGTCTTTCTCCCTCTGTCTCTCTCTCCCTCCGGCATGCACACACACAAACAAACACACACACACACACACACACACACACACACAAATACAACACAAACACACACACACATACATACACGCACGCACGTCATACTCACACACACACACACACACACACACACACACACACGCACTGTCTCTCTCCCTCTCTCTCCCTCGCTCGCTCTCGATCGATTCTCTCTCTTATTTAATACAAAGCTGCATGCATTACTTTTAAGGAGGATATGTTTTTAAGGGCTATTACCAAAGAGACATTAACACGTTCTGTTTCATACCATCGCATATCACCGAGTTGGATGGAGACGTGTACAGCTAACAAATACAAGCAGCTGTTACCGTTTCTAGTAATTGCTTATCAACAAATAAACAAAAACATAAAATCAAAAGACACAAACCTTTTAAAGCAATATTAAAACATTCAGTCAATCTTGTCCTCATAATAAATTGGAAATGAACACATTGGATCATTTTCCCAAGTTGTTTGTTCGTTCGTGGGCTGAAACTCCCACGGCTTTTACGTGTATGACCGTTTTTACCCCGCCATTTAGGCAGCCATACGCCGCTTTCGGAGGAAGCCTGCTGGGTATTTTCGTGTTTCTATAACCCACCGAACTCTGACATGGATTACAGGATCTTTTTCGTGCACACTTGGTCTTGTGCTTGCGTGTACACACGGGGGTGTTCGGACACCGAGGAGAGTCTGCACACAAAGTTGACTCTGAGAAATAAATCTCTCGCCGAACGTGGGGACGAACTCACGCTGACAGCGGCCAACAGTAACTGGATACAAATCCAGCGCGCTACAGACTGAGCTACATCCCCGCCTTGACTGAGCTACATCCCCGCCCTGACTGAGCTACATCCCCGCCCTGACTGAGCTACATCCCCGCCCGTTTTCCCAAGCCAACAGTGAACCAAATGTGCATAGACTAAGATTTGCTTTGTTGTATGCGAGACAATTGTGTTCCAAATGTTTTGACATTTTCTGCATTAAAACGGGTTCTTCGTTTAAAAAGCCATTTATTAAACATTGTTGTGTAATTTGTGTTATACCTTTTTCGACATTGTGATTTTTGAGCAAGAATTTGTTCGAACAAGAGATAATTTCTGAGATCAATGACAGTGCTCAGCCAGTATAAATGTGTCTCCCGGTCAGTTTCGGGAATTCCAGTTTCAAGCCCGTCGTCAATTTTGGTGTGTCAAGTCAAGACGTAGGCGTTAACCTAGGCGTACACCTCTATTGAAAAGGTCTTTGAAAACAGCAGAAAGGGATTACAAAATTATAATCTTACCAGTGCTTGCTGAATAAAGGTTTCACTAGCTATTCAAGGATTCTACATTGTTTACTGCAAATACGTCAAATGTTTAGTTAAGACGCACGTTCCCATCATTTTTTTTACATTTCGTCAAGTTTTGACTGAATGTTTTAACATAGACGGGGAATCGAGACGAGGGTCAAGTTGTGTGTATGTATGTGTGTGTGTGTGTGTGTGTGTGTGTGTGTGTGTGTGTGTATGTGTGTGTGTGTGTGTGTGTGTGTGTGTGTGTGTGTGTGTGTGTAAAGTGATTCCGAGAAAACTATCGGACCAATCTTCATGAAACTTCACATGAGGGTTCCTGAGTATGATATCCCCAGACTTTGGTTTTGTTTTTTGATAGATGTCTTTGATGACGTCATATCCGGCTTTTTGTGAAAGTTGAGGTGGCACTGTCACACCCTCATTTTTCATTGAAATTTTGGCCATAACTTTCTTGTTCTTGGGCCCACCAGTCGTACTGCAAAGGTGACGGGAACTTGATATTTTGAGGAAATGACAGAGAGAGAGAGTGAGAGAGAGAGAGAGAGAGAGAGAGAGAGAGAGAGAGAGAGAGACAGAGACAGAGAGAGACAGAGACAGAGACAGGGAGACAGAGAGACAGAGAGAGAGATCACTACTTTTGCAAATAGAATTATATAGTATCTCACACAATGTTCACAACTGGTAACGAAAAGTGTGTTTAAAAGTGGAACACTTCATTCTAGAGTGCAGGAACTATAAAAAAAAATGTTTAAAAACCTGAAAATCAAGCTTTTGTACTCATTGACTGGTGTTGGCGTTGAACAACATTACACAAGCAGTCCTATCGAAACTAAAAGTTCAAACGGTGGTTTTTGGAGTCATACTTCTGCGCCTTGATTTTTTTTCAGAATTTCAAGCCGCACATTGTTTATTTCCCACAGATGGGGTTTCCTGGTTTTTCTTTTGGTTCGCAGGGCCGGACCAAGTTCGTTTGAGGGGGGGGGGGGGGGGGGGGTTCAAACTGACGGCAGGGGTCCAAAGTCCACATTTTTTTCTCTCTGAGAGGTACATTGGATGGCCAGGGGGGGGGGGGGGGTTCCGGAACCCCAGGACCCCCCCCCCCCCCTCCCAGATCCGGCCCTGGTTCGTGACATGAATGGGGTGCTTGTTCACACGCTAACGTTGTTCGTCACATTAGACATCCTCGTCTAGTTACAGTTGCTTTGTTCTTTTTCCGTCAATTAATACACAAGCGAGTGTCCTTTTTGTCATTGCCTCTGTCTGATTACTTCGGGGCAACCTTCAAATATTAACACATTTACAAGGAGTCTCATGTTAAAATTGTTTTTAATATTAACAGTTAAATGAAATTTAAACAACGCTGGCTTGCACTTGTCACACACAAAATCTATCACTCTCTTCTTTACCACAGTGGTGGAGTTTGGTGAGCAGAGATTACTAGAACAACTTTTTTTTTTAAAGATACCTTCCCTTCTGTCATAGACCATTTTGTAAATCGACATTTTTTTCCTTTTCATTTTCATTACTTTATTGTCCCATCGCTGGGAAATTCGGGTCGCTTCCTTTCAGTGAAAAGCTAGCAGCAACAGAGTGTCGCCACCCAGTTGCGGTATGCGCGTTTAGGTGTAATCAGCCATCTGCACGTATGGCACAATGACCGAGGTCCTTTACGTGCCACAGTGGCGACACGGGGGTGGAACATGGATACCGTCTCTGAGTCTGCACATAAAAAACATCTGTGTTTTTTCGGATCACAAGTCCAGTGCTCTACCAACTGAGCTACCGGGCCCTCTAGATCCGTCATGGTGTTTACCTGTGATAAGAGCACTCCTTTCCACTTGAACACATACCAACCATCAACCGCTTGGAGCATCTCCACAAGGAGCTGCATGTTGTGCCCTCCCCCATGTGTTCTTATGGGGAAGCAGAGCAGGACACGGCCCACATCCTACGAGACTGCAGGAACCACCAGGTGCTGAGAGAGGAAATCTGGCCAATGCCGGAGTCCCTGCACAACAAGCTGTACGGGCCAGTGGCTGCGCTGCAGAGGACCACTAATTATATCTCAAGATCTGGACTCCAAGTGTGATTGGCGATCGAAAAGAAGAAGAAGAATCAACCGCTTGGCTCCTTTCTCTACAGAGTGTACATGTTTTGCTGAATTACTTTTCTAACTGACACCTCTGTCAATTCGCGAAATTAATTCAACAAAACAATTCCCATTCTGCAGAGAAGGCTGCCAGGCTTTTAATTTTTCGTATCTGGGTTATTCTCCAGAGCTCTGAAGCAGTGTAAACCCATGTTACGCGAGTGATATTTCTTTATTTGACTGAGACATTTTAACCATACACATTGATTTCAATAAAAAAAAAACAAGTCGCGTAAGGCGAAATAACAACATTTAGTCAAGCTGTCGAACTAACAGAATGAAACTGAACTCACTGCATTTTTACAGCAAGAGCGTATACTCGTAGCATCGTCAGTCCACCGCTCGATGCAAAGGCAGTGAAATTGACAAGAAGAGGGGATAGTAGTTGCGCTGAGAAGGATAGCACGCTTTTCTTTATCTCTATTCTTTTTAACTTTCTGAGCGTGTTTTTAATCCAAACATATCACATCTATATGTTTTTGGAATCAGGAACCCACAAGGAATAAGATGAAATTGTTTTTAAATCGATTTCAAAAATTTTATTTTAATAATAATTTTTATATTTTTAATTGTTAGAGCTTGTTTTTAATCCGAATATAACATATGTATATGTTTTTGGAATCAGAAAATGATGATGAATAAAATGAACGTAAATTTGGATCGTTTTAAAAAAAAATTTTTTTTTTTACAATTTTCAGATTTTTAATGACCAAAGTCATCAATTAATTTTTAAGCCACCAAGCTGAAATGTAATACTGAAGTCCGGCCTTTGTCGAAGATTGCTTGGCCAAAATTTCAATCAATTTGATTGAAAAATGAGGGTGTGACAGTGCCGCCTCAACTTTTACAAAAAGCCGGATATGACGTCATCAAAGTTATTTATCGAAAAAAAGAAAAAAAGGTCCGGGGATATCATTCCCAGGAACTCTCATGTCAAATTTCATAAAGATCGGTCTAGTAGTTTGGTATGAATCGCTCTACACACACACACACGCACAGACAGACAGACAGACAGACAGACACACACACACACACACACACACACACACACACACACACACACACACACACACACACACACACACACACATACACCACGACCCTCGTCTCGATTCCCCCTCTACGTTAAAACTGTGACAGGGGAGGCTACCGCTCCTTTCACAGCAGACTCTGCACCCGAGTTGTTGGCCTTTAAATGTCAACACCAGTGGATTGTAGAAGTCTGTTTGTGATGGGGTCTGGTGGTTTCCGATTGTCTGTATGTTCATGGAAACCTTCGGGTTTGCATAACAGTTTTTATAGGGCTAAGAAATTAGCCCTAACATTTTCAATCCTGTTTGATTGCACTTCGCTTCCCGAGGTGATCGTAGTGTTTCGGCACACGGTTACATCTGGCGCTTGCGAGCAGGGATGGGACTCGGCATGATATGTTCAGGTAATGGCATAATATGACCACTGAACATTTTCGTGCTGTTCCCATTCTGCGAACTTGGGATGGACAGTGGTCCCCCGGTTCGGAACTTCGGGACGAAGTTCATTTCAAACGGGGGCGATTGTGACAGGGGAGGCTACCGCTCCTTTCACAGCAGACTCTGCACCCGAGTTGTTGGCCTTTAAATGTCAACACCAGTGGATTGTAGAAGTCTGTTTGTGATGGGGTCTGGTGGTTTCTGATTGTCTGTATGTTCATGGAAACCTTCGGGTTTGCATAACAGTTTTTATAGGGCTAAGAAATTAGCCTTAACATTTTCAATCCTGTTTGATTGCACTTCGCTTCCCGAGGTGATCGTAGTGTTTCGGCACACGGTTACATCTGGCGCTTGCGAGCAGGGATGGGACTCGGCATGATATGTTCAGGTAATGGCATAATATGACCACTGAACATTTTCGTGCTGTTCCCATTCTGCGAACTTGGGATGGACAGTGGTCCCCCGGTTCGGAACTTCGGGACGAAGTTCATTTCAAACGGGGGCGATTGTGACAGGGGAGGCTACCGCTCCTTTCACAGCAGACTCTGCACCCGAGTTGTTGGCCTTTAAATGTCAACACCAGTGGATTGTAGAAGTCTGTTTGTGATGGGGTCTGGTGGTTTCTGATTGTCTGTATGTTCATGGAAACCTTCGGGTTTGCATAACAGTTTTTATAGGGCTAAGAAATTAGCCTTAACATTTTCAATCCTGTTTGATTGCACTTCGCCTCCCGAGGTGATCGTAGTGTTTCGGCACACGGTTACAAAACATTTAGTCAAAACTTGACTAAATGTAAAAATAGGCCTACTAGTTCCAAATATATCCTGGCCTGCAGAGAAAGAATTAGAAATACTTGCTCATTTTGATTGTCTACGTTTTGTAAATTATGAGCATTTCAAAATACATCACTAGCGTAACATGGAAACCACAGGGTGTGACATGGACTTTAATTATAACATTCAAAGAAAAAGAAGACAAGAATCTATACTTTTGTTGTTGTTGAATGTCTGTTTCATTATCTAACTGTAGTACTTATGACAAAAGTAAAGAGAATTCATTCAAGTTGCCCTTTAATATACATTATTATTATTTAAAGGACTGAGAATGTATGTACAAAAAAAAATGGTACCCAGCTCTGGAATATAACCCATCTATCTATACATGTCCAAGCGAGAGGATGATTTTATCCCATGCATGATTTATGCCTGACCTATGACCTATGGTAATTGACACAATGCTCAAAAAGGGAACTAAGATACCTTTAAACTGTGTCAGAACGAATTGTGGAATATTAACCTAATTCACATTTCTGGACGCTATAGGTAAGCCACGACTACAACTCACTTTATGTGATACTTGATTGCAGTATCAGTTTTACTTTTGCCAAAATAACAGTGCGTTTTTATCCGAAAACGTCGAGGTTTCATGCTGCAGAGAAAAACAAACTCCATGCTGCATGGTTCAATTCTATTCTTTTGTCCCTATGAAGACTCAAAGACAGGACTCACTGTTACTAACACCCCAATCAAACACAGACGCCGCTTCTACTACGTTGTAAAATTGTCCGAGAGCGTGGCCAATCGTGGGCCAAACGTGGAAGGATCTCCATGAGCGTGGTTTGATCGGGGTGGGGTCGGGAAACTGCACGCTCTCCCCACGCTTGCACAAAAGCCGGGTTTTGTTAAATTCAAAACCAGCATAGGGAGAGCTTCCCGATCTAGCAGATTCCACCCCGACCAAACCACGCTCATGGAGATCTTCCCACGTTTGGCCCACGACTGGCCACGCTCTTGATTTTGACGGCGATATGCCCCGATTTGATAACTTTTTCAGATCGGCGTGATCGGCATGGTCGTGGTAAGGACGTAGCGCTGTGTGACGGGGCCCTAAGTGTTGGACGGGAAACGTATCCATGAAGAACATACATTGCATTTTCCTCCATCTTTAAATCTTGTTCACAAAAGCATAGGCTAACTCATAAGTGTAATCAGTATCAACCACCAAGTACGTTCTGTCCCGGAAAAGAGTGTTAATTCAGAAACTACACGTTAGTCTCCTCCAGTTCCAAATCTCGTAAATATAACTTCAGTCACACATCATTTCAGCCATACACATTTACATTAAAACAATAGAAAAAACACAAAAAAACATTGTGTCCGCTTTTCTTTACCAATATTCCGTCAGGTTTACATGCCTTCTTCAATGTGACTGGCAAAGGAATAATGGCACGTGATACATCGTCAACAAGGACTTTACTTCATTTGTAAACAATGCATTATTTTTTTTCTTTCGCGCGGTCTTTCTCACGCGCTTGCATAAACTTTACATACCCTCATACATTTTAAAACAACTTATCGGTTTCAGAGCTTATGTAAATAACGTGATACATCGCCAAGATGGACATTACTTCAAATGTAAACAATGTATTATGTTCTCTTTCGCGCGCTCTTTCTCTCGCGCTTACATCAACTTTACATACCCTCATACATTTTAAAAGAACTTGTCAGTTTCAAAGCTGATTTACATGCTGACAACATCATATCTGGTGTTTTTGGCACCGTGCGGCGAACATCGCTTTGGGCAGTCACAAAACACAAATTTGACAGAATCAAATCCTTGGGACTGCCAGGACACTGCAGTCAGCCAAGGAATTCAAAGATTTATTCTCACACTTTGTTAAGCGGTGGTGGTTGTCCTTCGGGTCCGAAGAAGACTTTTTCGTTTTGCATCCTATCTATGTACACGGAGGTGGCTCTGCAATCCTAGTCTGGAGGCGCAGAGACTGGAACTTTAAACGGTAGTGCAGTGCAAACACACACAGATGACTGTATCTATTCGATTTTCAACTTTCCACAAGCAGACTGCATAATTACCCTTCAGGCAGTGACAAAATCCAAGAGATGCAAACCTGTGGGGCTGCGAGGACATTGCAGCAACCGAGATGTTCAATGCAAAAGATCTGTTCTCATCACTCTGTTAAACGGCAGCGCAGTAGAAGCACGCACACGCTACTCACTCTTCACCAGTCCATGTCCAGAAACGGACCTCGCGCGGCGGAAATGTCGAAATGCGCAGTATGATATGAGACAGGTGAAGGCACGCTCTATGGAACTGACTTTCCTGAGTCACGTGGATTGTGCTACAAGATACCCCTTTTCACTGCTCATCGGGTCAGGCAAAATAGGGCATGTCTGATTGTACTTGTAATGAGACTCAGCAAAGAAGGGCATACATCAGGCAATACATTCAGGTGATCGCATATATATACATTGCCCGTCGCCTTGACAACACCCGTCAGAAGTTGAATTTGCGGAAACTTTGCGATGTCTTTTTTTTTACACACACACACACACACACACAAACAGTACCAAAGCTTCGTTCAGCGATGTTCGCCAAGTCGAATTCGCCCCAATTAGTATTAGGCTTAAGATGGCGCCTCGAAGCGGATCGTAGGCTTACACAAAAGCATTGGCTAGCTAAAAAAAAATAAAAATAAAAAAATAAAAAAAGTAATCTGTATCGACCACTGAGTACGACGGGCGCCTTGGCCTAGTATGGGTAAGACACCGGCCTCCTATCAGGTACCATGCTGGTTTCTCGCACGGATAGCTGGAGCTGTATCACTGAGCGCGATCCTCATCCTCCCCCAGAAAGACGCCTTAGCGTCATCCTCCGCCGCCCACTGAATGTAGGTGGTGGTGTTGAGCACAGCCATCATGGTGGGCGTCAGCTCCGTGCTGCTAGTGACGTCATCCACACACGTCACCAGCATGGTGTCGTCATGCTCTACCACGTGACTCAGGCACAACGCCAGCTCGAACTGACACCACTGGCTGCGGGCGAAATGTCGGGAGAAGACCATCAGGACCTTGCGACTGTCCTGCACGCTTTGGTAGATGTTGTCCACGATGTTCTGACCCGGCGTGAAGTCTCGCTGGTGGACGCACAGTCTCAGTCCCTGCATGGGTTCCAGCTCCTCGATGAGGTGTTTACGAACCCAGGTTACGTCCTCCTCGGCATACGACACGAACGCATCGAACCTGAGACAGACAGAGCATACCACTGCAAACGGAGCGATCCACTGATTTGTCAAAGACAAAAGGGATGAACAGGAGGGATGGACGGAGAGAGATAACACGCAAGTACAGTAGAAAACAGAGAGAGAGAGAGAGAGAGAGAGAGAGAGAGAGAGAGAGAGAGAGAGAGAGAGAGAGAGAGAGAGAGAGAGAGAGAGAGAGAGAGAGAGAGAGAGAGAGAGAGAGAGAGATAGAGAGAGATAGAGAGAGAGAGAGAATGACAAATTCTTTATTTACGAGGGTAGTGGCATAAAGCAAACAGGTGCTTTTTTACATCCAGCCCTCGCCCATGGGAGAGTTTAATCTAATGATACGCTTTAAAAAAAAAGTTGGAATATCAATTAAAGAAGTAATAAAAAAACAAACGACGAACAAGCAAACGATTAACAGAGAGAGAGAGAAAGAGAGAGAGAGAGAGAGAGAGAGAGAGAGAGAGAGAGAGAGAGAGAGAGAGAGAGATAGATAGACAACCAGACAGACAGACAAAGAGACGGAGAGAGGCATACAGACAAGCAGAGATAGACAGAGACCGAGACAGTGAACATCACAAAGAATTGCCCTGCACGTCACAGTCTGCAGGGATAAAGTGAATGAACAGCAGTAAATAAACATGACTGTCAAAATGCTGACACTTCCACTTTCACTTCAGCACACGAAGTTTGAATCACCAATTAGGTACACTTGCTTGAATGAATGAATTTAAAATATTACCTGCCACTTTACTTTATACATGTATATAATGTTGTCTCTAACAGCACACCGGTCTCGAATAACATTAAATGCTGAAGAGACGATACACAACAAGAAATTCCTCCGAGGTAGGAAAAACACCCCCGTCCTTAGCATTCTCACTGCCACCAACTGAGCAGGCACTGCTAACAAGTGTGGTTATTTCCCTTTGACCATTAATATGTGCCTCTATAAGTCCTTGTAGAATCTTAATCCACCAATAACTCCCTAACCGTGTGTTTGACTGGTCCCAATTTTTGTAAGGACCGTCTCAGGAATGTATAGAACCTGTTCACCAAGTTTGGTGACGATCGGTCCGTTCATTCTTGAGATCTATATGCGAACATAAACAAACAAACAAACAAACAAACAAACACATTGAGCGAAACCTATACACACCCCTATACCGGGGGTGTAATAATAACTAGCCTCTAAAAGCACCTGTAACAGTTTGTAACTTGATGTGTTCCTTTGTTTCACGCTACATTGCAAGGCTTTGCAAAACGGAATAAGAATAAAATCATTATTTGGACGGACCAAGTACACAGTCATGCTATAAGCAGGAAGTGGCTGATAACCCAAGCAAGCCATTTCCTTCAGTTCAACATTGTGTGAGTTACAGCGGAATGGAACAGCCCGAAGGTTTGTCTAAAAGGGAGAACAAAAAAACAGAAAAAACACACAATAAGTAACACACACAAACACACACACACACACACACACACACACACACACACACACACACACACACACACACACACATACACACACACACACACACACACACACACACACACACACACACACACACACACACACACACACACACACACACACACACACACGCAAATATCCTCAACATTGACTGCGGCATTGTCAACGTTTCTATCGTGGTAACATTATTGCAGATATCATTGCTAATCTAGCCAAAGTTATGCTTTCACCCTGTCAGCCACAAAGCTGCAAGTGAAATGAGGAAGACAAACAGTCTGCAATGGAACATTTTTTGTGTTACGAGTCTTTGATATTCGTAAGATCAGCACCATTCGCCACACACTCTCCTCTCAAACAACTAATACTCTTGTCTGTGCCTTTGTTCTTTCTAAACTCGACTACTGCAACTCTCTTCTCTCTGGCTGTCCTCTGTATCTCCTGCATAAACTACAAAAAGTCCAAAACTCGGCAGCACGCCTCATTCTGAAAGCACGAAAACGAGATCACGCAACACCACTTCTTCACACACTGCACTGGTTACCTATTCAAGCCCGCATTGACTACAAACTGTCCACCCTCTGCTTTAACTTCTTTTCTGGCTCGTCTCCTGCTTACTTCTCTGAACTCCTCACCGTCTATTCTCCAGCAAGACAACTCCGTGCCTCTTCTGACTGTCGCATCCTCACCATTCCACACACCAAAACCAAAACATACGGACAACGCACTTTTACTTTCTGCGCATCCACACACTGGAATTCTCTCCCCTTTCACATCCGCCACTCTCAGTCACCCCAAGCATTCAAACGAGCACTTAAAACGCACCTCTTCCAGAAATACAACCCCTGATTTTGTTTTCTCAGTCCATCAGTAGGCTACATGTAGTGTATTTGTTGTTTTAGTGATAATGTGATAATGTGTATACACATTTAGGGCTGTTTTTCAGTATTAATAACATGTTCTGTTTGATTAAGGGTATTCAGCTGGTATTTCCTTGTTTTTACTACCTATTTTATTCATGTTTTTATTACTTAATTAGTGGAAGAATCTGTTGTAATGTATGTTTGATGGTGTATGCTTTTAATCAAGCGTTGCTGACTATGAATGTAGATGTAAATGCTTGTATAACTGTGTTTGAATTTTTTAAATGTGTCAAGCGCAAAGAGCATAATTGTAAAGTTATGATGTTGCGCTATATAAATGCTCATTTATTATTATTATTATTATCAACTAAATTCGTCCCAATGCTCTACGCGAGAATTGTGTCCCTGTTCTGAATTCGAAATCTCAACTCCTGAATTATTTAAACGAAAGATTACTTCCGCCTCATTTCAGCTTTTCTGGCATAAATCACGGTTCACAGAACATTTCTCTTTGTTTTACAAAAAAATCCCCCCAAAATGCCGATATTTCCCTTCTTCTCATACGCTGTCACATTCACTCTTTTAGTTGACCTCGTATGAATACAATACATGTTTTAACAATATAATACTGTATCAACATATTCGTAACATTTAAAAAATCATTCTTAGCTCTAAACCTGAGCTACGATCTTCACAAATCCATACCGGAAGTAGTTGGCTGGCAGCTGCGAGTTGCGACCTTTGCCCCGGAAGGCCTCGTAGAGCAGGAGACGGATGGACCAGCGGTACCGGAAGACGACGGCCACCAGCGTCAGTATGATCATCAGCAGCGTCACCACCACCACCGTGAACACACTGGCGTCATGGCTCATCAGGCACACCTGAAGTACAAACAGAACTTGAAATCGTCCACGAATATAGTCGGTAAGCGTCTGAGGACACATTATTGTAAAAGCGTGTGTGTCAAAATAAGCCCTGTCATCATTTTCACGAGTTTTCATTCATAACCAGCTGGGTAATAAATAAAAATGTTCCCAATGTAAAAAAAATCGAGGTGGTGAATGGGTTTGAGCTTTCAGGCGAAACGTGGATTGTCAAAGTAAAAGCCAATCAGGCTGATTGATGTGTGGAACCATCGCAGTTTGGGATTCATGTTTCCGAGGACAGCGATTGTAAGCAGTCACTCTAAAAGACCCAATCAATGATAACTACCGCGGCGACTCATGGTCAATTTGCAACTTATCTCTGTAATCGCAAAATGCATAACGAAAAGTCATAAAACACTTAAAAGAAAAAGAATATGCCAAAAACGTACGAAACTCGCAAACATGATAGCAGCTCTGTACATTTTTAGACTGGAAGAAAAGCGACGAAGAAGTTACCTTTGACGTGACAGACAAGTATGACGTGTTATCTCGAACTACTGTAACGCGTTTTGAGACCCGGAATTGCATTCTAAAAATAACTTTCAGAATAGGAACCCGTCTGTTATTGTGCTTACTTTTGCTCATCCAAACTAATGACAAAAATGATGTTTGGTGGCTTGTTGTCAGACCTGCATTTTTTTTTGGTCCTCGGGGAGCATATCGCCTTCGGCCTTGGTCGATAGAAATAAAACCGAAAACGATATGCCCCTCTCGGAACAACATAAAAGCGTGTCTGTCAACAAGCCACCAAACATCTTATAATGTCCTCTAACCCTTAGGCTGGTTGTCGCGACATATGTCGCGTTACTTTACGTATACTGTCACCTGGTTGTCGGTTCCGATTACCTCCCATGGATGCGAAAACCTATATGGCCGTTTTTATATTTAGTCAAGTTTTGACTAAATATTTTAACATCGAGGGGGAATCGAAACGAGGGTATGGTGTATGTGCGTGTGTCTGTGTGTGTGTCTGTGTGTGTGTGTAGAGCGATTCAGACTAAACTACTGGACCGATCTTTATGAAATTTGACATGAGAGTTCCTGGGTATGAAATCCCCGAACGTTTTTTTCATTTTTTTTATAAATGTCTTTGATGACGTCATATCCGGCTTTTCGTGAAAGTTGAGGCGGCACTGTCACGCCCTCATTTTTCAACCAAATTGGTTGAAATTTTGGTCAAGTAATCTTCGACGAAGCCCGGGGTTCGGTATTGCATTTCAGCTTGGTGGCTTAAAAATTAATTTATGACTTTGGTCATTAAAAATCGGAAAATTGTAAAAAAAAATAAAAATTTATAAAACGATCTAAATTTACGTTTATCTTATTCTCCATCATTTTCTGATTCCAAAAACATATAAATATGTTATATTTGGATTAAAAACAAGCTCTGAAAATTAAATATATAAAAATTATTATCAAAATATTTTTTTCGAAATCAATTTAAAAACACTTTCATCTTATTCCTTGTCGGTTCCTGATTCAAAAAACATATAGATATGATATGTTTGGATTAAAAACACGCTCAGAAAGTTAAAACAAAGAGAGGTACAGAAAAGCGTGCTATCCTTCTTAGCGCAACTACTACCCCGCTCTTCTTGTCAATTTCACTGCCTTTGCCATGAGCGGTGGACTGACGATGCTACGAGTATACGGTCTTGCTGAAAAAGGGCAGCTACTTGACTAAATATTGTATTTTCGCCTTACGCGACTTGTTCTTTATTTTTCTCTCTGTTAATTCACCTGTGGCTATGTAACATGTGTTACAGAATTGCACCAGTGTATTTCCACGCGGGCACTTGTGCGTAAGCGTTAATCTTGAAAGTTTCAAGTCTTATTGATCCTTTAATCTCTTTGGGTGCGTTAAGTATAATTCACGTAAATTTTTTTAATTTTTTTTAAACCCACAAACAAACACACACAGAACAGAGCCAAGTCTGATCTAGCTACAATTGGATACTAGTAAGCTCAAATGTCAACACTCTAAACTGGAGTGTTCCACTTTTGAACAAACTTTCAGTCACCAGTTTTAAACACAATGTGACATAGAAAATAATTCTACTAGCAAACTAAGCACACATATTAAAGACTGAACACTAGCGTTTACCATGTGTGCTACGTTTGCTATTAAAACTATGTACTGTGTCACATCGTGTTCACAACTGGTAACAGAAATGGTGTATAAAAGTGGAACAGTTTATTTTACAGCGAATTCGTGAATTTACAATTATTACATGAATTTTGTTTCAGCTTCACATACTTGCTTCCAGACAGAAACGTGTGTGCCAACATGCAGAAAACCGAAAGACTGCCGATCACAAAACGTGAGTGCATGCGTGAAAGAGAGAGAGAGAGAGAGAGAGAGAGAGAGAGAGAGAGAGAGAGAGAGAGAGAGAGAGGAGAGAGAGAGAGAGAGACTGAGAGAGAGAGAGAGACAGAGAGACAGAGGGAGACAGAGAGAGAGAGACAGAGAGTGAGAGAGAGACAGAGAGACAGAGAGAGAGACAGAGAGAGAGACACAGAGAGAGACAGAGAGAAAGAAAGAGACAGAGAGAGAGACAGAGAGAAAGAGAGAGAGACAGAGAGAGAGAGAGAAAGAGAGAGAGAGAGGGGGAGAGAGGGAGAGGGGGAGAGAGAGAGAGACAGAGAGACAGAGACAGAGAGAGAGACAGAGAGAGAGAGAGACACAGAGACAGAGAGAGAGAGACACAGAGACAGAGAGAGAGAGAGAGAGAGAGAGAGAGAGAGAGAGAGAGAGAGAGAGAGAGAGAGAGAGAGAGAGAGGAAGAGGGGGGGGGATAGCTAGACAAGACTGTTCGTGCACTCATTCTTGTTATGGACATATTTCGTAGTGCAACTAACTTTTTTTTTCAAGGACAAACTTCTGAAAAAGAAATGCACGTGTGTCAATAGCCTAACTGCAGACATCATGTTTATCTGAAGAACATGCTAATTTCTCGCTGTCTCAAAGACTCATCACACAAAGCACACATACTTTAGAAGTCTCTCTTTTTTCAAATCAATTATCAAACTGGTGCTATTTTAAGCGTAAACACACACCGATAAAGAATTAAACAAAGTCATACAATACAAGATGCTCCCCGGTAAACCTCCCTGCGGAATTTCCTCTCACTAAACATAGTCAGTGGAACCCCAAAGGTCATCTAATTCTACTGTTGCGCGCTGCCTCAAATGGTCACGTTCACCGTGGCTGCGCATGCACTGTCTGCGGCTTCCCGTGAGCCCAAGTGTGTGTGTGTGTGTGTGTGTGTGTGTGTGTGTGTGTGTGTGTGTGTATGTGTGTGTGTGTGTGTGTGTGTATGTGTATGTGTGTGTGTGTGCGTGCGTGCGTTTGTGTGTGTGTGTGTGTATGCGTGTGCGCGCGCCGTGCGTCCGCCGTGTGTGTGTGTAAGAGTGTGTTTCCGAGGGTATGTGTGTTCCAGAATGTGAATGAAGGAGTAAATGAAGAGGAGATGATGATGACAATGATGTTAAAGATGATGATGATGATGATGATGATGAATGATGTAAAAAGGGAACGATTACTGAAAAAAACCATCATCATGTACAACAACAACAACAACAACAACAACAACAACAACGACAACAACAACAACAACGACACAACAACAACTAGCGTTAAGATGAAAAGTGGAAGAAGCGGAGGAACGGTCAGTCTGTGCTTGCAAAAAGTTGGCTGTTTGAATTGGATTTTACACACGGTAAATGAGACCTGACTTCGTAATTTCCCGTGTATGTTATGTTTCGCATGCACTGTTTAGACCATCAAATCGTGTATGTTATGTTTCGCATGCACTGTTTAGACCATCAAATCGTGTATGTTATGTTTCGCATGCACTGTTTAGACCATCAAATCGTGTATGCCCCAGACTGCACGGTGGTAGCAACAAAATTGGGACCGTCCCTTTCTCCCCTCCCCTCCCCTTCCCCCCTTCTCCTCCCTCCACCCTCGCAAGAAGGGTAAGTGTGGTGGGAATTCCCCTGGAAGGGAGAATTCATTATGTAGTTTTGGTATCTGCAGGTTGAAATTCCTGCAGCTTGACTGTTCACACACGTGCTATGAAAGATCCGTCTCAAACCACCAAAGGCGACCGGTAAACAACCCATTGCAGGTCTTAAAAAAACCCTGTCCATGTTCAATGGAAAACTCCCCTGACAGTGTGTGAAAGAGATTTGATCAATCCACCTTTACCATTTTTCTCTCTGCTATTTACGTCAGAAAGGAGGTGTGTGTGGGGGGCGAGGGGGGGGGAGAGATTGTTATTGTACGCAGAAGGGAAGCACGGTGCAAATCAAAAGCTGCACTTGTGTAAACCCAGCTTTAAAAACATAAATATATTTTAATAACGCACGTTGCAGTCGACCTTCAGATAAAGTATTGTCGAGGAAAATTCTGGTGTTTTGCACTTAATGTTCCACCTGGACGTCAATAAAGTCTGGAAGTCTTTGGAAGTACCCGTACATGTTCTCCAGCATAATCGGCTCTTTTGTAAGAAAACAAAAATTGTATGTTGTCCCTGCAAAAGTAACATTACAATGCCACGCTCGTATACAGTTGTATGCAGTGTAAACAATCTAAAAATTTCGAATAACAAACTTTTTTTTTAGGCTAATGGAATGTTTATTAGTGACAAAACAATTTTAAGAATTGTAATTCCTTTAGTTGACAACAATTGTAACGTTTTGTTTTGTCAATAATAAACTTTCCATTAACCTAAAATTCTTGATTTTGGATTCTGTATGCAGTGTGTAGTGTCAAAATGCCACTTGTCTGTGAACGTGAGTTTTTCAACGAGTACAGCGGGGAAAAACGAGAAAGACAATTAGTGAGGATAAAACGACTCTTTTTTCCTCACGGGTACTTGAGGTCCCTATCAAGGAAGTAGCATTCCAAGGCTGGGCGCCCATTGTTGTTGTTGTGTGTGTGTGTGTGTGTGTGTGTGTGTGTGTGTGTGTGTGTGTGTGTGTGTGTGTGAGTGTGAGTGTGTATGTGTGTGTGTTTGTGTGTTAGTGTGTGTGTGTGTGTCTTTGTGTGTGTGTGTGTGTGTGTGTGCGTGTGTGTCTCCGGTGTGTGTGTGTGTGCGTGCGTGCGTGTGTGTGTCTGTGCGTGAGTGTGTGTGCGTGCGCTCGCGCGCGTGTGTGTGTCTGTGCGTGAGTGTGTGTGCGTGCGCTCGCGCGCGTGCGTTTGTGTGTGTGTGTGTGTGTGTGTGTGTGTGTGTCGTTTTGCGACAAACTCTTTTCTTCTTTTATCCCACTCGAGGCAAGTGACTGCGCATGCGACAAGCTACCCAGGATATGCAAAGGGAAATACGCTGTGCCCAGAAGGAAGCCCTGCATTAAATAAGACACATCAAGAAAGAATTTAAAAAAACAAGAACCGTATGTTATTGAAAAGTTTAACAATTGACAAAACGAAACGTTACATTTATGACAATGCGAGCGTTGATTGGTTTTGGAACGTTGGCAGTCTATCTGGTTTTGGTCCAAAAAAAGAAGAAAAAAAGTCTTTCTGTTTTTGGCATTTTTTTCACACCAAGAAAGAGCCCTCCTTGCCATCACCGACCACCATCCCCGACCTAAACCCAACTAATCGTTGACATTCGTTCGTAATTGTGCGCACATCGCATTCTTCGTCTTCGTCTTCTTCTTCTTCTTCTTCTTCTTCTTCGTTCATGGGCTTAGACTTCCACGTACGTTCATTCATGTTTTTAGCACGAGTGGATTTTTACGTGTATGACTATTTTTACCCCGCCATTCAGACAGCATACGCTGATTTCGGGGGAGGCATGCTGGGTATTTTTGTGTTTTTATAACCCACCGAACTCTGACATGGATTACAGGATCTTTTCCGTGCGCACTTGGTCTTGTGCTTGCGTGTACACACGAAGGGGGTTAAGTCACTAGCAGGTCTGCACATAAGTTGACCTGGGAGATCGGAACAATCTCCACTTTTAACCCACCAGGCGGCAGCGACCGGGATTCGAACTCACGACCTCCTGATTAGGAGGCCGACGTCTTACCACCACGCCACTGCGCCCGTTACATCGTATTCATTTTAAGATATTATCAGTTCCTGAAAGAACCTGATAACAAGTATTTTGAGCAACAACCTCGCAGGCCATCGTTGCCTTCTACCTCAGAGCAATACACTCACCTGTTCGTTCATGCGAAAGTCAACAATACGCGTCTTGTGATGTTCGTGGCACGTGTAGTCTTTGTAAGAGTTATTAAAGACGCGGTCGTTAGACCTCAGCCAGTCACGGAACCACAACAGGTCACAGTCACAGTGGAGGTGATTCCCGCTCAGGTCCAGATGCCTCAGACGTCGTCGCGTGTCGCTGCTGAAGGTCTTCTCGCCGATGGTGGTGATTCTGCAGTCGCTGAGGTCAACTTTCCTCAGGTGCCTGAATCCGTCGAATACCCCGTCCGGAATCGTCCACAAAAAGTTCCAGTGAAGTGTCACGCTTCTCAGCTCCCGAAAGGAGGCGAAGGTTTCCGTGGTGAGTTTATCCGTGTTGGTGCTGCCCATGTAGATGTATTGCAGCGCAGTCAAGCCGCTGAAGATCTTAATGAACTTGCTGTTGCTGAGGTAGTTGTGACCCAGCTGAAGGAACACGACATTGGGCAATCTGTGAAAACTGTCCGCCGACACGTTTTCTTCACTGAAGTCGATGCTGTTGTACATCAGATCTACGTACTGCAAGGCACTATTGTTGAAGGCCAGACTTTGAATGCTCCGTATTTTAAGGTTTTCCATGATCAAACAGCGAAGGTTAGGGAAATTTCCTGAACCAAACATGTTGGTTACCAGACTTGCAATCGGATTCGACGACAAATCCAGGACACGCAGCTTTGGAAGACAAACATGTTTGGACAAGGTACGAATACGGTTGCCGTTCAGGTTCAACCATTCAAGGCTCGGGTAAATGGTTTGTTTGTATTGACACGATCTAGGGAAAGAGTAGAAGTCGTTGTCGACCAGGTTAAGATAGATTAAATTGGAAAAACTGTCGATATGTTTGGTAGAGATGAACCGAATGTCATTCTGAGCCAGCTGCAAGAGCTGTAGATTCTCAAGAGCCTGAAAAGCGGTGGCGTTCCACGAGCGTAAATCCACACCATTCAAAAACAGCTTCGACAGGCGAGGAAGATGATATTTGTGAAACACATCTGCGGGCAGCTCGCCCGAATAGGCAAAACTGAGGTCAAGCATCTGCAGAGAAGTGATGTTGAAGACTGCAGCACTGTAGGCGGCAAAGTCCAGGTGAAAGTTGTTGTTCAGCCACAGCACGGACAGGTTCTTCAGGCTGTCAAAGGCGCCAGGACGCAGGTAACGTATGTGGTTGTTGCTCAAGTCCAGGTGGGACAAGCCGCTCGAGTTCTTGAAGAAGTCTGTCGTGTTGATGCTGGTCAGACCGTTGCCCGAGAAAATGAGCACGATGATTTCTGGGGTAAGGTGGGGAATGTATTCAAGCGTTCTGTGACTGTCGCCATGTCCCGAGCAGTTGGCGAGTTCCCCACAACAGCAACACAACTCTTCACCGCAAGGCTTGCCTCCTTCACATGATTTTGTACGCAAGCATTCAAAGACTATATCATGGAGGGTGTCGTCTCCTCTTCCCCCTCTTCCTCCTCCTCCTTCTTCTCCTCCTCCGAGTGTTTCGGAGGCACCATTCTGCCCGTTGTCAACGGGATTTTTGCATATATCCGCCGGATATGCGCCGGTATCACGTAGAGAGCTATCTTCAAGCCAGGCCTGTTCCAATTCAATTGCGCTTTCATTCCTTATCTTTGACTTTGGTTTTCTGGTACGACGGACGTCACCTTCTGATGAAACCCGTAAAATATTTCTTCTTGCTCGGCTTTTCACGCGGTTGTGTCGAAAACCGTCCTTGAGAGGTCGTGATGTTCCAGCTGTACTGAGTGGTACTATTTCTTCTCTTCCTATCTTTCCTCCAGAAACGTCGGGCGATTCCTTAATAGAACTGTTTGGATGTAAAGTGATTAACATTTTACCCCGAGAAGCGTCCAAACTGTTCGCATAAGAAGGTTCCTTCAGTAGTGTACACACGCACAGAAGCACAAGTAACAGGATACCTGCGACACGCATTCTGAGTACCAAGTCAATATCCCTTCGTGCTATGTCTGGTGAATTTTACGTTTAAAAGGTAGCTCCTAAAATATTCCCGGTCGAAAATGCGAAGGCGGAAGTGTATGAGTAAGGAAAAAAAACAACGTGGAGGAGGTCGGCTACATCTCTTCTGTTCACTGTTCTGGCCCGACACTTTAGTTCCCAAATCCGCGGATTACTACCAGACAAAAAGGTCAGCCCCGTTTCTCCCAATGACGTTCGATGTGCGTGTTTTGATCAAGCCGGTGTAACACGAAAATGTTACTCCACGAAAAATTTACTCCAGAGTAAAAATTTCGTACGAAATTCTTACTCCCAGTACACCTTTCGTACGAGAAAAGAACTCCCCAAGGCACGAAAAAATTACTCCCTCCACGAAATTTGTACTCCCCTTTTTTTTCTACTTCCAGTAAAAATCTCGAACGCGAAAATGGGATGCGGGCGAAGGGATAATGCCAACACGTGATCTCGCGCAAACGAATGTCGCGCTACCCTCCCTCCACCCCTTCCACCACCAAGACTAATAGGGAACAAGGGAGTAACAATTTCGTACACCGGTTAGGGTGAAGTGATTTATTCGTTATGTATTCGTCAGGGGAGTAACATTTTTGTACAGAATGTTTAATCGGAACTCACCTGTCGCGGGGAGTAATTTTCTCGTGTAATAGGGGAGTACGTTTTTCGTAAAGGGAGTTACATTTTCGTACGAAATTTTTACTCCGGAGTAAAAATCTCGTGGGAGTAATTTTCTCGTGTTACACCGGTATTGTTGCAAGATTATTTTTCAAACAAGCACACACACGCAAAGGAGACAACTTTCCTCAAAACAATATAGTAATCATTATCTTGGTTGCATGCACTCTTGCTTTATGAGTCGTATTCGCGGATTGTGTTTTTCTTCCTCCTACAATTTCTTAAAGGGATCTGACCCTATTTTATACAACTTCGGTTCACAGCACACACACAAATTGCACAGAATGCAGCAACACCTGCACTGCACAGGGTGTGCCAGTTACTGCCATCGTGTATGTGGGAAGGCAAGCAGCTTTACAGCTCTGCGCTAAGGTAGTCTTAACAGACGACGATTCTGTGTACACCGCGCTTTCATATAGCGGCTTACTTGCTCCAAAACGAGATAATTAATATTCCCAGAAGAAAATAATACATATCACACTATAACTTCCCCAGATAGTCTTTAATATTCAATTTTTGCTCTGACAATCCCTCAGGGAAGGAGCCAAACCTAACAATGTTAGTTTTCACGCGAACATTTTAATGTTCATATGAACATTGTGATTATTAATAAAGTCTGTTGATTTAAAAATGTACAAATGTGACCCTCCAC
>NC_090245.1:9996605-10126605 GCF_037325665.1 Littorina saxatilis | reverse complement strand
ATGGTTCGCGTAGATGAAGCGCATGTCGTTCTGAGACATTTCTAAGAGCTCTAGGTTCTCGAGGCGCTGGAAAACAGTGGCGTTCCACGTACGCAGATCCACGCTGTTCATGTGCAGTCTCCGCAGCCGAGGAAGAGGATGGATGTAAAACACGTCCTCGGGAAGCGTACCGGCGTAAGCATTACTCAGGTCCAACACCTCCAGGGTATTGATGGTGAACACAGCTGCCCTGTAGGCCGAGAAATCCAGGTAGTAGTTATTGTCCAGGTAGAGCACCGTCAGGTTGTGAAGCTTGTCAAATGCGCTTGAATTCAGGTGACGAAGCTGGTTGTAGCTGAGGTCGAGATGGAAAATGTCGGTGACGTTGTCGAAGAAGTCTGTCGTGTTGATGCCCACGAGATTGTTTTTGGAGAAAATCAGCACAGTGATGTCGGCGGGCAGTTTGGGAATGTAGTGAAGATTTCTCTCGTGCCCCGAGCAGTTGGCTATTCCCCTTTCGCAGCAGCAGCAAAACCCATCACCGCACTGAGTCCTTGCAAGGGGTTCACGTGCTGACGAAAACTCACTGCCGCCATCACTGCTCTCTGCTTCGGTTCCTCCTCCGCAAAGCTTTGTGCGCGGACAGGTTATGGCCTTACTGCCCCCCGTGTCTCCTCCTCTCCCCCCAAGGTCGATGTGGGCATGATTCGTTGTGTTGTATTGCGGTTTCTGGCACCAGACTGCCGGTGATTCGCCGGAATCGTCCCGGAGCAGTTCTTGGAGCCAGTCCTGATCTTGTGGGACGATGTCGTGGACGTTTATGTGTGGTTTCCGTCGCCTTGGCTCGGGTCTGGCAGCTTCACGTGATAATTGTAACACGTTTCTTCTCAGTCGTTTTCTTCCTTTTCCACGTGCAAAATTCCCTTCAGGACGATGCAGTTTGTCGGCTACGTGAAATCGTCCTGGTTCTTTTTTCCTGTGTTTTCCTTGAGTAACACCGATCGTTTCCTTCGTCGCAGAAAGAGTACCTGACTGTTTGTTACGAATTGAGTTTAACTTGCTGTTTGATCCGTGTGCCTCTAGCCCTAAGAGTCCTCTCCCTTCAGAAAAATCTCCGTTTGAGTTCGAACGTTTCACCAACGATAACAGATGTTTCGGTTCATTGCTCACTTCTTCAGATTTCAAACAAAGACAAAAGGCCGATAGTGAGAGGAAGCATACGAAATGCATTCTGTCAGTCGGGTAAGTTTTCGATCTTGTCTTCGTCCGGTGAATGACGATGTGTTGATTTGAGTCGCAGTCACAGATGTTGAGAAAAAAAACCTACATGTATATCCGCTTGAGAAACGGCACAAAAACGAAATGACACTGACAGCCCCTTTCCCACGCCTCTTTTTTTTAATATCCCACTCCTCTTTTTTGTTTATAACACGCTCTTTGTGTTTTCAACACACGAACAACAACGGGCGTTGCCGTCTTTACAACGGTTCAGTCTCGGAGTAAAAAAGTCAACTTGTTGTTCGCTGCTTTCAAGAAGTGCTTTCGTTTCGTCTGGTAATCCCGCATATATGTATTTTCACTCGAAATCATGCATGTAGCGATTGGTGAAGCCGAACGGAAACCGTTTTATTTCCTCGTTTAGATGGTTTCGGACTGCCCCCCACCCGTTCCCCATCTTTTTCTGTCTAAATTGATTGATCATTTCTGTCTTTGATAAGGCCTAAAAAAAAATAGGTGTGGTTACGGTAACCCGACCTACCCTATTTTTAGGGGCCGACCCTATAACTTTTTATTACATTTGTCAACAAAAAACCCACAAAAAACAAGAAAACGAGTGCAGAAAACGCAATGACAGCGAAAGCGCCCGAGTCGCACACTTATTTCCCTGTCGAGTAGGTTTAATTTGTACACATTAGAAAAAAAAGTTTAAAAAAAAAAGTGATTGCCTACCTTCCTACCCTATTTTTTGGGGCTATGTTACCGTAACCACACCTATTTTTTTTTGGCCTTACAAGTTTGTTATTGTATTTTACGACATTGGCGTACACAATGTTATCGCCATTTTCGTTGAAATCTTGCTTTCGTGGGTTTTTTTTTCTCTCAAAGGTGATTGATTAGTTCTTGTTATCTAGGTTTTCTTTCCTGGTTTCTTTCTTTCTTCCTTTCGTCTGGAGACTGGTGAAGGTCCAAGTGAAAAAGTGACTGAATTGTTTTTTTCCGTTGAAACTGCATGCAGCATAATATTGTGAAATGTCCAACACCATACCGCGATCAGTTGAAGGCTGAGATGTAAGGTTTCCGCCGCAGCACATTTTCCAATTTGGCAATCAACGATTAAACATCACTCGCACTCTTTCGCAAATATCTTTTGTCACAAGGCCTTATGGTGCACGTTATCACGTAGGCACAAGTAAATCGTAATTCTCTACTCTTATCTAAAGGCTGTTGAAAAACATGTTTGAAGCGAGAAAGGCCGCACGGCGCATGAGAACCGCGCCGACGCTTCACTTTCGGTTTCCTACTCAGCGAGATGGTGGTAGATTTCTGAAAAATGGCAACACTTCTGTTGGCGAGCAGTGCCACTTTAAAGTCACTGTCTTTCCCGTGAAAACTGTTCTGCTCGCTATATCAGATATGCCTATTGTTGCTTTAGTTTTCGCTGTCGCTGTCGTCGTTGTTGTTGTTGTTGTTGTTGTTGTGGTTGTTGTTGTTATAGTTGTTTTGATTGGTTTGAATATCATGCATTTACAATATCGTCGGCCACATTACTCGTTTGTTTCTAAGTGACATGGATTACAGGATCTTTTCTGTGCGCACTTGGTCTTGTGCTTGCGTGTACACACGAAGGGGGATAAGCCACTAGCAGGTCTGCACATAAGTTGACCTGGGAGATCGGAAAAATCTCCACACTTAACCCACCAGGCGGCCGCGGCCGGGATTCGAACCTCGACCTTCCGATTAAGAGGCCGACGTCTTACCACCACGCCACAGCGCCCGTCAGCACTGTTATAAGTTTATTGTGTTGTGCGCCTTTATTATCACTTTGTATTCATGTAACGGAATAAACGCTGTTGAAACCATATGCCCAGGCTTGATAACTCTTACATTTTATAAGACAATACGTAAGCAAAGAATCTTGCTTCAGCCTTCGTTGCGAAGCAAAGGTTTGGTTAGCTTTCCATGTTTCGTTAGTGAAAAAGGAAAACAAGTCGCGTAAAGCAATGTCAAACATTACGTAAATCTGTCGGGCTAAAAGAATGAAACTGAAACTCACAGGATCACCCAGTAAATATAGAAAGTCCTGGGCTGGCCGAAACTCCTGGGATGGCCGAAACTCTTCGACGGATATAACACTGACTCGATCAGTGGTCTTGGTAACAGAAGCCAACAGTATAAATTGATGTCTTTATTTTATTTTATTTTTTTTAGCGCAAATCCAGTTTAAACACAACAATTGCATATATTATTGGATTCAGGAAAATATACTGAACGCAATGCAATCATTCTTTAATTTGTGGTTGCACTTTCAATTAAAAAAAATAGCAAATCAAATTTTAAGTTTATTTAGGAGCTTAACTTCAATCCAAAGATTGTTTGACAAAAATGTCAATGCGTTTGATTGGAATATATGCGGTCTCCACAGTGCGGCCTCAACTTTTTAACGACTGGGTATGACGTCATCAAATACACACCAAGAAAGACTATGGTGATATTGTCTGGAAGAATTTATGCGTACGTTACGTTTCATGAAGATCTGTGGTGTTGTTTTGGGGAAATTACACACACACACACACACGCACGCACGTACATACGCTCGCACGCACGCACGCACGCACACACACACACACACACACACACACACACACACACACACACACACACACACACACACACACACCTCATTTCGATTCTTGTTCTATCGGAATACATTTAGTCACAAATTAACTTAAAAACGTGACAGAATAATATATGAGCTTTTTCTAACATGAACTTTGTAGCAAGCAAACCTCAAATAAAACTTGAGTCACTGGGCAAGAAAGCTAAACTGATGACGGAGAAAACCCGGCGGACGTTTACAGCGGAAATAAGGTTAAAAAGAATGGGAAACTGAAATAAGTATGTCCTCGAAATAAACTGATGGCAAAGCGAACATACCAGCGATCTACTAGAATTGAAAGTGGGTAATTCCGGCACAGATGACTCAGCCAAGACTGAGCGGTAGGGGTCGGAATATTGTCACAGTGTCCTTCGCCGGGGAACATACCATTACGTCCCAGTACCATTACGTCCCAGTACCATTACGTCCCAGTACCATTGCGTCCCAGTACCATTGCGTCCCAATACCATTGGGCCCCAGTACCATTGCGTCCCAGTACCATTACGTCCCAATACAATTACGTGCCATTGCGTCCCCGTACCATTAGGTCCCAATACTAGTGAATTTAATTTCTGAGATGTTATTGTAGCAGTGTAGCGACACGTTTTGTAATAAAAATGCGTTTTGTAATAAATGTATTACAAATCGTGTTCGGATTACACAATTTTTATTACAAAACGCGTTCAACACGATTTGTTATGAAAATTGTGTCGGTACATAGCAGTATTTCACAAATTAAAATAAAATAAAAAGATGTGTACCGGTTAGTCAAGATGAGGTGAAGTGGAAAAAAATAAAAATGAATAAATAAATAAATAAATGTTTGTTCATGGGAGAAAGAAAAATCCTTCACGATATAATCAGAAACTGTAAAGGATATTGCATGTCAGTTTGTTTGTTTTGAGGCGCTCCTTGCTTTCCTTACAGGTTTTCTGAGGTAACCATGTTCTTTCTTTTAAAATGAACTGAAGCACGCTAACCTAAACCGAAGTGTAAAATTAATATATGCTTTAGCGGTGCTCGACACAAAGAAAATACAGAAACAGTACGGTACACCGCTTTGTATTCCACTGTATGTAACCGAACATGACTGTAGGCTTATTTACTGAGTAGACGATGTTTAAACCCGTTTCTGAGAAAAGCTAGACTGACTGTCCAGTCATCGAACCTTCAGCACATAGACACCGAGACATACAGATAGCGAAACCCATACACGCACAAATGTAGACACAGACACCTACATACATACGTACATAACACACACACACACACACACACACACAAACACACACACACACACACACATACACACACACACACACACACACACACACACACACAATATACATACATGCACAATCAGTGACATAGACTAGTTCTACATGGGACGATGTTTCAATAACAAATCATTTCATTTTTCTTCCTGTTTAATGACTTTAACAAACACAACCGTATCTTTAAAAATCAACAACTGCATATTCTGGTAAAATCCGGGTTCGTATGTACATGTTTAACATTTAACATATTACTCTGCAACCCTCCTGCGATCAAAATTCCTTTTGGATTCATAAATCGAAGACACTTGAATTAAATATTATTGGGCGAGAAACTGTGATGTTACTTTACATAAACAGGTACTGTAAGTAACACACGCCTAAAAAAAAAAAGGAACATTATAAAGGCCTTCTTCTTTTCTTCTCCACGATCATCATCATTATCATCATCTCCACAAGCATCATCATTATCATCATCTCGTCGTCATCATCATCATCATCATCATCAACATCAACAACAACAACCAACAACAACAACAACATTTTTTTTTTACCAAAACACAATAGAAAAGAGAAAAAAATAAATGTGTCAAGTAAGTGCATATACAGGCTTCAACATTATTGCTACGTAAATTTATGCAATCTTGAAGCTTGAAATTACTCGGATAATATAAGGTAAGATACTCCGTACTTATAAAATCCACTGTTCATTTTCATCCTTTCGCTGACCTACTCTGTCGTACAATATCCATGCCACACACACACACACACACACACACACACACACACACACACACACACACACACACACACACACACACACACACACACACACACACTGCCCAATTGTCTTGGGACGTAATGGTACGGGGACGTAATGGGATTCCTTTATGGGACGTATCGAGATGCAATTTTCTTGGGACCTATCGACACGCAATTTTGTTGGGACGCAATGGTACGGGACGCAATGGCACTGGGACCCAATGGTATTGGGACCCAATGGGATTGCTTAATGGGACGCAATGAGACGGCATTTTTTGGGGACGCAATGGGACTGGGACACAATGGTACTGGGACGTATTGGCATGACCCCCTTCGCCGCCCGGCTTTTGTGCAAACTGCAGCTATTGCACGGAATTTCTATACAGCTATTGCACGGAATTTCTATACAGCTATTGCACGGAATTTCTATACAGCTATTGCACGGAATTTCTATACAGTGGAACCTCCCTTTTAAGACTCCCCCAAATCTTAGAAAATCAGACCTATACAGGAGGGAGTCTTAAAATGGAGGTAGATGTACATAGGTTACGAACAGAACATGTGATAAAACAGGGCTTAACGTGGAGGAAGTCTTAAACTCGGAGGGCATAAAAAAAGAATCTCCTGTACTGTTTTTGACATTTAATCACTAACAATGTACATCATTTCATGTGATCTGTTAGGCAGTGATTATGGCACGTGACATGTCGGATGCAGCCACGGCCGCACACATCCATGTGGCATGCATGTGCAGCCATTATTATCCGACCGTTCTGTCAAATGAAAGAAATGGCGGCGGGTGAAAAGCAGAAATCAGACAACGGTCGTCGACTCAATGTCACAATAATCTTGTCACAGGAGAATGTGGAGAAGGAGGGGGCGGTATGAGACACACAGAGAGAGAAAGAGAGAAAGATGGGGGGGGGGGGGGGGTTCACACACATGCATGCGTCTCTCCCTCTCTCAGCTCTCGCTCTGTGCGTGTGTGTGTCTGCGTGCTTGAGTGCGTGCGTGCAAGCGTTCGTGCATGTGTGTGTTTGTGTGTGTTAGTGTTAGTGTGTGTTTATGTGCGTGCATGCGTGCCGTGTAAATGTGTGTGTTTGTGTGTGTCAGTGTGCCTGCTTGCCTGCTAGAGTGAGTTACAAGGGTAACCATGTTTGCAGAGTTCATCCCGGGGTTACAAGCACACCTGCCTCACAGACAGTTCAATCCTTTTTTGGCTCAACTAGAATACATCGAAGAGCAAAAAAAAACAAGTCGCGTAAGGCGAAATTCCTACATTTTGTCAAGCTGTCGAACTCACATAATGAAACTGAACGCACTACATTTTTTCACCAAGACCGTTTAGCATCGTCAGCCCCCCGCTCGTGGAAAAGGCAGTGAAATTAGCAAGGCAGTATAGCGCGGTAGTGGTTGCGCTGAGCGTGATAGTACGCTTTTCTGTACCTGTATTCTTTTAAAATTTCTGAGCTTGTGTTTAATCCAAATATAACATATCTATATGTTTATGGAATCAAGAACCGACAAGGAATACGATGAAATAGTTTTTAAATCGATTTCGGAAATTTAAATTTAATCATATTTTTTATATTTTTAATTTTCAGAGCTTGTTTCAAATCCTAATATAACATAATTATATGTTTTTGGAATCAGGAAATGACGAAGAATAAGATTAAATTGTTTTTGGATCGTTTTATACAAAAATAATTTTAATCACAATTTTCAGATTTTTTATAAATAAACTTATTAATTAATTTTTAAGCCTCCATGCTGAAATGCAATACCAAAGTCCGGACTTTGACGAAGATTGCTTGACCAAAATTTCAATCAATTTGATTGAAGAATGAGGGCGTGACAGTGCGGCCTCAACTTTCACAAAAAGCCGGATATGACGTCATCAAAGAGATTTATCGAAAAAAAGAAAAACATGACCGGGCATATCATACCCAGGAACTCTCATGTGACATTTCATGAAGGTCGGTTTAGTAGTTTTCTCTGAATCGCTCTACACCCGTGACACACACACACACACACACACACACACACACACACACACACACACACACACACACACATACACACATACTTACACACATACACAACGACCCTCGTTTCGATTCCCCGTCTTTGTCAAAACATTTAGTCAAAACTTGACTAAATGTGAAAAAGGAAAGGGTGTAATGAAAGAAAAGTACGACAACGTGAACAACAGGTCAGACAAACCAAAGGCAACAACCTGCTGTCTTTTCCCGAGAAAAAGCACCCAAAAGGGTTTTCCGCCAGGGTACAACACACACACACTGACACAGACAAACACACACGCACACGAACACAAACACGTATATATAAACACACACACACATACACACACGCACAGACACGCACAGGACACACACACTCAGTCACACACGTACACATGCACTCAAACACGCGCACTCACACACACACACACACACACGGCATACACGCTCACACGAACGAACACACACACACACACAAACACACAAACACACATACACTCACAAACCCTATCCCGAACCATCGTATTCTATTTCTCGTCCCTCTCCTCCTATTTCTCCTGCAACTGCGTTTATTTCCTCAGAAAAAGCACACAACAGGAATTTTCCGCCAGGGTATTCCCCCCTGACTCACAATGTGCACAGACTTATATGCTACGAAACAACGGCACAACGGATCATTATATAAGTGCACCGACATACTTTTGTGGCCTGAACTTTAATCATAAAAGTAAGCCACACAAAAATGACTCACGGCTTAAACTAAGACAGGTGAATCGTGTGCCAAAAGCTGATTACAATACACTTCACATTACTCGTGATTTTCTCAAAAGAATTGTTATCGAAATATAATCTTTCTCTCTTTCTGCCAAGGGTCGCCTACAACACACAGAGAGGAGCGGGATACACACGCGTGTGGGTATATGTTACAGTTAATCTGTGAAACCAGGGAATACGTGTATCAACTAAACTATTTTAGGTAATACATGAATTAACTGTTTTTTCCGTCAGTTAATTCATGTATTACCTAGTTAATACACGTATTACCTGGTTTCACAGATTAACTGTAACATATATTATGTGTGTGTGTGTGTGTGTGTGTGTGTGTGTGTGTGTAAGTATGTATGTGTGGTGTGTGGTGTGTGTATGTGTGTGTGTGAGTGTGTGTGTGTGTGTGTGTATGTGTGTGTGAGTGTGTGTGTGTGTGTGTGTATGTGTGTGTGAGTGTGTGTGTAGTGTGTGTGTGTGTGTGTGTGTGTGAGTGTGTGTGTGAGTGTGTGTGTGTGTGTGTGTGTGTGTGTTTGTGTGTGATTTATTTATTAAGGAGATTTTTATAGCGCATAACTAAAAGCACTACGCGCTGATAGTGTGTGCATGCTCGAGTCTGTGTGTTTGTGTGTTTGTGTTTCTTTCTCCCCCTCACCCGCCCTCTGTCTCTGTCTCTGTCTCTGTCTCTGTCTCTCTCAGTCTCTCTTCAATATCAATGCTCAAAATAAAACATGGTCAGAGTCACACGCTTTGTTCAACTGCATCTCTTGAAAAGTCATCGAAGGCCACACTGAGAAGCTTGGCGCGGTTTTCACTTGGAAACACTGAAGGGTGATACTATTCATGGCATGGTTCCTTTCTTCGCCTCACATTTATCTGTCTTTTCGGAAACAGAACTTGCCAATGACTGTAATGAATGAGAGAGAGAGAGAGAGAGAGAGAGAGAGAGAGAGAGAGAGACAGAGACAGAGAGACAGAGAGACAGAGACAGAGAGACAGAGAGAGAGAGAGAGAGAGAGAGAGAGAGAGAGAGAGAGAGAGAGAGAGAGAGAACTCGAACTCGAACTCGAAAACTTTATTACCGAGGGATGATAGCATTAGGTCCATATGGTCCTTTCTTACAGCTAGTCCCTACTATAATACACACATGAAACAAAGAACAAATATGAATAATGAAAACATTTAAACAAAAAATCAAATAAAACAAAATTATGTAGGGAAAAGTATAACAAAATAAAAATAAAAAATTCAATTGTTAATGGAAGCATACTATATTTTATTATTATTATTAGGGAGTATTTCTACGCACATACCCTCCCAGAGGGGATCGAGGCTCATGGCGTTTACAAAACACTTTCTCTTTCACACATCCTCACACACACTCGCACAAATTGTACACCGACTTAGTCGTTAGAGAGGTGCTTTCGGAGCTGTCTTTTAAAAGAAGTTATTCCCCCCTCTGCTTCTTTACCTCTGTAAACTTGTAGGGGTAGTTATTTTTCGATAATGACCCAGCAACCAAACAAATAACGACCCAGCAACAGCCTGAATCCTCGATAGTGCAATGGGTTGAGAAGTTGTTCTGTTTCGGTACTACTTTTTGCGACTGAAAAGTTCCGAACGCTCTAACGTACGAAGTATACATCTCTGGAGCAAACAATACAAACATACCGCATTTAAATTAACAACTACAGGCCTGAACACATGAATCTTCATATAAAATCCATGAGTTCGGTTGTTTTCTGAATCTAGATTTGCCGTGCTCAAACGTTCATCACAAGCAATTTCCCGCAAGGCAAGTAACTCATACTTTGTCTAGCGACAAGAGTAGTTCCCCTTCTTTTCACTCAGTTTCTTCGACAACAGACTGCAATCCGACGGTCAGTTTTCAACAATATTTCATTTAATAAACAGATCACACGCAACCAAATGCACACATCTCATCAATTTAAACAACATAAAGCGGTTTCATACACTATTTTCCCCAGAAAACTGAACTTCATACAGTTTTTAACGTTGGAACACGGGTGCAAAAGTTCGTCTGCTAGTCCCATTTGACGAAAGAACATTATCCTAAGCGATACCAAAACATATACAGAACACACAATATCTGCCTTTGCTGCCACAGCAGAATAACAGCATATCTGTGTACTTGATTTTAGTCCAAAATAGGAAAACTGACAAGAAGTGTTAACAGAATGAAATGATTTGCACGGAACTATACAACCGCGCATTAATCGATCGCCTGCGCAGGTTGACTGGTTGAGTGAATAGGATTCGATCAAACTTTCGCAAAAAAAACCTCCTCTTTTCTTTGAATAACTGAAGAAAGGAGGAATAAAGAGGTTACACACCTCGTCTCAGTGATTATAAAAAATAATGGTCTCAGTTCGCGGTCATGAAAAAGCTCGCTAAAGCTCGCATTTTTCATGATCCGCTAACTTCGACCATTATTTTTAATAATCACTGAGACTCGGCATGTAACCTCTACATAATGACAGACATGACTTGATATTTAAAGGTAGTGAATTCCAAAGGTATGCACCAGAATAAGAAAAACTAGTTTTAAACAAATCGATGCGGGGCCTTAAGAGAGAGAGAGAGAGAGAGAGAGAGAGAGAGAGAGAGAGAGAGAGAGAGAGAGAGAGAGAGAGAGAGAGAGAGAGAGATTGGATTGGATTGGATTGGATTGTTTACTCATTTAGGCCATAGCCCCTTATGAGGGGGGTGAACATATATGCAATGACATAATGACATTTGCACACAAATCAAATGAAATAAATCATACACAAACTAAGACATTACATTTCAAATAAAAATATCGTAGGCTTACATGAACTAAGACATAACAACACTACGTAGCCGAAATGCTTTGTACACATAAACTGACAACTTTCGAACAATACCTTCATTCACAGATGCCATAAGCATAGAAAACTTGTGTAAACTTGGGTTTCTATAAAACTTAGCGGGAATAAACTGGCATCGCAAATCACGAAGTGCGGGGCAACAAAGCACAAAATGAAACTCATCTTCCTTACGTTCCCTGCACAATGGGCATAGCAACATATCTGCATCGTATCTCTTATATCGATTAACGTGCACAAATAGTTCTGTTATTCCACCTCGGAATCTTGCCATAATAATTTTCAAATGCCTATCCATGTTCAATAATAAATAAGGTTTTACTTCGTGCACAGTGCAAAATGTCCTATACAACGCAAATCTATCACTGTTCTGAACATGAAAATTCCATTCCTGCCATCTACAATCAATCAATCTTTCTCTGAAATCTTTCAAAAAACGGTTCTCATCTTGCACTCCTTGATTCATCCATACAAACCCAAAACCATTCTGACATAATTTACAACGTACGCTAGACACCCAGTTTCTTTTACCTCTTTCATCCAGTTCACGCAACATTTTATAGGCTTTATGTGCCAATCTATTTACGTCCATTCTTAACAACTTCAACTAATATTTAACACAACGCAGCATTCACATAAATGGAATACCTATTCATCTCGCCGTACACAAAATCGTTGGGTGTGCGTGATCCAACACCAAGAAATTTCTTTAGGGCAAATAAATGAACTTTTTGAGACTGTAATGCAGAGAGAGAGAGAGAGAGAGAGAGAGAGAGAGAGAGAGAGAGAGAGAGAGAGAGAGAGAATATAGTGTATACTGTATTGTATCCCGTCACCAGAAAGATGACAGAATGTCTCGAATATGAATGGTCAACAAAGTCACCCTTCACAATGAATTTGCGTCAACTCTAAGAAATACTTACAAAAACCAAACAAGTCGCGTAAGGCGAAATTACTACATTCAGTGGGCGGGGATGTAGCTCAGTCGGTAGCGCGCTGGATTTGTATCCAGTTGGCCGCTGTCAGCGTGAGTTCGTCCCCACGTTCGGCGAGAGATTTATTTCTCAGAGTCAACTTTGTGTGCAGACTCTCCTCGGTGTCCGAACACCCCCGTGTGTACACGCAAGCACAAGACCAAGTGCGCACGAAAAAAGATCCTGTAATCCATGTCAGAGTTCGGTGGATTATAGAAACACGAAAATACCCAGCATGCTTCCTCCGAAAGCGGCGTATGGCTGCCTAAACGGCGGGGTAAAAACGGTCATACACGTAAAAGCCGTGGGAGTTTCAGCACATGAACGAACAAACAAACCACATTCAGTCAAGCTGTTGAACTCACGGAATAGAGGGGGGAATCGAGACGAGGGTCGTGGTGTATGTGTGTGTGTCTGTCTGTCTGTCTGTGTGTAATCGAGACGAGGGTCGTGGTGTATGTGTGTGTGTCTGTCTGTCTGTGTGTGTGTGTAGAGCGATTCAGACTAAACTACTGGACCGATCTTTATAAAATTTGACATGAGAGTTCCTGGGTATGATATCCTCAGACGTTTTTTTCATTTTTTTGATAAATGTCTTTGATGACGTCATATCCGGCTTTTCGTGAAAGTTGAGGCGGCACTGTCGCGCTCTCATTTTTCAACCAAGTTTCATGTTAGTTCGACAGCTTGACTAAATGTTATAATTTCGCCTTACGCGACTTGTTATTGTTTCTTTCACAATGTCTGATGTTATTTATATATATATGTGTGTCGTGTGTCTGTGTCGTGTGTCTGTGTGTGTGTGTGTGTGTGTGTGTGTGTGTCTGTGTCTGTGTGTGTGTCGTGTGTCTGTGTCGTGTGTCTGTGTGTGTGTGTGTGTGTGTGTGTGTGTGTCTGTGTCTGCGTGTGTGTCTGTGTCTGTGTCTGTGTGTGTGTCTGTCTCTGTGTCTGTGTCTGTGTGTGTGTGTGTGTGTGTCTGTGTGTGTGTGTCTGTGTGTGTCTGTCTGTCTGTCTGTCTGTGTCTGCGTGTGTGTCTGTGTGTGTATCTGTGTGTGTGTCTGTGTCTGTGTCTGTGTGTGTGTCTGTCTCTGTGTCTGTGTCTGTGTGTGTGTGTGTGTGTGTCTGTATAGAGCGGTTGAGAGAAACTTTACACGGGAGTTCCTGGGCATGATATCCCCAGACATATATTTTTTTTTTTTATATGTTAAAACATTTAGTCAAAACTTGACTAAATGTAAAAATAAAAGTGGTATAAAGGGAGAAAACCTTAAAATGGAGAGTACACAAATGTCCTGATTGCCTCCCTTTGGTCGTTTAGTGCTCCGATCTCAGACTGTCTGTCAGCCTGCCGCCTGCCTGTCTGTCTGTATGTCTCTCCCTGGCTCTGTCTCTGTCTCTCTCTCCCCCAAACACGTACACACACAATCTCACACAGCCACCATGACACACAGGCACCCAGACATACATTGACGTATCAACACACACACACACACACACAGCAGCCGTTGACAAAAATGTATACACGAATGTCCTTTCTTTTCTACATTACAGCATTTCAGTAACAAAAGCTAGTAAAGAGCAGAGAGAGAGAGAGAGAGAGAGAGAGAGAGAGAGAGAGAGAGACAGACAGACAGACAGACAGACAGTTAGAGAGAGTTAGACAGAAAGACAGAGAGAGACAGAGAGAGAGGAGGCGGGGAAATGTGATTCTTTATGGGAGGATATGTTAAAATAGTAGCTTTCAAAATTAGTATTTGAACATTTCAATTTGTATAAATGCCAAAATGAAAAGGGAAAATTCCGTTGAGGCAAAACATTACATTTTCATTTTGGTTCGTCATTTGGTATAATGATTATATGAAACTGAGTTCGATAGTTGAAACACGCCAACGAATGTCATGATTCACCCCGTGAACAACGTTCTCTTCTTGGTCTTTGTTCTCTGTGAATTACTGTTATTTTACAAGACGAAGTGTACTTTCCACGGTACTGCTACATTAAATGCACACTCAGCTTCATGTAAACCATCAGTGTCTGGTCACAGACACTGTCAGGCTTTTACACACAGTACAAACACCCTTTCGTTTAAACACTCACCGCTTGAGAACATCCTAGGTGCCCTCCGTAAAGAGCGAGCATTTTTCAAATAGGCCTACTTTATTTTTTGCGTGGCCAGCCGGATTGGCTAGAACTAACTTTTAAAATCTTAATAATAAATTGACAGCTTGTAACACAAACATTCTTAAATCATAAAATATTTTCTTTTGTCATCAAGACAAGATCAGTACAACTCGAAGTTTTGAAAGTTTTATAAAAGGAGGCCCGGAAGCTGATCACGCAAAGGCCGTGTTTTTGCAAGCAGACGAATTTTCTGCATAGCGCTTGCTCCTTTGAAGCCAACCGCCGCCGATAAGTTCGTGTGACTCGCAGTCGTTTGTTGCATTTTAGATTCAGAGGTACACAATTACGTGCTATTGCAGATATAGCGAGTCGCATTGAAATCACAAACTGATTAGTAAATATAAGTATGGTGATAGATACGATTTGAATAGTATATTGGAAAATGAAATGTACATTAGAAGATTGTGAGTACTGTATAAGTCGAGACGAGGTGAAGTTTGTTCATGGAACGTTTGATAATTTGAAAAAAAAAAAAAAAAAAAAAAAAAAGTATACATTATAAATGATACCACCACCATCATTACCCACCCCCACCCCCCGCCTCTCTCTCTCTCTCTCTCTCTCTCTCTCTCTCTCTCTCTCTCTCTTCCTCTCTCTTTCTCTCTCACTCTCACTCTCACTCTCTCTCTCTCTCTCTCTTCCTCTCTCTTTCTCTCTCACTCTCACTCTCACTCTCTCTCTCTCTCTCTCTCTCTCTCCCTCTCTCTCTCTCTCTCTCGTCTGTCTGTTATGTCTTAATGTTGTATATATATTTATACTTGCCATTTATGATACATGTTGAAGGATGAATGATGATACATTGTAGACGGATGCATGTTACTGATTAAAAGCCCCACAATGATGTGCTTGGCAAATAAAAAAAAAAAAAAAAAAAAAAAAAAGAAATCACAAACTGACGATGAAATTGTGAGAAAAAAAAGGAAAGTATGTGACACGGGTTCACGATGGCTCAGGGGTAAAATAAACCACGAAATCTAGTGTGTGGTTTACGCAAGCTAAATAGCCATTAAAACGAACTGTGTCATTTAATGCTGTTAAATGCTATCGCAAGTGTGTTCCATAGGGTTAGAACTGCTTTTTTCGTGAGAAGATTCAAATTGTTCTGTCAACCATTTGAGGCAGACTGGGCCTTTAAGCTTAGGCCGCGTTTACGTGGTTTTCTCGCTGAAACCCGTCAGCCAGCGCCATCCTCATCCTCCCCCAGAAGGACGCCTTAGCGTCATCCTCCTCTGCCCACTGAATGTAGGTGGTGGTGTTGAGCACAGCCATCATGGTGGGCGTCAGCTCCGTGCTGCTAGTGACGTCATCCACACACGTCACCAGCATGGTGTCGTCATGCTCTACCACGTGACTCAGGCACAGCGCCAGCTCGAACTGACACCACTGGCTGCGGGCGAAATGTCTGGAGAAGACCATCAGGACCTTGCGACTGTCCTGCACGCTTTGGTAGATGTTGTCCACGATGTTCTGACCCGGCGTGAAGTCGCGCTGGTGGATGCACAGTCTCACTCCTTGACCAAGTTCCAGTTCTGGTAATAGATGAGAGCGAACCCAGCTCACATCCTCCTCTGCGTACGAGACGAACAAGTCGAATCTGACGAAATAGAAGAAAATCATAGACATGGTATTTGCTCCAGGTGCAGGATCAGATACACAACATTGGGGTGTGCACGTTAAAGATCCCACGATTGACAAAAGGGTCTTTCCTGGCAAAAATGTACAGGCATAGATAAAAAAAAAAAGTCCACCAAATACCCGTGTGACTTGGAATAATAGTAAAGTAAATATTCGCCGTCATGGCTTGAGATTTACTGGCCGATGTGAATGCGTGATATATTGTGTAAAAAATTCCATCTCACACGGCAGAAATGAATATGTAAAGCGCTTAGAGAACGTCAAGCGCTATATAAATCTCCCACTAAATAAATAAATAAATACAGCCAAACATGTTTAGGACAAATGCTGAGGAATGATAAGATACGGTGAAATGTCAAGGACACAAGTATTCATGTCATGAAGAATGTATGCAGGATGATAATTATATAGGCCGGAGAACGGTCGCAAGCGGCAGGAATTTATTGGACAGTCCGGCCGTTTCGAACAAATAAACATGTAAAGTGAAAACAAAATCGATACGTCTACTCGTCTCTCTCTCTCTCTCTCTCTCTCTCTCTCTCTCTCTCTCTCTCTCTCTCTCTCTCTCTCTCTCTCTCTCTCTCTCTCTCTCTCTCTCTCTCTTTCTCACTCTCCCCCTCTCTCTCACTTTCCCCCTCCCTCCCTCCCGCTCTCCCTCCCTATCTCTTACTCGCTAACACCATAAATATTATATATGTATTCTAAAACGGATTTTTGTTTTGATGTACAATTTTCATTCAATTTTCTTTTCATGTTTGCTTGCTTTTCATTTAAACTGTACAACAGCCGCCATTTATATGTAATTTTCTAGAAAACTGTAAACACCACTATAAGCATTATGCTTGTTGTTGTTTACTCAATATGCGTCTTTTTGTAAATAATGCACAAACGTTGAATAAAACAGTTTCAACCAAGCGGCTTGTGGGTCGGGAGAAGTCAAGGCCTTCGGCGAGAAAGTAAGCTTGCGAAAAGCAAAGGTTATGGTATGCCTTGGAATAGACGAGTTACGAAAAGAACTCTGTCAGGTTTGTATGGGTTGTGAAAGAGTGAATACCCTTGCTTTTTACTCGGACAAACATTGGAGGGGCCAATCACTAGCGAGGGGTGTGTCGGACAAACATTGGAGGGGCCAATCACTAGCGAGGGGTGTGTCGGACACACATTGGAGGGGCCAATCACTAGCGAGGGGTGTGTCGGACAAACATTGGAGGGGCCAATCACTAGCGAGGGGTGTGTCGGACAAACATTGGAGGGGCCAATCACTAGCGAGGGGTGTGTCGGACGGACATTAGAGGGGCCAATCACTGCCGAGGGGTGTGTCGGACGGACATTGGAGGGGCCAATCACTAGCGAGGGGTGTGTCTCAAACATTAGAGGGGCCAATCACTAGCGAGGTGTGTGTCTGACAAACATTGGAGGGGCCAATCACTAACGAGGGGGGTGTCTGACAAACATTGGAGGGGCCAATCACTAGAGGGCCAATCACTAGCGAGGGGTGTGTCGGACAAACATTGGAGGGGCCAATCACTAGCGAGGGGTGTGTCGGAAACACGGGGACAGGAGCACGTTTTAAATTAAGTTTATTTGTCAGAGGAAAAGCAAGGGCATTCACTCTTTCCCAACCCATAAAAACCCGACGGAGTTATTTCCAAAAATCGTATAATCACATATTTTACAATGAAATGTGTCCTTCGGTCCTCTCTGTGTCTTACCGGAAGAGGTTTGCAGGCAGTTGAGAGTTGTGACCTTTGCCTCGGAAGGCCTCGTAGAGCAGGAGACGGATGGCCCAGCGGTACCGGAAGACGACGGCCACCAGCGTCAGTATGATCATCAGCAGCGTCACCACCACCACCGTGAACACACTGGCGTCATGGCTCATCAGGCACACCTGCAATGTCACATCAGTTTATGTCTTGTGTCCCGAGGTAAAAAAAACCACACAGGTGTTTCTCTTACCCGTTCTTCTCTAATGGCTGCAGACAGTAACAAGGAATTCCATGCAGTGTATCAGTACAAGGACATTATTGATTTGTGCTGATAAAACAAAAAATAAAAAAACCGATAGGCTGTTTATGTATTCAAAAAACATTTTAACATGTATAGCTTGTTGCCGACAACTGACCACAACAACTGGTGAGCTTACAGCGGGCAACCATATGCATAATCAACAACAACAAAACATCACCCCCCGTCCCCAATGCACAACAGCAAAATTAGTCTCACTTGTTCGTTCATCTGAAAGTATGTAACATTAGTATCAGGAAGGTTCTGACACTGGTAAACGCTCCAGGAGTTGTCGAAGAGAGACGTGTTGGACCGCAGCCACCAGCGGAACCACAGCAAGTCACAGTCACAGCGGAAAAAGTTCCCACTCAGGTCCAGATGCTCCAGACGTCCGATGAGGTCTCCACTGAAGGTGCCCTCTCGGACAGTGGTGATCCTGCTGTTGCTGATGTCCAGGTGAGTCAGGTTCTGCAGTCCGTCAAACACGCCTTCAGGGATCTCCCAGAAAAAGTTCCGATGCAGGGTGATGCTTTTGAGATGCGGGAACGGGGCGAAGGTGTCCGTTGTGATTCTGTCAAAGTAGGTGTTCCCGATGAACAGATACTTCAGTGTCGTCAGATGGCCGAAGAGCCGGAGAAACATCTTGTTGTCGAGATAGTTCTGCTCCAGCTGCAGGAACACGAGGTTGTCAAGACCTCTGAAGCTGCTCTCGTTCACATTTTCGATGACGAAATCCACGTAGTTGTACATGAGAGACAAATACTGCAAGGAAGTGTTGTTGAAGGCACGGTACTGGATCTCTCGAACTTCAAGGTGCTCCATGTGCAGGCACGTAAGCCTGGGAAAGTTGCGGGATCCAAACACGTTAGTGACGAGTTTCGCAATCGGATTGTTACCAATATCGAGCACTTGTAGGCTAGGGAAGCAGAGGCCATAACTTGATACTTTGACTATACTATTCCGGGACAAGTTCAGCTTTTGAAGACTCGGGAAAATCGACTTTCTGCCGTGCACACAAGACCTCGGAAAACGATCGAGATCGTTGAACACGAGGTTCAAGTCCGTTAGACTCTCAAAACTGCTGGTTTTGTCCCCGGTAATGAAACGCATGTCGTTTCCACTCAGTTCCAAGACTTGGAGATCCTTCAGCTGTTGGAACATCACTGTGTTCCAGCTCCGTAAGTTGACATTCTTCAGGTACACCCGCTTCAGGCCAGGAGAACTGCGGAAAATGTCGTCCGGTACTGAGACAACATAGGCGTTGCTAAGGTGCACCTCTCGCAAAGTGCTCACGTTGAATACGGTGCTCCCATATGTCGAAATATCGAGGTTAAAGTTATTGTCCATAATAATACAGGAGAACCTCACACCGCGAAACGCCTCAGGAGCCAGTGTTTTCAGGTTATTGTAGCTGAGATCAACGCTCGAAACGTTGGTGATGTTTTCAAAAAACCCATAGCTGATGTTAACCATCCTATTACCAGAAAAATCTAGGAAAGTGACATTGCCCGGTAGTTTTGGAATGTATTTGAGTTTCCCGCTGTGCCTTGAACAGTTTGCTACAACTTCATCGAATCCGGGAATCTGGCAACAGCAGCAATAATTACCGTCACCGCAGAGTTCACGAAGAACAGGCACGGAACCGCTGTTACTGCCCTCACCTGTTTCGGACACACACTCGTCAAAGGTCGGACAATTAAACCGCAAACCACACTTTGCTTGGTTGATCCCCCCGTTTTTAGACACACTGCTAGAATTTTCATGAGATACCTTGCACCATTCAAGGGGGGAATCCCCACTAGCACCTTCTTCAAGCTTCTTCGCCCAGGCTTGCTGCCGGCGTTGAGAAAACGTATTTCCATCACGTGAAGCAAAGTTGTGAGGTGCATTTTGCCTGAAGGATCTCGATGGGTGTCCAGAAAGACTAGGAGGCATTTCTGACTGCGCGCTGTTGATCACATATCTTTTGTTCCTGTTAAGCACATTGAATCCTTTGGAACGCATTTTGGTGATTTTGCCCCAACTCTCAGCTTCAGTCGAAAGCTGAAGAGTGTTTTTGTGGTGCTCACTTCGACGCAGCTCATTTTTCTGTGGACGCTTTCCTTCAGACGTTCCCAATTTCACCGCGGTTGTCTCACTTGTTGTCGTTTTTCCTGTCGGTGCTTGGGAAAACGTGTTTCCAGTGAGGGTTGTTTTTGAGCGTAGGAACAAGACCCCAGATGAGTGAGAAGTCTTTGACTCGCGGTTGACGTCAGGTCCCATCATGTCCCGGTAAGACTTCCCGTTTTGGCCGAACTGTCTTCCGCTTGACTTTCGTTCTTGCGGTATTTCGAGATAGGCATGTTTTGGCTCGCACACTAGCTCTTTCAAAGACAAATCCACAAAAACAGCCACAGCAAGAAGAAAACTCTGAGAAAACATTCTAAACGTGTGTCTGGGGGTGGTACCGCTATAATTGATGAAGTAGAAATAATGATCATTTTATGCATGCGTGCATAGAGGCAACTGTCTGGCAGAACAGAGTGTCTGTGTGTACACTTCGCCGGCAGTCCACACAATAACATTTTATGAAAATTATAGTTACTCCTAACACACGAGTGTTATCTGTCAAGTGAAACATCTTTTTCCTGCCAACATTTAACAGTTGAGTGATTAAACTGAAAGGTGACGTCTTTTTCCTCAGCTTGGGCCTTTTGAAGTGTTTGTCAACCAAGCACACCTGCAGTATCTTCCTCGCGTGAAACCATTTTTAAGAAAATGTTGAGAGCCTCAGACAGAGGAGAGCTTTCAATTATTTCCTCCTGTTGTGAGAGTGCTACTCAGTGGACAGGTTAGTAATTCTTGTTTTGTATGCGCGGCGGCAAACCTCTAAACAAATCTTTCCTCGTCCTTGTCATTTTTCAATCATGTGACAAGTTGTTACCTCATTAAGGGGGCGCATAGCCGGTGTTTATGAACTCATCGTGCTGACAGTTTGCACACAAATCTAAATAAATAAAATGAGCTTGTGTACAAAGTTTTCGCAAAATATATGCGACATTTTCAAATGAATGGGGAAAAAATACGAAGTGATACGACTTTTGACCCCAACTTTGTGTGCAGACTCTCTTCGGTGTCCGAACTCCCCCCCCCCCCCCCCCCCCGTGTACACTACATTGGGTGTGCACGTTAAAGATCCCACGATTGACAAAAGGGTCTTTCCTGGCAAAATTGCTTAGGCACAGTTAATAATTGTTTACCTATACCCGTGTGACTTGGAATAATAGGCCGTGAAAGGTAAATATGCGCCGAAATGGCTGCAATTACTGGCCGTATAAAATTTCATCTCACACGGCATCACTGCAGAGCGCCTAGAACTGTACCCACGGAATATGCGCGATATAAGCCTCATTGATTGATTGGATTGATTGAATGTATTAGTGTAAAACACTTCACAAACAAGATACAACAATACTCACACAGTTTGCTTTAGCAATCAGCCCATCATAGATAAAGTGTTCTGTTTACTTCCATCACATTCATCAGCCATTTGGTACACCAGGGCAACAAATTGGATAGGTACTGCACAATAATTGTGTGTTTTATAACACTTGATTTTTTTTGATTTTTTTTTAGTCATTTATTTGAAATGTGTGCAAATAATTGTGCTAAAACTTGTCATACAAGCTCATCTTATGTATTTACATGAGTGTGCAGAATGTTAGGCAAAAAAAAAAAGTTGTATGTTTCTGGTCACCCGACCCTACCTAGTTTTTTCCCGCCGACCCTAGACTTTTTTTTTATTGCATTTGTAACAAAACAAAAAAAACAAAAAGCGCCTCAAAACGAAAGTAACAGACGGCAGACGACACAAGGGGGATAACCCCGCATCCCTTTTGTCTCATTTGTTTTGTAATGTGTTGTCTTTCTCTTTGTATAGTAAGTCCAGTCTCTTTGCGTCACTGTATAGTTATTTTCTACCCTGACCAACAACAAAAAATAAGAAAATAAAAAAAATACCAACCTACTTACCCTATTTTTTGTAGCCATGTTACCAGAAACATACGGGGTCGGCCCGCTATTGCGTGGGGCCGCTATTGCGCGGGGCCGCTATTGCGCGAATCTTTAGGGTTAGGGTTAGGATTAGGGTTAGGGTTAGGGTTAGGGATAGGGTTAGATTCGCGCAATAGCGGCCCCGCGCAATAGCGGCCCAGCCCCGAAACATACAACTTTTTTTGGGGGGGCCTTATGAAGATGCGTTGATTGTTTTGACAATTCGTTCACGATGTTTCACGCCCTGCGGTCCTTTAAAAACATGTCCATCAAGTCTGACACGTTCGATACTATCTAAAGAAAAAAGAAAAAAAAGAAGTGTTGCTCATAGCAGACTTGACTTTTTTTCCCTTCAAGCGTTTAGGCAGTACTTCAAGTTCGTTCAAGAGGGAACTTATATTCTCAACAGCCAAGCTCATATTAAAGATAGACGACTGACTCGAACAGAGTTTTGTCGAAACATGCTGAGAAACCAAGCACTGATTGTTGTTTTCTTTATCCTTGTGGTTTTCGTTAACTTTTGTTCAAAAGAGAGAACACCAAGACCTAAGGGCGTCGAGGGCTGATCAAGTGGGTTTTTATACTTTTTGAGAAACTTTCCAAAATTCCATTTGATACTGCCTGCTTCTAAGTGGCAGTGCTTAAACAACAAGAGCCGAACAATTCTTACCTGCTTTTACGTAAATCCACGCGTAAAAGGCAGAAAAAAATACGCAGATCTATGAGCTGGAGATATGTTAAATGCATTAGCTTTGACATTTAAACATTCTAGATTTTTAAAGACATTAGAGATTTGTTTCTCCTACAAACGTAAGAGAGACCACGCATTTCAATCTTTAAAAAAGCAACTCGTGTAAATTTGGTATGACACAGCAAGCCATGTACAGGGTGACACGAAAAAAACAGATCCCACCAAAAGTTTAATATTTTCTGAAATAATCAGCCGATTCTTTTATTTTTTCAGGTGAGCCAAGCTGAAATGATGTTCTAACAGCCCACCAAGTTTGAGCTTCAAGATGTCATGGACAACGGAGCATAAGACATTTATAGTCGAGGCCTATTTTCGGTCGAATTCTATCCACGCTGCTCAACTGGAATTCAAAAGACAGTTTGGACGTAGAGACTTTCCTGTTAAATCAGTTATCTATGGATGGAGGGATAAGTTCAGAGACCATGGGACTGTCAATAACCTCAATAGTAAAAACCCTAACAGGGGATCCCACTCTGGTCGACCTAAATCAGCAAGGACACCGAGGAATATTGATTCAGTCAGAGAGTCTGTTGTGCGCAGCCCGAGCAAATCTGTTCGCCGGCGAAAATAGGCCTCGACTATAAATGTCTTATGCTCCGTTGTCCATGACATCTTGAAGCTCAAACTTGGTGGGCTGTTAGAACATCATTTCAGCTTGGCTCACCTGAAAAAATAAAAGAATCGGCTGATTATTTCAGAAAATATTAAACTTTTGGTGGGATCTGTTTTTTTCGTGTCACCCTGTAGTATTCTCTATGGATCTTTTGAAAAGTTCCATAGTTAATGGCTACTGTACACAAACACTTCTTGCGTTGGGGGAGTGATTTTGTGTCCGCTTATAATACATAGTGAAGATGGTGCCACAGTAAGCATGGTATACTTCCAAAGAAGCATATGAGACTCTCCAAACTTCAATGTAAACCAAAGTATTGTTTCCTCATGGAACAGCGTCGTTGAGAACGATCCTCATACGGGCCCAGAAGGACGCCTTGACGTCCTCCTCCTCCGCCCACTGAATGTAGGTGGTGGTGTTGAGCACAGCCATCATGGTGGGCGTCAGCTCCGTGCTGCTAGTGACGTCATCCACACACGCCACCAGCAGCGCGTCACCGTTGTCGATTACGTGGCTCAGGCACAGCGCCAGCTCGAACTGACACCACTGGCTGCGGGCGAAGTGTTTGGAGAAGACCATCAGGACCTTGCGACTGTCCTGCACGCTTTGGTAGATGTTGTCCACGATGTTCTGACCCGGCGTGAAGTCTCGCTGGTGGACGCATAGTTTCACGCCTTGCCTGCCTTCAAGCTCTGGGATGAGGTGACGACGGAGCCAGCTCACATCCTCCTCGGCGTACGACACGAACAGATCGTATCTACAACAACCGAATGAATCAGCTTCAGCATTTATTACCCCAGAAAAGTTATTATTCAGGAGTTCCGTGACAGTTTGATGACACTTGTCATGTCTAGGGATTACATGAGAACGCCAACACTTAAAAAAGAAAAAGAGAAAGAAGAAAAAAGGAAAACAAAAGATGAAAAACGATCAGATAATGTATCGACTTGTCAAAACGTTGTCTATTTAGTACCATTCCCAAAATCTCAAACATCTAAAGGATCATGTTCTAATACAAAGTTATTGTATTTGTCGAGACACACTTCACTCGGTTATAGTTAAATATATTTTTGGATTAAAAACAAATATACTACTATTAAGTAAGCATTGAGTGTCTTAATCAAAATTAAAAGGATCAAAATCTGTGACACAGCTATGGTTTTTGTCGAGTCACACTTCACTCATGTTTTGTTAATTTTTTTTATCAATAAGAAAATACTGCTTAGTAAACATTCAGTGTTTAACTTAATCATGACAGCTCTAATGCACCATCACGTCCATACCGGAAGTGGTAGCCTTGCCTCGGGTTGTGCCCCGTACCCCGGAAGACCTCATACAGCAGGAGACGAATGTGCCAGCGGTATCGAAAGACAACAGCTGTCAGTGTCAATTTCATCATCAACAGCACCATGACCACCATCGTAATAACTATAGCTTCACGACTCAGCAGGCATACCTGAAACATGTTTTTCACCGTAAAAAATATAAAAAGATAATATAATATGAACCAAATAAACAAATCAACAAAATAATAAAGAAATTTGTCAAATTAAAAATTCAGCGCAAAAACTAGGCTCGCGTAAATCATTAACTATAATTGTAAAATTGTATGTCTTCGAGCTGCTCACATGTGATTCGTGCTTAATACTCGAGGTTGATCTTATGTTCTCTCCAATGAAGGACAACCGAAGCTGACATATTCATTCTTTCGTTCATAGAAGCCGTCCTGTGTCACCCTTGATAGAATAAACAGTAATCATTTGTTGACAAAAGATAACTTACAAATGCTCTCTCCAGGGGAAGGGGGAGGGGGGAGAAAAAGAAAGAGACAGAGACAAAGTCAGACAGACAGAGACCGAGACAAGGACAGAGGAGATAGGGTTAAATACCAACCTGCTCATTCATCTGGAATTTCGCAACGTCGGTACTTCGAAAGTTCCGACACTGATAGTGCGCCCATGATCCTGAAAAGACATCTGCATCTCTACCCAGCCAGGCTCGGAACCACAACAAGTCACAGTCACAGCGAAAGTAGTTACCACTTAAGTCCAGATGCCTGAGACGAACTCGGAGACCTCTGCTGAAGGTCTCCTCGCTGACGGTAGTGATTCTGCAGTTGCTGAGGTCCAGATGAGTCAACCTCTGCAGCCCATCAAAAACACCTTCAGGGATCTTCCAGAAAGAGTTACGATGGAGGGTCAGATTTTTCAGATTCGGGAAATTGGCGAAAGTGTCAGTTGTGATTTCATCAAAGTATGTGTTGCCGATGAACAGGTGTTCGAGTGTCGTCAGATGTCCAAAAAGCTGAATGAACCTTTCGTTGTTTATGTAGTTTTGCTCCAGTTGCAGAAAGCCAAGATTAGGCAAACCTTGAAAGCTGGTCTCGTTTACATGTTCGACGACAAAGTCCACGTAGTTGTACATGAAAGACAAAAACCTTAACGATGTGTTGTTGAAGGCAAAATGCTGAATGTATTCAAGTTCCAAATGCTCCATGGATAAACACGTAAGCTGTTGGTAGTTGTCGGAACTAAAGGTGTTGCTTGAAAGCTTCACAACAGGATTATGGTCGATAATAAGTTTTCGCAATTTGGGAAAGCACACATTTTTCGGCAGTGTTTTTATGTTGTTTCTAGCAAGGTTAAGCAATTGCAACTCTGGAAAAATCTGTTCGTCGCTGTTCCCGCAAGAACGCGGAAAGCCCCACAGATCGTTGTCCTCGAGATCCAAAACCGACAGATTTTTAAAAGTGCGACTGGTGTTGATATAAATGTACCGCATGTCGTTCCCACTTAGCCCCAAGATTTTGAGATCCTCAAGTGACTGGAACATATTTGTATTCCAAACCCGAAGGTGTACACTTTGGAGATACAGGCGTTTCAGACCAGGTGAATTCTGGAAAATGTTCTTGGGTAATTTGACGGCGTAAGCGTTGCTGAGGTCTAGCTCCTCCAGAGAGCCCATACTGAACACACTGGTAGTCAGATTTGAAATATCCACGTTGAAGTTGTTGCTCATCATGAGACATGTCAAATTCACTCGAAGAAATGCTTTAGGATCAATACTCTCAAGTCTGTTGTAGCTGAGATTAACTTTTCGAATGCTGGTGATGTTTTCAAAAAAGTAGTAATCTATTGCTTTAAGCTTATTTAGTGACAAGTCCAGGAAAGTCACGTTATCCCATACACTAGGGATATAGGTCAGATTTCCGTTGTGTCCCGAACAGTTGGCTACAATGTCACTGAATCCTGAGGCCTGGCAACAGCAGCAAAAACGCCCTTCATCACAAAAAGCCCTACGGACAGGTTCAGGGGTAAGATTGTCAGTGTTGTCATCATCCGTGCAGTTTTCCCGTGGACAATGCAATAATTCTACGTCACAGATGTTATCCATGTCAGGCCACGAACTGTTGACATGCACGCTGCACCAGTGAGCAGAATAATTACTGCTCAGGTTGTCTCGTGGTTCTTCCGTCCAGTCCTGCTGGTCATCAGGAATTATGTGTCTGTCACGTGCCTTGGATCTCCTTGTCCTTGGCAGTACACGTACTCCCCTCGAAGATGGTTCGGTGACATCGAGAGTTTCGACACAATTCGCAGTTTTGGGCGAACCCGGTGAAACACTATTGCTGGCTGTACTTCCACGTAGTTCGTTGCTATTTGAACCTTCTGGTTCGTACGCAATACTCGTTTCTGGTATGGGTTTCTCCTTCTTAGTGTAGCGCCCTGTGTGCCTTTCAGAAAACTCGTTTCTGCCACTGGTATCTTTCACAGACAAAAACAGGCAAACCCCCATCGTAATTAAGAGTAAACGGTGAGAATGCATGGTTCAGAAAAGTATGGTCTAGGATTCCTGAAGGTTAGCAACAACACTTTTCATGTCTTTGTTCCGTTTCATCGGTATGAATCTAATGAGACATACTTTCATACTGATCAAGCCCTTATAGGATTTGTCGTTGGCCAAGAAGGCTGAATTACGCCCTTGTTTCAAATTACCATTCGCACGTTTGAATCAGAAGTGGTCCTTGTTGTTCGTGTGAATTTCAAGTCTGTGAGGGACATATTCATTACAGACATCTAATAATACGCAGCCCCAAAAGAAATCGAACAGGAACCCTCATAAACTTTCCTTCTCACAACAGAAGCACTCTGTTTTTGAGAAATAACGCATCTTTTTGGGGAAAAAAAGGTATCTTATTCTCCAAGCCTTTTTTGTGAAGACCCACTCACAGCTTTGCATTGTTTTGCTGCCAATTTGTAAGAGGTAATTCGAGAGATTCGTCCTGAATGTGTTTCTGCATGATTTGTGTACGCAATGATGAAAAGAATATCTGTTAGCTGTGAAGTGCTTGAAATGCTTTGCACACAGTCAAACTGTCAAGGGCCAGCTCAGCTGATGTATGGAAAGGCATTCATTAAAACGCTATTTACACCCCCGGTATAGGGGTGTGTATAGGATTCGGTCGATGTGTTTGTTTGTTTGTTTGTGTGTTTGTGTTCGCATATAGATCTCAAGAATGAACGGACCGATCGTCACCAAACTTGGTGAACAGGTTCTATACATTCCTGAGACGGTCCTTACAAAAAATGGGACCAGTCAAACACACGGTTAGGGAGTTATTGGTGGATTAAGATTCTACAAGGACTTATAGAGGGACATATTAATGGTCAAAGGGAAATAACCTTCTCAGTTGGTGGCAGTGAGAATGGTAAGGACGGGGGTGTTTTTCCTACCTCGGAGGAATTTCTTGTTACTGATGACTTTGTTTGGTCCTTCTCGTGTACATGATTCGGATCACCATCTCAAATCGTCACTCAGCTTGGACAAATACCAAATACCGGGGGCCCGGTAGCTCAGTTGGTAAAGCACTGGACTTGTGATCGGAAGGTCGCAGGTTCGAATTCGGGCCAGGACGGACACGGGTCAACTTTATGTGCAGACCCAGAGACGGAAGCCATGTCCTACCCCCGTGTCATCACAATGGCACGTGAAAGACCTTGGTCATTCTGCCATAAGTGCAGGTGGCTGAATACACCCAAACACGCAAATTTCCCAGCGATGGGACAATAAAGTTATGAAAATGAAAATGAGAACATCAACCTCCGAGTTGCTTCAACAAATAACAGTAAATGTGCAATTTACTGGATTTGTGTTTAGAGATCAGATCTGTGTTACACCCTTGAGTGATACGTATCATACTAACATAATACTAAGGCATACAATTGCTAAATTCTCCCGTTTTATCCTATTCTTTGTTGTTAATGTTGTTGCTGTTGTTGCTATTGTTGTCCGTCGTCGTCGCTGTTGTTGTCGTTGTTGTTGTTGCTGTTGTTGGAATAGAAACAGAAATGTCCTGTGTGCATGGTGCTTCAAAGAGGACAGAGAGAGATGCTCGAGTGTTAACCTTTGTTTTGTACTTACTAGGATTGCTTAAAATAAGCATTATATGCTTGAGTTAGTAATCGTAAAATCCATGCATTGTTTCTTGGCATGATAAAAATTGAATAAAGTTTTGTTTAAACCAAATGCTCGAGTGCTCTTATGGGAGTGTTCTTTATTTAAGGCATGCTGAGTGCAAACTTCTTCTTCTTCTTCTTCTTCTGCGTTCGTGGGCTGCAACTCCCACGTACACTCGTGTTTTTGCACGAGTGGAATTTTACGTGTATGGCCGTTTTTACCCCGCCATTTAGGCAGCCATACGCCGCTTTCGGAGTGCAAACAGGAAACTGAAGTTTCCCTCGTTGATCATTTGCAACGAGGGCGACTCTTTATGTTTTGCAATCTGGTGTTTCAACAGCACTTGCAACTAACTAATCTGTCTACTCCGGTTTTTTCGAAGAAAACTTTCTCGGCCAGTACACATTTTACCATCCTCTCAAACTAGCTGTCCGTGACACCCGACCACGATGACTGGGGTATGTCTAAAATGACGCCCTCGGAGAATGCTCGGGCGTCTTGGGCGTTCTGAAAGCGCGTTATGCCCGTCCTTAATTGAGCTCCGGAAGTCGACTTCATGAAGACTTCGCGAAGTCTGTTTACCGAAAACTCCGCGCTAAAGCTAAAGCTGGGGCGGGGATATAGCTCAGTTGGTAGCGCGCTGGATTTGTATTCAGTTGGCCGCTGTCAGCGCGAGTTCGATCCCAGGTTCGGCGGAAATTTATTTCACAGAGTCAACTTTGTGTGCAGACTCTCTTCGGTGTCCGAACCACCCCCCGTGTATACTACATTGGGTGTGCACGTTAAAGATCCCACGATTGACAAAAGGGTCTTTCCTGGCAAAAGTGCTTAGGCACAGTTAATAATTGTCTACCATACCCGTGTGACTTGGAATAAGGCCGTGAAAGGTAAATATGCGCCGACATGGCTGCAATCTACTGGCCGTATAAAATTTCATCTCACACGGCATCACTGCAGAGCGCCTAGAACTGTACCCACGGAATATGCGCGATATAAGCCTCATTGATTGATTGATTGATTGATTGATTGATTGATTGATTGATTGATTGATTGATTGATAAAGCTCCGTGCTAAAGCTCCGCGAAGTATACTTCGCGTAGTGGACTTCGCCCCAAAACATGACAGCCTTTACCTTCAACTTTCTCTCGACGGAAGGGAACAAAAACCAGTCACATGGGGCTAAGTTAGGTGGATATGGTGGGTGGTTGACAAGCTGAACATCACTGCCACTGGCGGCTAGCAGGTCCAGAGTTACAGCTCCTGTTCGGGGACACCGTTCACACCATGCCTGGAAGACCTTAAGGGCAGAATATACCTGCGCAGTTTCAGCGGCACAGACGACGCACTGCATATTATTGATGCTGCGATAGGGATTATGACGAGTACTTGGCCTGTTTTCCTTTCACGCAACGTACATGTAGCGGGCTCGGATAATCTGCAGTGCGTCGTCTGTCCTGCTGAAGTTATAGGTGAGTGCCAGGCCTTAGGCTAACAGTGGTTGACACACCAGTCAGCTGTAGCCGTCCTTCTGTTCTCAGGCGGTATGGTGGCAACGTGGGCAAATTTTGCAAAGAAACACACTATTGTTTCTGTGTAATCACTTCTGGTTTTTTTTAATTCCACAGGTGGGTTCTCATCCGAGAAGACCCACATCGCCGACTGTTGCTTCGTCTCTGGGTCGTATTGGTATACCCTGGTTTGGTCTCCAGTCAGTTACAATTAGCAAGATCTAGATCAGCACTTTTCAGGACGTGTACGGGAACGTGTACGGGTAACGTCATCAAATCTACTTTTTACGTCAAGCGTTTGCCAAGATCTGCAGTCTTGGTGGGAGCAAAACAACGCATGCATTTGGAACATTGGAGAAAAAAGTTAGTCACGGGTGACGCAATATCTACACGTACACGTACAGGTCTTTGCTACACGTTCGATCATCTAGAACACTGTATTATGTCCAAACGTGAGTAGACCTTCCTGCGTCATGTTTTCTTAGCATGTTGGTGAACCAGTCCACTCTGCCACGCTTAGAACTGCTCTTCCCTCAGGTTATGGGGAATCCAACGGGCACGACGTTTCCTTACGCCTTAAAGGCATAGAAAGCTGATGACTATTCACGCTAATTGCTTTACCCACAGTTGGAGACATGCTAAATTAAGTTCCCTTTAAGATATTGTGGTCTAGGACCCCTTAAATGTTGAGATATTTGAATTTTTATTTTGATCTAGATCGTCCTATTTATAGATTTGCCAACAGAGGTAACGTTGACGCAAGGGAAATAACTCCGCGTCTTTGTTGACATCCTCACTTTTTCAGAGGCTAGAACAAGCTGTAATGCATGTATATGGTCCGCGCGTTGCGACATATCGTCATTATATGGCCTTATGATGCATTTGACTTCGATTGTGGGCAAACTACACATCGTAAACACGGGAGCATGGCTGTACGGTATCAACAAAAATTTGGTGTCACGAGTATTACGAAACTGGTCTATGATTCAATGTAAAACGCCAAGTATTGACGCCTTTAGTTACTGTAGGTTGCATCACATCATGATTTCTCTCGTATATTCCCGTACTGTGCTGATGTAAGAGGGGTCACAGAGGATATTACGTAACTTAACTAATCTAATCTTTCTATGCAGTTCTAGACGTCAGCTATCTTAGGGCTAATTGTAGCTTTTCTATTGAAGGAGCTGTCACAAGCATGCACGCGTGAGCGTATGTATGCACGCTCACGCTAATAACTCTTGCCTCGAAGTGAGCACGGCAATCTTGACACGCACACTCTCACTAACACACACACACACACACACACACACACACACACACACACACTCACTCACTCACACACACGTACACACTAACACACACACACACACACACTCACTCACACACACGTACACACTAACACACACACACACACACACACACTCACTCACTCACTCGCACACACGTACACACTAACACACACACACACACACACACACACACACTCACTCACTCACTCGCACACACGTACACACTAACACACACACACACACACACACACACACACACACACACACACACACACAAAGAACACTTGTCTCGGCGGAGTGAACTTGACGGGGAAATATTTACACTTTTTGATGTTGACCCTTAGTTCCTGTCGCGTGGGTCCAAGTACACCGGAGCCAAAATAAACAACGGTTTTTACAAATGTACACTGTTTCGCGAAAACTGACTGAAGTATTGAATTTCGCAATACAAAGCATAGTTGTTAGTGAGTGAGGAAATCAATCTTTACAACACTGTGATTGTCAATTTTGCTTTGTTGGTTTACTGACGAAAAGCTTTGTTTCTCTCAAGTAGACAACAATTTCTTTGGCGTTGGTGCTTATAACAAATTGAACCATTTTATACTAGACCACTACAGTAAAGTATTCTTCACCACTACAGTAAAGTATTCTACACCACACGACAAGTACATTGTCCTTTGCAAGGAGATATATATCAGCCTATCAGCAATAGGATTGAAAACACATGTGATATTTATGCACCTTGCAGAAGAAACAGTCCAAAATTACAAGCAAACCAAAACAATATATAAAGATAAGATAACACGATATAAGAAAGATTGTGTCGTACATCCATACACTATGTAGACACCTTTCACACTAACTCAAAATGCTGTGCTGCCTGTTATTTATAAATGATTTTTATTACACCGCTTTCATTTTGTTTCCTGTAATACAGCGTGACCTCAAAAATGCCACCCACTAAAACACTTCTTCTTCTCCTTCTTCGTTCATGGGCTGAAACTCCCACATTCACTTATGTTTTAGCACGAGTGGATTTGTACGTGTATGGCCGTTTTTTCCCCCGCCATGCAGCCAGCATACGCCGATTTCGGGGGAGGCATACTGGGTATTTTCGTGTTTCTATAACCCACCGAACTCTGACATGGATTACAGGATCTTTTCCGTGCGCACTTGGTCTTGTGCTTGCGTGTACACACGAAGGGGGTTAAGTCCCTTGCAGGTCTGCACATAAGTTGACCTGGGAGATCGGAAAAATCTCAACTCTTAACCCACGAGGCGGCAGCGACCGGGATTTGAACTCACGACCTCCCGATTGGGAGGCCGACGTCTTACCACCACGCCACTGCGCCCGTCACTAAAACACTGATTACTCTTACATTTGTTTAGCAAAGTACTACATAATTGGTGTACACTGGCTGGATATAGTGGACGCTTATGTCACAAATTTTCAAGTATGTAGGTCAAGTGGTTTTATTTTTGTGCGTTCTAAAGTGGGGAATTGACTTAAAAGTACGAGGTTTGGCCATGAGTGGTAGCCATACCAAAACGATTTGAGCCATCCAGATTTTTATTTTTATTTTTTTTCTGAATGGCCTTGCGTCCTCATACAATAGATGAGTTAAAACAGCAAGTACAGGGAGTCTGGAGGGTGGGTGTGGTCTCTCCTCAGTGTCGAAATCCTACTTTTGATGCATTCTCCGGCGGTTTTGAAAATTATTCTTTATAATGCGTAAAAATCAAACCACTCGACCTACTTATTATCATCCCACATCTCAGGCTAATGTACACCAAATATGAAGTATTTCGCTTCATATATGTGGGAATTATTAGCATTTTAGAGGGTGGCATTTTTGGGGTCATTCTGTATCACACGATCGTCTTTTAAAAAAATTTAAATAAAAAAAATAAAAATCTCAAACACATGTACACAGTTTGCAAAACGTAAAACATTACACGCCTTATCTCGTGGAAAACACAAGCTGTTACGGGAATGTTGGAGAAGTCAGTGAAACAATACCTCCCTTCTGGTCAAGCTAAGTTGTCTTTTTTTTCTTCACGATAACACATGTACATGATTGCAAGACGTCCTTTGTCTTCTTCGCGGTATAACATCCCTGAGCGCAATCCTCATACGGGCCCAGAAGGACGCAATGGCGTCGTCCTCCTCCGCCCACTGAATGTAGGTGGTGGTGTTGAGCACAGCCATCATGGTGGGCGTCAGCTCCGTGCTGCATGTGACGTCATCCACACACGCAATCAGCAGCGCGTCATCGTTATGGATGACGTGATTGAGACACATCGCCAGCTCGAACTGACACCACTGGCTGCGGGCGAAGTGTCTGGAGAAGACCATCATGACCTTGCGACTGTCCTTCACGCTGTGGAAGATGTTGTCCACGATGTTCTCGCCGGGAAGAAAGTCTCGCTGGTGAATGCACAGCCGTACACCCATCCCGACCTCTAGCTCCGAGATGAGGTGATGACGAACCCAGTTGAGGTCCTGCTCTGCGTACGACACGAACACGTCGTATCTGAAACAAGCAAATCACGCTTGTAAAAGGAGCACAGCGCAGTAATAATTATGTCTCAACTTTTTGTAAAGTAATTGTTTGTTTGTCTAGTCTGTCCACCTATTTCATTAATCTCATATAACAATTGATCTTTTTGGTCATATAATAAGACCATTAGGTTTATGTACGTACTTGCGAATGTTTTGTTTTGTCCAAACAAAAGTGACAGGCTGAGTCAGGGTTCATGAGTCACCAGTGATTGCACAGCAGCAGGAATGTGGCAGCAGGTCACTCTCAGGGCAACAAGGACACCAGTTAAAAATTATTTACCGAACTCTGGTTACAAACTCTATTTTAAAGAATATGGGGGTAACAACTAGTAACCTGTGCAATTTTTGCAATTTGCAAAGAGACACCATTATTCATTATTTATGGCAGTGTGAATTTGTTCAAACCTTTTTGGAACAACCTTGAACAGTATTATGAAAGAAAAATGTTTGAACTGCAGCAGGCTTGAGTTAAACCCCACACTTGTATTATTTGGACAATAAGGCATAACAAACACTGATGAAGGTTTTGATTGTATTTCATTGCAAGCCAAATTTTGTGAATACAAATGTAGAATAAATAAAGTAAAGCCAACATTGAACTTTTTTTGTTAAAGCAACTGGCCTACACATACAAGATCGATAAACAGTATCCACTGTACAGAATTGAATTATGGAAAATTTAGGCTGAAGTGGGCTTCATATTTTACCCTTGTAGAACAGCACTTATTATAATTGATTGTATGTTGTATTGAATATGTTTTTATACATCATATCCACTCTATTATCATCTGATTTCTATGCATTGCATGACATGAATTGTAAAACTGCCTGAATAAAACATCTTTGAAGAAAAAACAAGGACACCAATGCAGAGATCTTCGCTGTAGGCGGGCAGTTGGACCGATGTTACAAAATAGAAACTTGTTGTGAAGGCAGTAACGAATTATTTTGATTACGGTAGGCAGGTTAACACATACATTTTCGTTACATTTTGCCATAGCACAATATCCTTAACGCACCCTCACCGAAAATAGTCAGCCGGAAGTCGGCAGTTGTGACCTTTGCCCCGGAAGGCCTCATACAGTATAAGGCGGATGGTCCAGCGGTACCGGAAGAAGAAAGTCACCAACATCAGTATGATCATCAGCAGCGTCACCACCACCACCGTGAACACACTGGCGTCACGGCTCATCAGGCACACCTGTAAAGTGTCACAGGATGATTGAAATATCAGAGAATAAACTTGCTAACTAACAGGGGATTTTCATGGAGGTACATCCACATCCAGACACAAGCTGAACGCCTGTTCAAGAGTCTTTATAGCCACTGATCAAAACTTCATCGCCATCTACTCCTAATTGTCTTAAGACAACTTGTCTTTATCCCACACTCCTACGCGCATAAGCTATTACAGTGACCATACACGACTGCCACAGCCATAAGGCCAAAAAAAAAAATAGGTGTGGTTACGGTAACATAGCCAAACAAAGTAGGGTAGGAAGGTAGGCAATCACTTTTTGTTTTTTTTTACTTTTTTTTCTAATGTGTACAAATTAAACCTACTTGACAGGGAAATAAGTGTGCGACTCGGGCGCTTTCGCTTTCATTGCGTTTTCTGCACTCGTTTTCTTGTGTGTGTGTTTTTTTTTTTTTTGACAAATGTAGTAAAAAGTTATAGGGTCGGCCCCTAAAAATAGGGTAGGTCGGGTTACCGTAACCACACCTATTTTTTTTTTTAAGGCCTAACCACAACACAGCGGCATCAGAAAAAACACATTAATATATCCATCAATCATTCCATCCATCCAATATTCCATCAATCAATCAATGAGTCCTTTCCATACCCATATGTTTATCGACTTTTTCAGTCAATTCAAAAATAAAAATGTGACCCTCCACCACGAAATGAGTCGCATGTCAGTCACCTCGCGCGGTTCTGCGCTAGGCTTAATATAAGTCCGGGGGGTGCCTGGTAACAGTGTGAGGGTCACCTTAGTCACAGGCTTATAACTCAAACAGTTTTCGCTCTTTTCTAAAACGGTTTTCACCACTGGATAGAGCATAAAAAACTCTTTAGGAAAATGTAAAAATATTAAATCATGCAAAGGTGACAGTCATGCGACTCATTCCGTGGTGGAGGGTCACAAATGAACTGACAATTAATGCCTCACCTGCTTGTTCATACGGAAATCTGTGACATTTGTTTTGGGAAGATTACTGCACTTGTAGGCGGTCCAGGCAGAGTAAAAGATAGAATCGTTTGACCCCAACCAGTCACGGAACCACAACAGGTCACAGTCACAGTGGAAGTGATTCCCGCTCAGGTCCAGAGTCTTCAGACGTCGTCGCGTGTCGTTGCTGAAGGTGTTCTCGCCGATGGTGGTGATTCTGCAGTTGCTCAGGTCCACTGTCGTCAAGTTCTGGAATCCGTCGAAAACTCCGTCCGGAATTCGCCAGAAAAAGTTCCTGTGCAGTTTAGCTACCTTGAGCCCCCGGAAGGAGGAGAAGGTCTCCTTGGTGACAGTGTCCAAATTCGTATTCCCCACGTACACGCGTTGTAAATTGGTGAGGCCCCCAAAGAGCTGAATGAACCTGTCGTTGTTGAGGTAATTGTGCTCCAGTTGCAGAAAGCTCAGTCTTGGCAGTCCTGCGAAGCCTTCCTCGTGTATGTGTTCAGTGACAAAGTCCACGTTGTTGTACATGAGAGACACATATGCCAACTTTGTGTTGTTGAATGCATAAGACTCAATCAACTCAATTTCTAAGTTTTCCATATGTAACACAGAGAGTTTCGGAAATCTGTTTTCGCCAAACATATTGGTGAGGATGTTTACAATTGGATTGCAACTCAAATAGAGTATCAATAGCTTGGGGAAACAAATCTCGCTAGTCAGGCTACTGATGCGGTTATCATTAACGTAAAGTTCCTGAAGATTCGGGTATACGGAAACGGCAACCAAACCTTCACTGGAATTGAGACAGGACGTCGGAAACTCATTCATATCGTTCTGTTCAAGATGCAAAATTGTCAGATTCTCAAACGTGTCGTTGAACTCCGTGGCGATTGAGCGCATATCGTTCATGGCTAGATTCAAGTATTGAAGAGACGGAAACTGCTGGAACATAGACGCGTTGCATCGGCGTAGATCTGCCCCGTTCAATATCAGTTTGTGAAGGCTGGGCATAGCCTTGCCGTGGAAAAGATTCGACGGGAAGGTGCCAGAGTAAACGTTGCTCACATCCAGCACTTGCACGGAGCTGAGGTTGAAGAGAGCGTCGCCATGTGTGGTGAGATCCAGGTAGAGGTTGTCGTTGAGCAGCAAGACGGAGAGGTTCCTTAGACTGCTGAAAGCCCCGCGGTCGATACTGCGCAGCTCGTTGAAACTCAGGTCCACGTGCTCAAAATGGGTCGCATTTTCGAAGAAATACGAGTCGTTGATTTCTTTCAGGCCATTTCCAGAAAAATCCAGCACAGTAATACTAAGATCAAAACTAGGAATGTAGATATGTGCTTCGCCATTCGGTGTTTTCGAGCAGTTGGCCACACAGTCGCAGCAATAGCAACGCCCGTCTCCGCACCATTCTCCATAGGATGAGTTGTAGGGACACGTGACATTCCTATCACCGCATTTCTTCTCTTGGCTCTCCGACTCGGGTGTCCTGATGTTGCACCTGCTTGACTGGGGTTGCCTGTGATACTCCTCCGACAGACCAAGGTCCAGGTCCTGGTCCAACAGAGCCTCCCCACTCCGCGGACCTAGGTCAATGGTGTTGAAGTCTGAAACTTCGGGTGAGAACCGCAGAGCGTCCGTGGATCCAGCTGTGTCATAGCCGTGTCCCTCGTTTTCCGTTGAGCGTCTTTCTCGGCGTGCTCCGTGTAACGCGTGACTACGGTCATGGTCAGTTTTCTGTCGCACTGCAAAGTGGTCAACGTGCACGTCGTTCGTGAAGGTTGTTGTCGAATTCACGGTGAGTTCACTGAAGGATGCATTTACCACAGACGATGATTCAGGATTTACCACTGTAGTAAAACGCTTCTCTCTCCGTTCCCTGGACTCTTCACTTTCAGATGTGTTTTGAGCTTCGGAAAAGACGTGAGTTGGCGCACACTTGATTTTCTCGACCGAAAGAATCACGCACAGAAGTAAAACGGTAAAGCGCACCATCATGGAAACAGACCTCATTTTGTGCGTCTTATCAGCAAGCACACTCCACGCTTATTGCTAACACATCACGTTACTCATGCACAGAAAATTCTTCCTGCTGGTCAGAGCAGTCACATGAGACACGATGGTATAATTATAAATGTGATCAGTGACTTGCAGAGCCGAAACTGCAGAGCTAAAAATACAGAGGACAACGTCCTTCTTCTAGATGTAGGAATTATTTCAAGCTGCAGGCCCTCTTATGCCTCTTATATCATTGAAAAATGAAAGCTTCCGCGTTGTCTGTATGTATACATGTTTAGCTGTACTAAGTTTTGATCAATATATTTCTTCAAGTGCTAGTGTATGTTGTGTGTGTGTGTGTGTGTGTGTGTGTGTGTGTATGTGTGTGTATGTGTGCGGGTTTGTCAGTGTGTGTGTGTGTGTGTGTGTGTGTGTGTGTGTCTCTCTGTCTGTCTGTCTCTGTCTGTCTGATGAAATGTGTGTGTGTCACGGTGTGTGTGTGTGTGTGTGTGTGCGTGTGTATGTGTGCGGGTTTGTCAGTGTGTGTGTGTGTGTGTGTGTCTCTGTCTGTCTGTCTGTCTGTCTGCCTGTGTGTGTCTGTTGAAATGCCTGTGTATGTGTGTGTGCAAAACGTATATGTTCCATGTTTCATTGCACAACCCTTACAGTATCGGACTGCTTGATACAAAAGCCAGATATATGAGGGTGTTGCTCTCATAGAAAGCCGCTCTTATGCTTCGCACGATTTCATCCTGAGTTTTCCTATGAAAAGGAAAACGAAACAAAAACTGACCGGGTGGGAATTTCACACACACACACACACACACACATAAATACACACACACACACACACACACACACATAAATACACACACACACATAAATACACACACACACACGCACACACACACACACACACACACACACCAGCACACATAAATACACACACACACACACATAAATACACACACACACACACACACACACGCACACACACACACACATAAATACACACACACACACACACACATAAATACACACACACCAACACCCACACATAAATACACACACACCCACACATAAATACACACACACACACACACATAAATACACATACACACACACACACGCACCGCGCACGCACGCACGCACGCACGCACACACACACTGACATACAACCCCCTACACACACACACATAAATACATACACACACGCACGCACGCACGCACACACCGACACACACACACATATACACGCACGCACACACTGACACACACACACACACATCAACATCACATAAAATCAAGAAAGACGTCAAGGTTCTCGCTATGTCTTGATTTGAAATACTGCACAGGCTCAGCGCCTCCATCCAGGACCCCTTTTTCAATACCGCGCGGTTCAAGGACATCTCAAGCATTCAAAGGATCCATGAGATTTCTCCATTGTTAAGCGTGGCCCTTGTGTGACCCCTCTTTGCAGCCCCAGTGACCCAGCAAGAGTCCACCTGCCATTCAAGTCGCACAGTACTGCCGGTGTGACGCCGTCATCTTGGCCCTGCCGTCATATTTCCCCCTCGATTTATACTCGAGACTGAAATGTTGTTTCCTGGTAAAATTAATGAAGTTTAATTATTTAAGGACGAAAAGCATGTCAGTTTCTTGGATGTGAAGAAGATTGGTGGTGAAATTTTTATAGATTTCACCCCAAAAATTGATTTCTTCAAAAACGTGTACCGAGTGGTTACGTCCCTTGAATGAGAAGGGAAACATTTTAGGTTGAATCAAATTTCTGAGTTAAATAAAAAAATAAAAAACATTGGTTGAACAAATTTGGCCCCATGAATATCAGGTACCAAAGGTCGCTCATCAGTACTATCGAAGGGTGTTTTTTTGCTCAGTGTCGAGTTTATACAAGATCAACGAGGCCGAGCTGAATCGTAATATGACGGCAGGGCCAAGATGACGGCGTCACACCGGCCGGCTATTCAGGAATTTTCACTCACACGTGTGACCAATGAAGCCACATGGTTTAGTTGCCTGGTAGAGCGCACACTGCGCAAGCACCTCACAATGAAGAAATCTACACTGCGTTTTTCCCGTGAAGCATTGGTGACCACACGATTGTCCACGCGCCGGGTTAATAACTGGGCACAGCTTGTTATTCCCGACAATCTGCTTATCGACATAAAAAACAAGAAGGGCAAAGCCCATACGACTCACATGCTTGACCTTGACCTTTACATGACCTTGACCTTCAGGGTCAAGGTCAAATAACTAAACCTAGCAATGACATCATACACTAAGAACTGCTTTACACATTTTTCCTACCAAAATACATGTGACCTTGACCCAAGGTCAAGGTCATCCAAGGTCATGCAACACAAAGCTGTTAATTCAAGACATAGGAAGTACAATGGTGCTTATTGGCTCTTTCTACCATGAGATATGGTCACTTTTAGTGGTTCACTACCTTATTTTGGTCACATTTCATAAGGGTCAAAGTGACCTTGACCTTGATCATATGTGACCAAATGTGTCTCATGATGAAAGCATAACATGTGCCCCACATAATTTTTAAGTTTGAAACAGTTATCTTCCATAGTTCAGGGTCAAGGTCACTTCAAAATATGTATACAATCCAACTTTGAAGAGCTCCTGTGACCTTGACCTTGAAGCAAGGTAAACCAAACTGGTATTAAAAGATGGGGCTTACTTTGCCCTATATATCATATATAGGTGAGGTATTCAATCTCAAAAACTTCAGAGAAAATGGGAAAAATAGCTGTTTTTTAGACAACATTTATGGCCCCTGCGACCTTGACCTTGAAGCAAGGTCAAGATGCTATGTATGTTTTTGGGGCCTTGTCATCATACACCATCTTGCCAAATTTGGTACTGATAGACTGAATAGTGTCCAAGAAATATCCAACGTTAAAGTTTTCCGGACGGCCGGACGGACGGACGGACGGACGGGGGGGGCGGACGGACGGACGACTCGGGTGAGTACATAGACTCACTTTTGCTTCGCATGTGAGTCAAAAAGCTGAGGTCACAGGTAATACAGGTAACAGGCACCTGCAATACCAACGCTTTCCTCTCATTCGATCAGGTGTGTGTGTGTGTGTATATGTGTGTGTGTGTGTGTGTGTGTGAGAGAGAGTGTGTGTGTGTGTGTGTGTATATGTGTGTGTGTGTGTGTGTGTGTGTGTGTGTGAGAGAGAGTGTGTGTGCAGTGGTGTGTGTCTGTCTGTTAGTGTGTGTGTGTGTGTGTGTGTAAGTGTGTGTGTTAGTGTGTGTGGGTGTGTGTGTGTGTGTGACTGAGTGTGTTAGTGTGTGTGTGTGTGTGTGTGGGTGTGTGTGTGTGTGTGTGTGACTGAGTGTGTTAGTGTGTGTGTGTGTGTGTGTGTGTGTGTGTGGGTGTGTGTGTGTGTGTGATTGAGTGTGTTAGTGTGTGTGTGTGTGTGTGTGTGTGTGTGACTGAGTGTGTTAGTGTGTGTGTGTGTGTGTGTGTGTGACTGAGTGTGTTAGTGTGTGCATGTTTGTGTGTGTGTTGTCAGTGTCACTTAGTGTTGTCAGTTATTGTTCGTGTTGTTGTTCTTGTTTTGTTTTCTGTTGTTTTTTGTACTGTTTTGTTTTTGTAAATGTTATATTCTGTTTTATTTTTCTTTGGTTGTGGTTTCCGCCGTCCTTTGCCCGCCTTGCTTTTCTTCGTTCGTCCGTTCGGTCACATCTTGCGATAGCTTTCAAAGTGTAGGAGCGTTTGGTGCACTGATTCATCATTGCAACGGGTACTCTGTGTCAACACTTCCATGGCCCAATGTCAAGTTCATTGGATGAGCTTAAACTCTTTTTTTTTCAAAATGTCTTTTAATTACTATTTCCATTAATCACTCAATCAATCAATCATCGACCTTACATTATACGGTCATTACCCAGGATATACTGCTCCCCGCGTATCAGATCAATTTGGACACCTGATTGTCGAGGTAATCTAAATTAACTCAGATATTGAGTGTTGTGTGCAGTCATATTTTTCCCACTTACTCAGTAGTTCACCGAACGCGAATCTGACCGTTAGTGTTTCTGCTTTGTCAGGAAGGCCGTAATTCGTTACCCAGGATGGCATGCAGTATACATTGACCTAAAAAAAAAGCTCGCCTCAGGCGCCTTGCATAACAATCAATACAAGACGGTATAATGACTATAATCATTCAACTGTCCAATATACAGTACGCTTGCCTCTTAGGCACGATATGCCGGGGTCAAGCCTGCGGTCAGGGTCTATTTTTATCTTCACCTGGGGCAGAGGTCTTATCGAGTTCGCAAATGAAATTGATATGCATTAGGTTACGAACACGTAACGCCTACGACGGTATTTCGTAGCTCCGCAAATGCGTAACTCGGTGTTCACGACGCATACTTAGTCGTTCGCGGAGCAGCGTTGCGGTCTTGCATGGCCAGCATCATGGGGAAAAGCGGAAACTTCCAGGCATTAAACGATGAAGTTTAAGGAAGAGAAGATTCTCTATTTATTCGAACTTGTAAAACCCTCAAATATAAGCGCAGTATCTTGAATTAACTCACTCTCCGTGAACAAGGTCGCCATGAAGTTATGTCCCTTGAACATGAATATAAGGTTTACGGAAGGAATCGAGTTTTAAATACAAAACTATCGCACTTTTTACATATAGAGGGGGAATCGAGACGAAGGTCGTGGTGTATGTGTGTCTGTGTGTGTGTGTGTGTGTGTGTGTGTCTGTCTGTGTGTGTGTAGAGCGATTCAGACTAAACTACTGGACCGATCTTTATGAAATTTGACATGAGAGTTCCTGGGAATGATATTCCCGGATGTTTTTTCATTTTTTTCGATAAATACCTTTGATGACGTCATATCCGGCTTTTTGTAAAAGCTGAGGCGGCACTGTCACACCCTCATTTTTCAATCAAATCGATAGAGATTTTGGCACAGCAATCTTCGACGAAGGCCGGACTTCGGTATTGCATTTCAGCTTGGTGGCTTAAAAATTCATTGATGACTTTGGTCATTAAAAATCTGAAAATTGTAATTAATGTGTGTTTTTTTTATATAAAACGATCCAAATTTACGTTCATCTTATTTTTCATCATTTTCTGATTCCAAAAACATATAAATATGTTATATTTGGATTAAAAACAAGCTCTGAAAATTAACAATATAAAAATTATGATCAAAATTAAATTTCCGAAATCGATTTAAAAACAATTTCATCTTATTCCTTGTGGGTTCCTGATTCCAAAAAACATATAGATATGATATGTTTGGATTAAAAACACGCTCAGAAAGTTAAAACGAAGAGAGGTACAGAAAAGCGTGCTATGCAGCACAGCGAAACCACTACTGCACAAAACAGGCTCGTCAGTTTCACTGCGTTTTGCACGAGCGGCGGACTACGTACGGTCATTGTGTAAAAATGCAGTGCGTTCAGTTTCATTTTGTGAGTTCAACAGCTTGACTAAATCATAGACCAAATAGCCTGGACCGCCAACTCGTCACGTGACCCTTCGAGGTAACGACGCTCGACTTTCAGGGGCGCTTAGCGTCCGGTTTCAAGGCCAGCGATTCGAAGACAGTGAAAAGAAAGCACGCTCCAGTTATTTGTGACAATGGGAGGTGACAATGAACTGGATTTTTCCAAAACTTCAAACTAAACTTAAGAAAACTCATCGAAAAACATGTTCCATATGCACTTTAGCTGAGTTTATTTTAGCATTTTCAGAACTTACCTCGGCAACTTCGTCCATGATGTTTACAATCGGCACCTGATATGACATCCCCCTGATTTCTAAAAGGCCATGTAAGCGTAGGTTCCTAAAATGCGAGAGGCCGCTACTACGTAATAGAGAGAAAGAGCGGAGAAAGAGCTACTTGGCGGTCCAGGATAAATGGTCTATGACTAAATGTAGTAATTTCGCCTTACGCGACTTGTTTATCTTTTGTATGCCGGCGCTGTCATTTAACAGCAGCGTTGAAATATTTTTAGAAAGAGGTGTAAATAGCCTCGTTTTATAACGACATGCGTGTACAACGCAAAGACTTACGACAGGGAAGTAGCTGTCGTAGCGGCGTTACGCTGAACGTTGCACAGTCGGCGCACGTGTCATGACCTGCATGTTTTGAGGTCAGTTTAAGTGGTGTTCACATGGCAGACTTGCAACCAACTTTCCCCCAACTTTCAAGCGATTTTACTCGGTGGCAAGTCAAATCAAAACCGCTGCCCATGTGAACAGCACAAACGCGCAGACTAGTTTTAAGCGGCGATTCTCACCAGACTGTACCATTCGGGATTGTCCGGTCGTCTTCGTTGTTTTCCGGAGAAGGGGAGTAACTGCATTAGTGCGGTGGGTTGGCAAGAGCTAACCAACCAGTAGGCGTGATAAGAAAAGTCTGCGCATAATCTTTGACAATCACGGCCAAGTCGGGCAGTGCTCAACTGAGTTTTGGAGTCGCTGCTGAATCTGGCCTAAATCGTACCTAAATCGCTGGGGCCGTTCACATGGCACACTTTTCGCCGACTTGGCCTCGACGACTCGGGAAAGATTTTCACTGAACGACTGAAGTTGGGGACAAGTTGGTTCCAAGTCTGCCTTGTGAAAAGCACTTAAGCTGTTCGTAGGCTCTGTGCTGCGTAAACCTACAAAGTATTTATCAAGACCTCGTCCCCAGCATGTTTTGAGGTTACGCTGTTCAATATTGTAGGCTCTGCGTATAACTATACGTAATGTCGCTACGTATTCGTCAAGACCTCGGCCACCGATTAGTCTATTTCAAATCAACTTCCGCAGACACGACGTCATTCGTCTCGCAGACTAACCTGATGGTGTGACGGCGAACGCAAGAAGAAGAACAACTTCCGCAGAACGACATGCATACGTCACCGCTTTGCGTTCGAAGGTTTGCACAACGTGTACAGAGGGAAACTATTCACTTAGCCCCCGAACCACATAATAGGCACTACCAGCGGTATGAGCTGTTTCAAAACCGCTCTAGCAAAACAAAAAGCCGGAGCTGTGCCACTGCTTCGTGCGGTAGCTGAGCGCATTACTCTTTCTTTTGATTGGTTTATAAGTGTAGTTTAATGTCCGTACACTACAGCATCCACTTGATCGAAATACTTGCGAATGTTTCGTTTTGTTCTATAATTACATGTCCCCTAAATTTATATTTCTTGTTGTTGTTTTTCTGTGTGAGTGTGTGTGTATGTGTGTGTGTGTGTGTGTGTGTGTGTGTGTGTGTGTGTGTGTGTGTGTGTGTGTGATGTTCTTACATTTAGTCAAGTTATGACTAAATGTTTTAACATAGAGGGGGGAATCGAGACGAGGGTCGTGGTGTATGTGTGTGTGTGTGTGTGTGTGTGTGATGTTCTTACATTTAGTCAAGTTATGACTAAATGTTTTAACATAGAGGGGGGAATCGAGACGAGGGTCGTGGTGTATGTGTGTGTGTGTGTGTGTGTGTGTGTGTGTGTGTGTGTGTGTGTGTGTGTGTGTGTGTGTGATGTTCTTACATTTAGTCAAGTTATGACTAAATGTTTTAATCGAGAGGAGGGTCGTGGTGTGTGGGTGTGTGTGTGTGTGTGTCTGTCTGTCTGTCTGTGTGTGTGTGTAGAGCGATTCAGAGTAAACTACTGGACCGATCTTTATGAAATTTTACATGACAGTTCCTGGGTATGATATCCCCAGACATTTTTTTTCGTTTTTTTGATATATGTCTTTTATGACGTCATATCCGGCTTTTTGTAAAAGTTGAGGCGGCACTGTCACACCTTCATTTTTCAATCAAATTGATTGAAATTTTGGCCAAGCAATCTTCGACGAAGGCCGGATTTCGGTATTGCATTTCAGCATGGAGGCTTAAAAATTAATTAATGACTTTGGTCATTAAAAATCTGAAAATTGTAATTAAAATTATTCTTTTATAAAACGATCCAAAATTACGTTTATCGTATTCTTCTTCATGTTCTGATTCCAAAAACATATAAATCTATATATATATATATATATGACCTGAGTCTGTCTGTCTGTCTGTCTGTCTGTCTGTGTGTGTGTGTGTGTGTGTGTGTGTGTGTGTGTGTGTGTGTGTGTGTGTGTGTGTGTGTGTGTCCGCGATGCACGGCCAAAGTTCTCGGTGGATCTTTTTCAAATTTGGAGTCCGTATTCAGCTACACCCCGGACACAACCTCATCGATGAGATATTTCAACACGTGCTCTCAGCGCGCAGCGCTGTGCGCGCTGAACCGATTTTTTGTTTTGTTTTTTGTTTTGTCGGGATCCACTACCAGTAACTCTTCCTTATCTTCTCCAGTGTTTTCAGCCGCGATTATCTCCCTTCCTCCGTGTGGCGTCAATCCATATTCCCGTTACTACGTTACTATTTTTAGAAGGTCACTGCACGTTACTATTTTTAGAAGGTCTCCAGTGTTTTGCGCGTTTATCTCCTTTCCTTCGTGCGCCGGCGAAGCCGGCGTAGCCGGCGTACACCCGGCTCTGCCGGGTCCCAGGCGCAGCCTGGTATTCGCCTCTACTTCTTCCCGGCGAAGCCGGTACCCGGCGAAGCGGGTAATCATCTAGTATGTTATATTCGGATTAAAAACAAGCTCTGACAAATAAAAATATTAAAATTATGATTAAAATTAAATTTCCGAAATCGTTTTAAAAACAATTTCATCTTATTCCTTGTCGGTTCCTGATTCCAAAAACATATAGATATGATATGTTTGGATTAAAAACACGTTCAGAGAGTTAAAAAGAATAGAGATAGAAAAGCGTGCTATCCTCCTCGGCGCAACCGCTATCGCGCTTTTCTGGATTGTTAATATCACTGCCTTTGCCACGACCGGTGGACAGACGATGCTACGAGTGTAGAGGTCTTGCGGAAAAAAAATGCAATGCGTTCAGTTTCATTCTGTGAGTTCGACTGAGCTTGACTAAATGTTGTATTTTTGCCTTACGCGACTTGTTTGTTGTTGGTTTTGTTGTTGTTTTTTTTACTCGTGTGTTACAGGATGTTGCATTTTCGGGCAAAAACTGACTGACTCACACGTTGATGTAGCGTTTCGGTCACGGTGAGGTCTCAAATTGAAACAGGCTACGGTTCGAAATGTTTCGTGCACCATTACAACCACTCAAGGTCACCCGGGCGTTTCGCGGCCATAAATAATGCTTTCGTGAAAGACGTATGAGCCGTGTGAAACAAGACCTCTGGTATTAGTTTACCAGACCTAAAAACACCAAACCCGTTACGTGAACAGTATTGTAGCTGACAAAAGAAACGCACCACCCACGCGCACACTGTTGGAAGAGAGTTATCACGTGTTTTCAAACTCAGTGTTGCACCAATAGAATAAGACAATATTTCTTTAAACAAAAGAAAGATTCTTTTTGGTGGTGATTGTAATGTCGTTGCTTGTGACAATTGTTACATGATTGTTAAATTGCGTAATAGGGCATTGGGTTAAAGTGGGTGATACATGCAACCACAAATGCAGGGGTGTACCTTAACTTTTTTTGCCACCGCCCCCCCCCCCCCCCAAATCTCAACCGGCCCCCAACCAGCCCGATTTCTTACAATCGCCTCAGCGGCTCGTCGCGTGCTAAGCACAGACACAAAAGACGTACATTCATACTTATAATGCATACATGTGGATTTGCACTACTAATAACTACCACAAACACACACAAGACTTGATGACTAAAATACTATATTTTAATATTAACAGCTATTGTGTTTTCAGCGTAGCATTAAGGGTCCGATATTTAGACGAGACAAGTATAATGCCGACGAGTCGAAGACGAGTCACATTATACTTGTTCGAGTCTAAATATCGGACCCTATTGCTACGCTGAAAATACAAGAGCGATTATATAGCTGTTCTGACCTTGATTTGTTGTTCCAAACTTACAAAATGACAGTTTTTGCGTCGATGCGTTGATCTCAGGTTTTGATAGCAGACGCCGTTTCTTATGCGCATTAGTTTTGCGCAGGCGCCACACTGACTTTGGAGGAAAAAAACTGGCATTTATACTTGTCTCGTCATGAAGCGAATTGTTCAACCTCAGTTATAAACGACTACATGAATTTTAGTGCCATGGGTTGTACCAATACTTCAGAGGGGAAGTGGGGTATTTAGTGTGGAGTTACGAGATAAGAAAGTCGGCCATTTTTCTCAATATGCTTTTGGATATTGGCAAAAATGGCCGACTTCCGTAGCATTAGGCTTTGATGATCGGAAGAGACCATCCAATCACAGCCCCCGAATTCCCCCACGTTTCCATCAGAATAGCTATATTCGCGGGAAATTGTAGAGTCAAGCATCATTGTTTGGTAATGTGGAGACGATAAGCTAGATCTACATGCCACTAACACAGCGGATGAGAAGAATTTTCGCAAGTTGAAAGAAGAGGCGCAGATTCACTGAGGCACAGGCGCATGAAATCTGTCAGAAAAAAAGCCACTTTTGCTTTTAGCCGCGGGAAATTTAGGGTCAAGCATCATTTGGTAATGTGGAGAAGATAAGCTACATGTCACTAGCACGGAGGATGAGAAGAATCTTCTCAAATCAAACGAAGGGGCACAGCCTCGCTTTGGCAAAGGGCGGAAGAATACGCTCTCTGGAAAAGTTAGCGCACTCTTAACAGTTTTAAGCGCATTGCCATGAGCCAATCAACTGTTTCACATCAGTCATGTGACACCAGTACTTACTGACAAATGTTGTTATTTCGCCTTACGCGACTTGTTTACATTTAGTCAAGTTTTGACTAAATGTTTTAACATAGAGGGGGAATCGAGACGAGGGTCGTGGTGTATGTGTGTCTGTGTGTTTGTGTGTGTGTGGGGGGGGGGGGCGGGTGTGTGTGTGTGTGTGTGTGTAGAGCGATTCAGAGTAAGCTACTGGCAGTACTGGACCGATCTTTATGAAATTTGACATGAGAGTTCCTGGGTATGATATCCCCAGACGTTTTTTAATTTTTTTTCGATATATGTCTTTGATGACGTCATATCCGGCTTTTTGTAAAAGTTGAGGCGGCACTGTCACACCCTCATTTTTCAATCAAATTGATGGAAATATTATTTTTGAAAAGCAATCTTCGACGAAGGTCGGACTTCGGTATTGCATTTCAGCTTGGTGGTCATTAAAAATCTAAACATTGTAATACATTTTTTTTTTTTATATAAAACGATCCAAATTTACGTTCATCTTATTCTACATCATTTCCTTATTCCAAAAACATATAAATATGTTATATTTGGATTAAAAGCAATTTTTGAAAATTAAAAATATAAAAATTATGATCAAATTTAAATTTCCGAAATCGATTTAAAAACAATTCCATCTTATTCCTTGTCGGTTCCTGATTCCAAAAACATAATAGCCTTGATATCATATGTTTGGATTAAAACACGCTCAGAAAGTTAAAACGAAGAGAGGCACAGAAAAGCGTGCTATGCAGCACAGCGAAACCACTCCCGCGCTAAACAGGCTCGTCAGTTTCACACCGTTTTACACAAGCGGCGGACTACGGTCATTGTGAAAAAATGGGGGCTGGGCCGCTATTGCGCGGGTCCGCTATTGCGCGGGGCCGCTATTGCGCGAATCTAACCCTAACCCTAACCCTAACCCTAACCCTAACCCTAAAGATTCGCGCAATAGCGGCCCCGCGCAATAGCGGCCCCGCGCAATAGCGGGCCGACCCCGAAAAAATGCAGTGCGTTCAGTTTCATTCTGTGAGTTCCACAGCTTGACTAAATCATAGACCATTTTATCCGACTAAATGTAGTAATTTCGCCTTACGCGACTTGTTTCTTTTTCTTTATGTGTGTGTGTTGTTACTGTTAGATTCAGCAGAAGTATGAATGTTGCATACCAGCCAAATTTACCACAGCTTCTATATATATATACGACTTGTGTCTGTCTGTCTGTCTGTGTGTGTATTCGCCATGCACGGCCAAAGTTCTCGATGGATCTGCTTCAAATTTGGTGTCCATATTCAGATACACCCCGGACAAAATCTGGTCGATGAGATATTTCAATACGTGCTCTCAGCGCGCAGCGCAAACCGATTTTGGTGTTTTTTTCGGGATCAACTACCATAACTCTTCCTTATTTTTTCCATGTTTTCAGCGTTTACCTCCCTTCCTTCTTATGGCTTCGAGAAGCAGCTTCGGATATTCCCGTTCCGACATTACTATTTTTAGAAGGTCACCGTAGTGTCCAGAACGCTTTCCATGCAGCCGTAAGTTGTCCTCACTGTAAAAGTGCAAAGGTCGAATACATTTTTAGCCACGCGAAAAATACACTGTCATCTATCTCTATATATTTATACAATAGATATATATATAGGCGAAAGGATAATGTATAATTTTGGATGATTAATGAGATGAGGATGATTATAATGATGATGCTATGGATTTCCAATTTGGTTTGAGACTACGTGACAGGGCATATATATATATATATATAGATATATATATACGGCTTCTGTGTGTGTGTGTATGTGTGTGTGTGTGTGTGTGTGTGTGTGTGTGTGTGTGTGTGTGTGTGTTTGTGTGTGTGTGTGGAAAACACCTGTGGATTCTAGAGTTCTGTTTGTGATGTGGTCTGGCTGCTTTCCTGTGTCGGTATGTTTTTATAAATGACCTCCCAGTCACACCGCGTGCGGTAGTTTTCTGCTCTGACTCGCGCTCTTCACTACAAGCTCTGCATCGAAACACATCAAATCGGGCAGAGCTACCAAGAGAAATCCTCTTTACATGTCACCAGTTAATCGCATCCGGCACATCCGTATCATTTCTCTGGGTCCCCTCTCACGTAGGGGTCCGGGGAAATGAACTGGCGGATGTCGCTGCCAAAGAAGCGGCAGAATCTAGCCCAGCTAACACTAACATCGGCTACTCAGTAACCGAGTTCTACAGTAAAATTCGTAAACTCATTCGAAGTCAGTACGTAACATCTCTGTCCTATCAACCCATTGATATGAACGATCTACACCCCGATCTCCCAACAAACCTTCTCACTATCTTCAGACGCCTCCGTGCCGGCGGCTGCCGCTTCCATATCTTTAACAAGTCCTGCCATTGTGGAGAACCCTATTCATTTCAACACATTTTCGCTCCATGCGCTACAAATAGAATTACCTTTAAAACCTTATAATTATGACCATATGCAGCTCCATGGTCTGAGTCCCCAGGATTATTTGCGCAGTAGCAGTTCTCTAGGCTGTGGGTATAACTCTAAGCCCAGATTATCACATCAGCGTGTTTAAGTTTGAGGTCGAGTGGCTCCCGCCATCCCTCCTGATTCTAGCGACTACCCTCTAGACAACATATCCTCACCCTGGGCCCACCAGTCGCCAAACTGTACATATTGTTTTTATTACCACAGCCATCGTGGCTTACATCTTAATCCTTTTATTTTTTAAAAAAGCTTGAGATTTATTGTTCGTGTTCCTCTTACTTGCTCATCTATTGGTGATCCTGAAAGGTTCCACTTTTTAACTCGTTTTGAATAAAAAAAAAAAATCATTTTACAAACCCGTTATTCAAGATATAGAATACAGACTTATAATTCTTACCAAGAAACATCTTAACTACTTTCCATTTTAACAAATTCCACAGAGCATTATCAACTCAACCCCACCCCCTGCCCTCCTCTCCTTATTTAAAAAAAAAAATTCTTTTTCTTTTTTTCTCTCTTTTTGAAAGCGGACAAACACTCAAGTCCTTAATGGCTCAAAACCGTAGGACTTTTAATATTAATTTTAACGCGTCGGTATGTTCTGACCTTCCTCTGAGAAGCCATAACAGACTAAAAAGGGCTCAGAAAGCTCTAAATGTCTCATTCCTGTGTGAGTGGACTTCGCCTCCAAAGGTGATTATGGTGTTTCGGCACTCGATTACATTCGGCGTCGTCAACATGAATGGGACTCGACATGATATGATCATGAATGGCATTATGGTCACTGAATCATTTTCGTGCTGTTCCCATTCCACGAATCTGGGAGGGACCTAAGCTTGGAGGATCCATGGTTCGGTTCATTCAAACGGGGGCGGGTGTGACAGGGATACTACCGCTGCCCTTCACAGCAGACTCTGCAGAGTTGTGCGCCTTAGAAGTTGTGAGATATTTATAGCTCTTTATAGCTCGCAAAGCAACACCTTCAGTGGATTGTAGAGTTCTGTTTGTGATATCGTAAATATTCTGCATCAAATTTGGTGGGCATATTCAGGTGGACCCCGGGCACAAACTGGTGGATAAAAACCGGCGAAGCCGGGTATTCCTCTAGTTAGTCATAAATAATCAAAAGCATTAATTATATTTCATTTCTATTTCTTAATGAAAACAAACAGATTTTCAGATTTCCTGATCCTAGAATTGTTTACAGGTGATCTTCATGCTTTTGATTCAGCAGAGTTGCATCCCTGCATATTTTAGAAAACCGTCTCAGTGAGTATCCCTGCGGTCAATGACCTATACATTTCACAGAAACTGGTACATAGATTGCACATCAAAGGAAAAATACAGGGCGGAAAAATGTTTGCTCTGGATGGGCGGTCAGATCAAAGGCAGATGCATTGTAATAGCTGGTTGGACTTGAGACCTGGGTCAATGACCGGTACTTGCAATCTGAACACAGCTGCCTGTCCCAGTTTAGAGACACTGACCTTCTTACCCGGGGTCAATGGCCGAGTTTTAGCTGAGAGGAAACTGTTTCTTTGACAACATGTGAAAGTCTCTCAATCAATCAATATGAGGCTTATATCGCGCGTATTCCGTGGGTACAGTTCTAAGCGCAGGGATTTTTTTTATTGTTTTATTTTTTTTATTTTATGCAATTTATATCGCGCACATATTCAAGGCGCAGGGATTTATTTATGCCGTGTGAGATGGAATTTTTTTTACACAATACATCACGCATTCACATCGGCCAGCAGATCGCAGCCATTTTGGCGCATATCCTACTTTTCACGGCCTATTATTCCAAGTCACACGGGTATTTTGGTGGACATTTTTATCTATGTCTATACAATTTTGCCAGGAAAGACCCTTTTGTCAATCGTGGGATCTTTAACGTGCACACCCCAATGTAGTGTACACGAAGGGACCTCGGTTTTTCGCCTCATCCGAAAGACTAGCACTTGAACCCACTACCTAGGTTAGGAAAGGGGGGAGAAAATTGCTAACGCCCTGACCCAGGGTCGAACTCGCAACCTCTCGCTTCCGAGCGCAAGTGCGTTACCACTCGGCCAGCCAAGAATTAGATAAGAGAGAGGGGTGAAGTGAAGTTGAATAGCGCAGAGAGGGGAGAGGGAGTGGAGGGGGGGGGGGGAGAGGTGGGTAGCTATTTTGACTGCTGATGTAATCGCCAGCGGTTAGTGGCACTGGGGAGGGGTGATGACACGGTCAAGTGAGGCGGAGGGGGGTAGCTGTCTAGCCAATGTGTATGACGGCTTACTTGTGCCAAAACCTGGGGTTACCCATTATCACGTGATAATTACTAATTAACGCTGTGAGTTACTGTTTTCACTCGTTAGTTACTCATTTTCACGGGATAATTAGTAATTTGCACGGGAAAATGACTAATGTTTAGTTTTGGCACTTTCAATCCGTCAGGAAGTGAGCCAAAACTAAAAATTAGTAATTAACAGGTGAAAGTTAGTAATTTTCCCGGGAAAATTTGTAATTAACACGTGAAAATGGTAATCATTACAATTATGAGGTTTTGGCACTAGTAAGCCCTATGACGGCTTACTAGTGCCAAAACCTAGGGTTACCCATTATCACGTGATAATTACTAATTAACGCTGTCAGTTACTGTTTTCACCTGTTAGTTACTCATTTTCACGGGAAAATTACTAATTTTTAGTTTTGGCACTAGCAATCCGTCAGGAAGTGAGCCAAAACTAAAAATTAGTAATTAACAGGTGAAAGTTAGTAATTATTCCGGGAAAATAAGTAATCTTCCCGGGAAAATTAGTAATAAACACGTGAAAATGGTAATTATCAAGGGAAAATTACTAATTTTCCCTTGATAATTACAATTATCAGGTTTTGGCACTGGTAAGCCGTCATAAATGTGTCTGGGCTTGATTGGTGGTAGTCCTGAGTCCTTCTCAAAGTCACGCCGTAGACGGTGGCACGCCTAATTTTTTCCACCGCAGGAACAACACCCAATTCGTTCCCCCGCACGCGGAAGCAAAATTGTTATCTCGCAAAGGAATTGCCCTGTGAAGGTACGTTGTGGCAAATCACATTATCAAGTATAGATATTCTGAAGCAGAATTGCCTAGGCTATATGTATAATATGTAACTTATGTCTTGTTGTGTACTCGTGAACAGTGGCGTTCGATTTTCTGCCGAAGTCCGTGAAAATTATACAGAGAGGTCTCAATTTCGTACAAATTAACCTAGAACTACCATTTAAAGCACTATTTTAATACTCACAGTTTAATCTTCGATACCTTGCAGCCTTGTATGCGCGTTTTTGGGCACCAGCATCGTGGATAAGCTGCTCTAATCTAGCGTTATTTTGTGGTACTCGATTCTCAGTGGGTAAGGTCCCCCGCAGACACCAGATAAGGTCCCCCGCATTTTTGCCGGAGTGCCTACTACGCCCCCCCGCACATGCGCGCTGAAAAAGCACATCATGCACAGCAAAACTGACCCGTTTGAAGCGTTTTTATTTGACAGATGGAGACCAGCGACCGCACGCTATCTGCCGGGGAGGTGTCTGGGGAAGTAATCGACAGCTACCTAGACATCAGTAGTGAGGTGACTATAGGTGAGACAGTCCCTTTACAGACTTCTACACCGAAGAAGGTTGGTCTCCTCCATTTGTGTGACGAATGCGGATCAGCATACAAACACAAGCGAACATTGGACAATCACAAACGTGAGAAACATGGCAACGAATCTCGTTTTGTATGCATAGTTTGTGACAAGAGCTTTGGTCGACAGGTAGATTACCAGTCTCATATGAACAAGCATGCAGGCACCAAACCTTTCCAGTGTACTGTGGTGTTAGCAAAAAATCGTACGCACACAAACGCAGTCTGGACAAGCATATATGTCTGGGTGAAAAGCCGGGGTTTTAGTGCCAAACCTGTCAAAAGTCGTTCATGAGAAGAAAGTATCTTCGTGACCACAAAATCACCCACTCTAATGGCTACGCTTATTTATGCAATGCGTGCATGAAGCGGTATAAGCATCGCTCTGGTCTTGCCAGGCATAGGCGTCGGGCTCAACAAGATGGAAACTGCATATTTAACATCGCTGTAACACATATAGGCTACTATAATTCCTACATTCACACACTTGCAGAGGAACAACTTCTTTTATGACTTGTCATAAAGTCATTTACGTTTCAAAGTTTGGGTTGGCAATGCTGATACATGTACATGATGTTTTAACACACGTCAACATAATTGTTCACACTCCTCACGCTATCACACACATCATGTAGCCCACACCTGGAGTTGTTGTTCGTGCCGCTGAATTTTATTTCAGCAACTTTTGCATACCATATAATTATTTGTATGCATCCACGTTATATGTTCTTCTTTTTTTTCAAATTTGTTTCAATACTTTTCCGCAACTTGTGGCGGAGACCGACAACAAATTTTTACTTCCATATCTTTTAATTTCCATAACATTCAAGAATAAGTGTGCTCGACAGTTTTATATGACACGCAGTTAATCAGGTTTGTTTTGTTTATGACCACAACAAAAGAAAAAAAGAGACAGAGAGTTGAGTGCTTTTTGTTTTTGTTTTATAATTCTGCTTTGTTAAAAAGCACATGAAGTCTTGCATGCCTGTCAGAGTATATCTCTGGACTCAAAGCAAAAAGTAACAACCTCACAGCTTCCTGTGTAAAGTGGACATATTTATGTGCAATTCTTTCACACACACACACACACACACACACATGCACGCACGCACACACACATGACATACACGCACGCACGCGCGCACACACACACACACACGCACACGCACACACACTAAAACAATGGTTAATCGGTGACTTATTGCTCGTGCCAAATGTTGGAGTACATCTGAAGATGTCAGAGTCCAATCACATCCATAATTAGTGGATTTACACAAAAATTATAGCTGTATGTCATTTTTTCTGATAAACATAACGGCGGGGGATCTTACCCTAGTGTTGCGGTGGGGCGTAGTAGGCAAATCGACCAAGCTGCGGGGGATCTTACCCCGTCAAATTTCACTGTTGATCTTTGAACCGATCGTGAGTCTAAACTAAGGTAAGCTTAAACTTAAAAATTAAGAGCAGTATCCACAAGTAGTTTGACTTTGACCAGCAAAAAGATTTAAGCCCTTCTGTTGACCGTGCTTTGTGTTATTTCAACATTTTTAACGTGGGAGACAGTATTTCTGACTTGTCTTGATGACATTTCTTCTCTTATGTAGTACACGAGAGTGTAAATGGTAAGACAACTAGCTGATCCAATGCAAAATAAAGTACAGAACAGTATGATATAAACTTCAATACTAGAAAGTCTGGTTATCTACTATTTTAAGGCATTGATTTGGAGACACCTACCATGTTGTTCGTCTTGCGGGGGAACGAATTGGGTGTTGTTCCTGCGGTGGAAAAAACTAGGCGTGCCACCGTCTACGGCGTGAAAGTGGGGGTGGGCAGTAGAAAAGTGACAGATTTTGAGATCGCTCGCGAGAGATCTTTGAGAGATCTTTGTTCGCCGGTGTAACACGAAATTTTTACTCCACGAAAAATTTACTCCGGAGTAAATATTTCGTACGAAATTCTTACTCCGAGTACACTTTTCGTACGAGAAAAGAACTCCCCAAGGCACGAAAAAATTACTCCCTCCACGAAGTTTTTACTCCCCATTTTTTTTACTTCCAGTAAAAATCTCGTACCGTGCGCAAAAATAGGATGCCTGCGAAGGGATAATGCCAATAAGTGATCTTGCGCACACGAATGTCGCGCTACCCTCCTTCCACCCCTTCCACCACCAAGACTAACAAGGGACAAGGGAGTAAATATTTCGTACACCTGGCATGGGAAGTTAAATTGCTCGTGTTGGGGTGAAGTAATTTATTCGTTATTTATTCGTCAGGGGAGTAACATTTTTGAACGAAATGTTTACTCGGAACTCACCTGTCTTGGGGAGTAATTTTCTCGTGCAATGGGGGAGTGCTTTTTTTGTAAAGGGAGTAACTTTTTCGTACGAAATGTTTACTCCGGAGTAAAAATCTCGTGGGAGTAATTTTCTCGTGTTACACCGGCCGTTCCGATTTACTGCGTTGCCTATCGACTTTGTGCTTCAGCGAAATTTGAACCCGCCCAGCGGGCGATATCAGAGGAATTTTGAACTCGCCCGACGCGATTCGAACCGCCCCATTTTCATTTTCATTACTGTATTGTCCCATCGCTTCGGGCATTCGCATCGCTTCCTCCCATTCAAAAGCTAGCAGCAACAGAGTCGCGCTAACCAGGTGTGTGCGCGTTTATGTGTAATCAGCCACCTGCACTTATGGCAGAATGACCGAGGTCTTTTACGTGCCACAGTGGTGACATGGATACCGTCTCTGAGTCTCAAAAAAAAAACTTGACCCGTGTCCGTCCCGGTGTCACGAACTGAAAACTCTGCTGAACAATCCCTCTCAATGCGGTCAATGCACATGCGCCAATCTTGGACAATAAAAATGGGACCCTTTGACCGAACGAACCATGGGTTAAGGTTAGGATTAGGGTTAGGGTAAGGGTTAGGGTTAGGGTTAAGTTATTCACGACCTGATTAATCTCCCCATGCTAGCGTTGACCGCATTGAGAGGGATTGTTCAGGCAGTTTTCAGTTCGTGATACCGGCCCGGATTCGAACACGTGACCCTGCTCTATACATTTATGAGAGTAAAGCCAGTTGTTTGTACCTGTGCGACGTGAGCAACTCTCCTCCTCATGTACAGACCAAACAAGCAGTTTGCTTGCATGCCTAATGCTCGCTACCCAAAAATAAACCATTGTATTGTTCGAAATGTACTTCCTCGTACTCGTCAATCGGTTTCTCTTATGTCTTCCTACTAGAACAAACACATGAGACATGAAAGGAAGAAAGTAAAATGAAGGTGTGCTGACAACAAAAAGGAGTTCAATTATAAAAGTACCGCCACAAACAAACAAACAAACAAACAAACAAACAAAATGGGTTAGGGTTAGGGTTAGGATTTGGGTTTGGGTGTCCGCTGTTAGAAGGTTAACTCAAAAACCGCTGTATTTCACCAATGCGCTGGCGTATCGCTGTTCGAGTTTTTAAACTTACAAAAACTTAAGTTTACTGAATGACTGTAAGACGCAAAAAGACGCATTTTTACGGTTTTGGGGCGGTTCAAAAAGACAAATCTAACTACTCTCATTACTCACTTAAACCTTGATCAAATGATGCAATTTAGAAATGCGTTATGCATGACAACAGGCAAGATGTAACAGTCATCAAATAGCTACTAAAATGTCCTGCAACAGTACATTTATTTTTTTTGTTTTTAATATATGTTATCCATTCGACTTAGACAACAGTCAACATTTTGAAAACAAGTGAAATATTAGTTCAGGTTCCGCGTTTCTTTTGTCTGACATGATCCCGTACTTTATGCGGGTTCGTTCGTGTCGGAATGGGACAAACCGATATCGAACCAAAAGCGGCTTTGTCCGTGATTGGTAGTGAACTGGGTCATTGAACAGAAACATGTTCCACTTCAAAATTAACGCACATATTTTCACAAACTTAGACTTGAATTAAGTGTTGTCTGGGAAATGTTTTTGAGTCAAATGATGCAATTCACGAAATTGCAAAGCTTGACAACAAGCAACGGTTTACATTCATCAAATTGCTAAAAAGAAATGTCCTGTAAGAATTCGCGTTCTTTAATTTTTGATTTTATTATCTACAAAAAAAAAAAGTGTGTGTGTAAAGATATGATATCCCGTTCAACAGTTTTAAAACTCATGAAAAAATAGTCTCAACAATGTATTGTTCAGATGCCGCGTTTCTTTTGTCTGACATGATGCCGTACATTGGGCAGGTTCAGGTCGGAGTGGGGTAAAGATATGGAATGGAAAACGGCTTTGTCTGTGAAGGTGAACTTGCTCAGCAAACAGAAATATGCTCTACTTTTAAACAAACCCATAACCTTGTCAAATACTTAGACTTGAAGTGTGTATGGGAAACGTGCTTTGACAGCAAAGAGTCGAATAATGCAATTCATAAAATTGTAAAGCATGACAAGATCCAACACCCTTCGTGGTTGAAAACGACGTTAAACACCAAATAAAGAAAGAAAGAACAAGATCCAACGATTTTACATTCACTTAACTGCCGATAAAATCTCCTGCAAGAATCCATGGTGTGTAGACACTAAGACTTGAAGTGTGTCTTGGAAACGTGCTTTGGCAGCAAAGAATCAAATAATGCAATTTATGACATTGTAAAGTTGGGCTTCAAGCAACAATGTATATTTGTGAAACTGCTACCAAAACAATGTCCAGGTAGAATCCGCGTCGTTGTTTTTTGGGTGTTTTTTTGTGGCATTTATTTTACTTTTTATTAGTTTATAAGATATGTTCTCCAGTTCAACAGTGTGAAAACTCATACAAAAAATAGTTTCAACAACGTTTTCCCGTGTGCCGCGTTTCTAATGTCGGATACCGTACATTGGGCGGGTTTCGTGGCGGAGTGGGGCAAACATATCGAATTAATATAAGCATAGCTTGTTGTGTGGTTCCAAGCTTTTTACATTTAGTCAAGTTTTGACTAAATGTTTTAACATAGAGGGGGAATCAAGACGAGGTGTATGTGTGTGTGTCTGTCTGTCTGTGCGTGTGTGTGTGTAGAGCGATTCAGACTAAACTACTAGACCGATCTTTATGAAATTTTACATGAAAGTTCCTGGGAATGATATCCCCGGACGTTTTTTTCATTTTTTCGATAAATGTCTTTCATGACGTCATATCCGGCTTTTTGTAAAAAGTTGAGGCAGCACTGTCACACCCTCATTTTTCAATCAAATTGATTGAAATTTTGGCCAAGCAATCTTCGACGAAGGCCGGACTTCGGTATTGCATTTCAGCTTGGTGGCTTAAAAATTGATCAATGACTTTGGTCATTAAAAATCTGAAAATTGTAAAAAAAAAAAAAAAATTATAAAACGATCCAAATTTACGTTCATCTTATTCTTCATCATTTCCTGATTTCAAAAACATATAAATATGTTATATTTGGATTAAAACCAAGCTCTAAAAATTAAAAATATAAAAATTATGATCAAAATTAAATTTTCGAAATCAATTTAAAAACACTTTCATCTTATTCCTTGTCGGTTCCTGATTCCAAAAACATATAGATATGATATGTTTGGATTAAAAACACGCTCAGAAAGTTAAAACGAAGAGAGGTACAGAAAAGCGTGCTATCCTTCTCAGCGCAACTACTACCCCGCTCTTCTTGTCAATTTCACTGCCTTTGCCACAAGCGGTGGACTGACAATGCTACGAGTATACGGTCTTGCTGAAAAATTGCAGTGCGTTCAGTTTCATTCTGTGAGTTTGACAGCTTGACTAAATGTTGTATTTTCGCCTTACGCGACTTGTTATTTGTATTATAAATATGGCACCCTATGTTATCCGAATAAAGTCATGTTCAAGCCAAACATATCTAGGGAACCGAAAGTGACATTGTCCGTAGTATGTGAACTGGCGCGGCAATCAGAAACAGGTTCTTTTGTGTTTTTACATTTAGTCAAGTTTTGACTAAGATGTTTTAAAGGCACAGTAAGCCTCCCGTAAACCATCACAGATACGGTCAGGCTTTTACACACAGTACAAACACCCTTTCATTTTAACACTCACCGATTGAGAACATCCCAGGTGCCCTCCGTAAAGAGCGAACAATTTTCAAAGAATTTATTTTTGCGTGGTTTATCTTACCCCTGAGCCATCGTGAACCCGTGTGATCCAGTTTCCCTTTTTCACAATGTAGTCGTCGACTCGATGTCAGCTTATCTACAATAGCACGTTTTTATGCACGAAAAAACGGCTGTGGTTCACAAGAACTCTAGCGATGGCTTTTGACTGTTGAGAGGAACGGCGATATGCATAAACCGTCGTCTGCTACGACCCTTGCGTGACCCTGCTTCCGGGCTTTTCTTTTTTCAAACTTTCAAAACTTCGAATTGTACTGATCTTGTCTTGATGAAAAAAGAATTCTTTTATGATTAAAGAATATTTGTGTAACAAGCTGTCGATTTATTATTTAGATTTTCAGGTCAAGCGCAAAAACGCACCACGGTCCAAAAACATTCTGATAATCATCGATCCACGGCTATCGCCAGTTTACATCGATAGAATGAGACCCGAAGGGAAGTAACTCATTTTTGACCTGAGTTCAGGATGGGTCCAACAAGTGTTCGAGACAATCTGCAAAATTAATTCTTTAAAAATTGCTCGCTCTTTACGTAGGGGACCTAGGATGTTCCCGTTTGGTGAGCGTTCAAATGGAAGGGTGTTTGTACTGTGTGTAAAAGCCTGACAGTATCTGTGATGGATTACGGGAGGCTTACTGTCCGGGAATATTCACAACAGCCGTCCAGCACCAAAACGAGGCGCCATTGTGGTAGAGGACCAAGTCCACGAAAATAAATTCTTTGAAAATTTCTCACGCTCGACAGAAAGCAGCCACGATGTTCCCGTTCGGTGAGCGTTCAAATGGAAGTATGCTTGTACTGTATGTAGACGCTCGGGGAGCTCTGTGATGGTTTACGGGAGGCTTGAGGGGGGAATCGAGACGAGGGTTGTGGTGTGTGTGTGTCTGTGTGTGTGTAGAGCGATTCAGAGAAAACTACTGGACCGATCTTCATGAAACTTGACATGAGAGATCCTGAGTATGGTATCTCCAGAAATGTTTTTCATTTTTTTGATAAATGTCTTTGATGATGTCATATCCGGCTTTTCGTGAAAGTTGAGGCGGCACTGTCACGCTCTCATTTTTCAACCAAATTGGTTGAAATTTTGGTCAAGTAATCTTCGACGAAGCCCAGACTTTGGTATTGCATTTGAGCTTGGAGGCTTAAAATTTAATTGATGAGTTTGCTCATTTAAGTTGTCATTAAAATTGATTTTTTGCAAACAGATTTAAAATTGATTGCATCGTATTCTTCATCACATTCTGAATCTAAAAATATATACATATGTCATGTTTACTCTTAAAATGTGATCACAATTAACGAAAATAGATTAATTAGTCTTACGATTAAAATTTAAGAAATCGACCCAAAAATGATTTCTTCTTATTCTTTATCATTTCCTGATTCCAAAAACATATAGATATGATAGGTTGTATTCAAAACAAGCTCAGAAAGTTAACAAGAATACAGAAAAGCGCGCTTTCGTGCTTAGCACAATACGCCACCGCACTAATCTGGCGTGTCAATATCACTACGTTTTGCACGTGGAAGGTGAGCGATTTCCTTCACGCGGGGATTGAGGAAGCTGTACTGTCTTGGTGAAAAACTACAGTGCGTTCAGTTTCATTCTGTGAGTTCGACAACTTGACTAAAATTTATGTAGTGGAGGAGTGGAAGGTATATCTGAGGCCGAAGGCGAAACCCGTAGACAGCGAAGCAAGTGTAGTGTCGTGTTCAGCTGCTAGGAGCGAATGCATACTTATGCCGGTGTTCGGCCTATACTTATAGCCCCGGCGCGGACTGCATCGAAAGCGCCGTCCGGCGAGAATAAAAATCGCCTGAATACGACCAGAAACACGGAATCTGTGTTTCTTACACATGCTTTCCCCTACGTTATTTAAGCAAATACATAACCAATCCTAACAAACAATACATCAAATTAAAGCTACGACCTTAGCTTTCCATTACAATAAATAACATTTCGTAAAAACCTATATTTATTTAGTTGGATACAAAAACAATGGTCCTAGTGAAGGCTCTGAACCAACTTCAGTGCGGAAAATTACAAAACTCTCTAAACTGGAATAATGGACAAACTCATAAATCATACAGATAAAAAGAAGAACCCTAGACAAACATGATATGCGTTACTTGGGGGAAAATTATGCAGTGACTTAGTACGAAGCGGCAAAGTCCGAAAGTAAATGGAATCGGTTAAATTCCGGCGCGAGTACCTGTCTGCATAAATTAGGAATCTTTGCTGAGAAACCAAGCATCACTCATTACAACCAAATCCTTTTAAACAGTTACAAACTAAAATCATATGCAACATAGGTACGGGATATGTAATAGTGATATAAAAATGACAAAACAATGATTGAAAAGACAAAGATGAGTTTGTGAGAATCAATTTCTCTCGACGATACATGAAAACCGGTCAAAGTCAAAGTGACGCTTTGGTCAGTTCGAAGCATTATCGTAAATAACACAATAATATGCAGCCATCCAGCCTAATCAGTGACTTCTATGCAAACCTAAATATAATTAGGACAATATCAAAGATAAAAGGGACTTTGAAAGATAGAAGTTAGGTAGATATATAAAGAAAGGTATTTTATTAGAATTTGCGCCGGCAAGGCCCGTTGCGCGCGCATCATCGTATCGTCTGCTATGGGGTGGGTGATCAAAAAGCTGTTTCGCTCACAGGAGCTTGTATCAAATAGCCGGTCGATCATTATTTACAGTCCACTACTACGACATACTACTACAGATGATGCACTTGTCCGAGACACACCCCGACGTGTACAGGGACTTCATGGCTGGACATCATGTCATCCGACGGAGTCAACGTTTTGGGCGGGACTGTCATGCGATCTGACGATAGAGCCGACTTTGATGTGTTCCCTCAAGTCAAGTGGCGGACTCACGAGAGGCAGGGGAATGGGTGAACTCCAGGGGCTTGTTTGGTTGCTCTCCATGCCGTCATGCGCTGCAGTGAACCAGTGGATGGTATCCTTCACCCATGGTGACTCAAACACTGAACATCACAAAGATCTCACGGAGGCAAGACAGCGGAAAGATGACAAGGACACCAGCACTATAGTTACATACGTTCTACAAAGAAACCCTTTTGAGACGGAGGGACACCAACTTGTCTGCATAGCAACTGGCCTGACATCAGACACATCTGCTAACGTGGACAGTGCCAAAGTGATTGGGCATCGAATTCTCCAGACAATGACAGGCCAAGCAGTGTCAGCGGTCAGTTTCAAGAAAAAGGAGGAGGCTGTGACCATGAACACCAAACCCACTGTCAAGATTGGAGGTGAGCGAGTCAGCATAGATCCACAGCTGCTTTTCCAGCGCCTTCTTCATGTTGCTGGTGGCGACTTGTCCAAGCTCCAAGACATTTTCCAGCATGAACTGACAGCCCTGCCCTCATCCTTGTTTGACGACAGCGGGTTCATGCGAGAATCCAGCAAACACCTCTTGGCAAAGCACTTGTGGGATACCAGTGAAGGCTGCAAGCAGGAAATGTTGAGAACCAAAGATTTCACTACATCCTTGATGGGGGCTCTTTAATTCATCAACTGTCTTGGCTGAGAGGCACATCCTACACGCACTTGGCTGAGAGGTATGTTGAGTATGTGAAGAACTCATACCCTCATGCAACAGTCGTCTTTGATGGGTATTTGGGGGGCCTTTCGACCAAAGACATGGCCCATGTTCAAAGACGCACCCTGCCTGGCCGTGATGTGCAGTTCACTCCTGACATGTTGCTCTCAGAGAAGAAGGAGGAGTTCCTCTCCAACACCACCAACAAACAGCGGTTCATTCTTCTTCTTCTTGTCGTTCGCCAATGTTAAACTTGGAGTCCAGCTCTGGTAATGAAGCTGGTGGTCTTATGAAGAGCCTCCACAGGTCCATGCAGCTTCTCATGAAGGGGCACCGGCCTGGTCCAGATCTCTCTACGGAAAATGTGTCCCAGTGAAGAGACTGCAAAAAAAGAACAAACTGTTTGAAAATAGTGCCAAGGTTTTCCTGCAGACTAATTCGGATCACCAGATGATTGCAGAGACAGGAGAGAAACTGTTAGTCGACATCTACAAAGGAAATTATGGTGACACTGACTCTTGACAAGCTTCGGCTGGTAAAGTACCACGAGAAAGTGTTCACCGGCTCTACGCAAGTTCAGCCAAAAGTCCTGCCTCCTACTTCAGCTGCAGCCAAGTACCACTCCTACAGGGTCTTTTACCAGGTTCAGGAGTGGGCTTGTTTGGGTACCAGTCTGGAGCTCATGCCTGAAGAATGGGGGTTTCAGCTTCAGCGGGGACAGCTGCTTCCTGTTCACACTGACATTCCTCCAGCCCCTGAGGAGTTAATGAACATCATCAGATGTGGTTGCACCACTGACTGTTCCTCACAACGCTGTAGTTGCCGGAAGGTCAGCCTTAGGCCAACAAAAAAAATAGTCTGTTTACGGTAACCCGACCGACCCTATTTTTTTCGCGCGACCCTAGACTTTTTTTTGGCATTTGGGGGGAAAAAAAATCTTTTGTTTTTTTTGCAAAATAACGTACAAATATGGTTTTTTGGAAGAAAAAAAATAGATCCCGACCTACCGACCCTATTTTTTTGGCCTATGTTACCGTAAACAGACCTTTTTTTTTGGCCTAAGCTGCACAACTGCCTGTGGACAGTGCCGTGGAATAAGTTGCCTTAATTCGATGCTTCCCATGGATGAAGAGGAGGAGGAGACTAATATTTGAGGTAGGAGTCACTAGGACTGTAGAAATAGAGTCAGATAGGTATCTAGGTTGAATTATGCATCATGTAAGGGATTTTCCTTGTTATGATGCTTTCCGTCATCAGGTATGATCACCGTTACCGCGGGACATAACGTTCTTACTGAAATGGATTTTAGCTTAATATTCTTGTTATTCAGCTCAAGCCCTTTCATTTGATATGCAGCATGATAGGGTTCTCATTTTTTTCCAAGAAATTGCTAATTTCTTTGGCATTTTTTTTTTTTTTAATATCGAAAAAGCCAGAAAAAAATTAATTGTTCCAGTTTCTCACCGGGACTTTTCATATGTGTTTTTTCTTGGTTGGTACTGTGCATTCTGATATAAATCAATTCTATGGTCATTATTGTGAGGTGAAATCATAAGTGGCCTAGACTAATGCAGACAGACAGATCTAGATCTAGTGTCTCGCTTTCTTGCACAGTGTCACCTATGCTTACTCTGTGTGTGTGTGTATGTGTGACGGAGTGATTGAGTTTGTGTTACTGTTTGTCGATTTCTTACGTGAGCCTTGAAGGCTTCGCCTCTTGTTAAAATATATGTGATCCAGTTCGACTTAGACAACAGTATGAACAGCGTGCGCCCGCCAGTGCCGCGTTTCTTTCGCCGTCTGATACCGAACGTTAGGCGGGTTCGTGGTGGAGTGGGACATTATCCGTGAAGGGTGAATTTGCTCGGCAAACAGAAACACGTTCGACTTCAAAGCTGACCCACAAATTGTTCACATATATACTTCCACTTGAAGTGTGTCTGAGAAACGTGCTTTGACAGTGGAGGATCAAACGAAGCAATTTATGAATAGATGTAAAGCATGACAACAAGCAACGATTTTACATACATCACATAGCTGATAAAATCTCCTGCAAGAATCCATGGTTTATATTTGACAGCAGAGGATCCCGCGATGCAATTTATGAATATATAAAGCATGACAACAAGAATCAATTCTGATTCTTTACAATGCTGATACAAATGTCGTGCAAGAATCCGTGTTTTGTTTTGTTTTTAATTATTTTATGTTAACCAATTCGACTTAGACAACAGTTTGAAAACTGAACTCGGGAAAAATCAGTCTCAACAACGTGTGGCTCGGCCGGTGCCGCGTTTCTTTTGTCGAATACCGTAGTCACAGTCTAGGCGGGTTCGTGGCTGAGTGGGGCACTGTTCGTGGTGGGCGAACTGTCGCGTCAAATAGAAACCTATTCGACTGTAAAAATTAACCCAGATATTTTCAAATACTCAGACCTGAAGTAAAGCAACAAGTTTGTGCGAAACATGCGGCTTTAGCAATATAAATAGAGGTAGTAACGATTCAAAGTAATCGTCTAACCGGAGCCGGCGTGCACAAACTTCTCTCCACAGGCGGCGGAGTCTCTTCTTTGTGTAATGCGGCGTATGTTCAACAACCACAAAACCTACATTTGCAACATAAAGGCATGCATGCACTCTTCCAGCATAACGACATGATGACATTTCGCCGGCTTTGGCCCAGAGAATGTACAAGTTTCTACTGACACGCGGGCAATATCCTGTTCACTATAGAAAGCCGTTTGGCTCATAACCATTACACGTGTAAACAAGAAGGGCAAAGCCCACACGACTCACATGCTGAACAGACCTTGATCTTTCTTTCAGAATAATTTTACAATAAAACTGAGAAAAACAATATTTTACACATTTTTCCTACCAAAATACATGTGACCTTGACCCAAGGTCAAGGTCATCCAAGGTCATGCAACACAAAGCTGTTAATTCAAGACATAGGAAGTACAATGGTGCTTATTGGCTCTTTCTACCATGAGATATGGTCACTTTTAGTGGTTCACTACCTTATTTTGGTCACATTTCATAAGGGTCAAAGTGACCTTGACCTTGATCATATGTGACCAAATGTGTCTCATGATGAAAGCATAACATGTGCCCCACATAATTTTTAAGTTTGAAACAGTTATCTTCCATAGTTCAGGGTCAAGGTCACTTCAAAATATGTATACAATCCAACTTTGAAGAGCTCCTGTGACCTTGACCTTGAAGCAAGGTAAACCAAACTGGTATCAAAAGATGGGGCTTACTTTGCCCTATATATCATATATAGGTGAGGTATTCAATCTCAAAAACTTCAGAGAAAATGGGAAAAATGTGAAAAATAGCTGGTTTTTAGACAACATTTATGGCCCCTGCGACCTTGACGTTGAAGCAAGGTCAAGATGCTATGTATGTTTTTTGGGGCCTTGTCATCATACACCATCTTGCCAAATTTGGTACTGATAGACTGAATAGTGTCCAAGAAATATCCAACGTTAAAGTTTTCCGGACGGACGGACGGACGTCCGGACGGACGGACGGACGGACGACTCGGGTGAGTACATAGACTCACTTTTGCTTCGCATGTGAGTCAAAAATGATTAGTACACGTGTAATAAATAATTAATACACGTGTAATTAATGATTAATACACGTGTAATAAAAATGTCATACACGTGTACGAAATGATGAAATACACGCGGAATAAACATTTCTTACACGTGTATTTAACCATTTCTTACACGTGTATGAAATATTTATTACACGTGTATTTAATCACAAGGCGTAAGGCGAAAACACAACATTTAGTCAAGTAGCTGTCGAACACACAGAATGAAACTGAACGCAATGCCATTTTTCAGCAAGACCGTATACTCGTAGCATCGTCAGTCCACCGCTCATGGCAAAGGCAGTGAAATTGACAAGAAGAGCGGGGTAGTAGTTGCGCTAAGAAGGATAGCACGCTTTTCTGTACCTCTCTTTGTTTTAACTTTCTGAGCGTGTTTTTAATCCAAACATATCATATCTATATGTTTTTGGAATCAGGAACCGACAAGGAATAAGATGAAAGTGTTTTTAAATTGATTTGGACAATTTAATTTTGATAATAATTTTTATATATTTAATTTTCAGAGCTTGTTTTAAAACGTTCGGGGATTTCATACCCAGGAACTCTCATGTCAAATTTCATAAAGATCGGTCCAGTAGTTTAGTCTGAATCGCTCTACACACACACACAGACACACACACGCACATACACCACGACCCTCGTCTCGATTCCCCCCTCTACGTTAAAATATTTAGTCAAAACTTGACTAAATATAAAAAGATAAATTACACGTGCAATAAGAAATAAATACACGTGTATAAATCATTTATTACACGTGTATTTATGATTTATTACACGTGTAATGGTTATGAGCCAAACGGCTTTCCATAGTTCACAGCTGGGCCGTTAGGCACCCTGTTTGGGGTTAGGGAGAGGTGAAGGGGGCATGCTGTCTGGCGCAGCGAGGTGGCCTAGTGGCTGAGCGGTTCCCACGTTTTCCTTCTGCTGGTGGTTCAAGCTTCAATCTGTGCTTGATCAAGGTTTTCCTTCTGCTGGTGGTTCAAGCTTCAATCTGTGCTTGATCAAGGTTTTCCTTCTGCTGGTGGTTCAAGCTTCAATCTGTGCTTGATCAAGGTTTTCCTTCTGCTGGTGGTTCAAGCTTCAATCTGTGCTTGATCAAGGTTTTCCTTCTGCTGGTGGTTCAAGCTTCAATCTGTGCTTGATCAAGGTTTTCCTTCTGCTGGTGGTTCAAGCTTCAATCTGTGCTTGATCAAGGTTTTCCTCCACAAAATCCTAACTAGAACGGCAGTAAAAGTACAACAAACTGTCAAAATGTTGCATCCCATTATCTATCTTACACGAAGATTATAGTGATCTATTAAAAAAAAAAAAAGAGTCCGATATCCTTAACACACTGACCCGATATCCTATGTAAAATGCTGTACACATTGACCCAATTCTACACTGACCCGATAATCAATACACAAAATTTAAATGCCCGATTCTATCCACACTGACACGAAATTCTTAACACATTAATCCAGCGGCTCAGTATACACGCTGACCCGATTCTATGCATTATTCGTACTGGTCTAATATTCTATACTTGTTGTTGTTGTTGTTGTTGTTGTTGTTGTTGTTGTTGTTGTTGTTGTCGTTGTCGTTGTCGTTGTCGTTAGGCGTATATGCAATGAATGTATGGGTATGAGTGTTTCCACACCAGGACAAATTCCAATGCTGTTATAATTATGGCAAAATAAATTCTTGTTATTGTTCTTGTTGTTCTATACGCACAGGCTGACCAAATATTGTATACACACTGACCCGATACTTTACACACCGACCCAATATTCTATACGCACTGACCCGATTCTACACACACAGACCAAATATTCTTTACGCACTGACCCAATATTCTATACACACTGGTCTAATATTATATACGCACTGACCCAATATTCTATACACACTGACCCAATATTTATTTTTTTCTGAACGAACTGACCCAATAACCAATACGCACTGACGCAATATTCTATACACACTTACACAAGTCTGCCAGATGGTATTTCGCATTATTATTGCAGGCTTAAATTGTCACACATACAGATCATTGGCCTGAGCATCTGTCTACACTGACAGCACTCCAGCAATACGTGTAAGTATGCGTTCTATAAATACGCCAAATTAACATTAAAAGCAACCCTCCGTTACTTTTCGGTGAAAGGAAATATGTTTTAAACATCAGTCAAATTATTTTCCAAAATCTTTGTGACCCATATAATTTCAGTTTTCTGTTGTCGTTCAGGTGGGTGTGTTCGTTTGTGTACGTTTGCGCGTGTTTGTTGTTTGTTTGTTTGTGTTTGTTTGTTTGTTTGCGTGTGTTTGTTTGTCTGTTGGTTTGGTTGGTTTTTGTTTGATTGATTGCCTGACTATCTCTCACAGGCAAAAATTGTGACGGCCTCGTGCTTAAAGACTGCGTTTTGCTTCGCTATGCAGAGAAGTGGGGTACACACAAAAATGAAAATCTCCAAAAGATGCATTGACCCATCCTGACCTCAGGTCAAAATGAGTTCGGCTCATTCTATCCCTGGCAGGATGCCTTGGTTTTCCTTGTCTGGCGAGGAAATCGATTTTTTACATATTTAGATCTTTTCGTAATGTGTTATGGATATAAGCAGATTCGCGATCGTCGATAACGATTTTTCATGGTGTTGTGTACTTTTTAAATTACAAAGGAATTGATATGTAAGACAGTTTCAAGCGAGCTATTTTTCGCGGCTAAATTTACTGTGCAGACAAATCTAAATATGGCAAAAGTGTCACGTGATAATCAACCGTTTGGTTTCGGCGCTCGCTGGAGCAGGCGATTTTTTCTGTAAGTGATGCAACGGTATCCTTCCGGCAGCAGTCCCAAAATTTCGACTTGTTTTGACCTTAGAACGATGTCTTTGTCATAACTGTGAAGAACAGAACAGAGATCACTGTCGAAGTCGGCCAATCTGCAATCATTTTCGTCTCGCGAACAACATATGGGAGATAACTCTGTATTCTTGTTTTGATAGATTCGCGTAGGACTTTAGCGTCCGGTCAGAGAGATAACTGGCGATAGCCGTGGAGCGATGATGATCAGAATGGCATTATTTTACCAACCACGATGTTGTGAGTCATTTGTCAAACGTGTGTTTTGGGGTGGCTGACTGGATCAGACACTCGCAGTGGCCTTGAAACTTTCCCCAAATTTGAAAGTTCTTTTTTGACGGGCGCTGTGGCGTGGTGGTAAGACGTCGGCCTCTTAATCGGAAGGTCGAGGGTTCGAATCCCGGCCGCGGCCGCCTGGTGGGTTAAGTGTGGAGATTTTTCCGATCTCCCAGGTCAACTTATGTGCAGACCTGCTAGTGGCTTATCCCCCTTCGTGTGTACACGCAAGCACAAGACCAAGTGCGCACGGAAAAGATCCTGTAATCCATGTCAGAGTTCGGTGGGTTATAGAAACACGAAAATACCCAGCATGCTTCCTCCGAAAGCGGCGTATGGCTGCCTAAATGGCGGGGTAAAAACGGTCATACACGTAAATACGTGGGAGTTTCAGCCCACGAACGAAGAAGAAGAAGAAGAAAGTTCTTTTGATAAATTCCCTTGAAATAATATGGCTCCATGAACACGCTGTAGTTGCACTGTGGTGTTTGAGTACCCTCACACATACACACACAAGCACGCGCGTACGCAAACACTGCAAGCCGTGCAGGAGAGAGAGAGAGTGAGAGCCTAGACTCAGACCTTTATTACAAAAGGATAAAGGTTTTAGGCAAAGCCTATTCTTCCAACAGAGAGAGGGGGGAGAAAGAGAGAGTGAGAGAGAGACAGACAGACAGACAGACAGAGACAGAGAGAGAGAGAGAGAGAGAGAGAGAGAGAGAGAGAGAGAGAGAGAGAGAGAGAGACAGAGAGAGACAGAGAGAGAGAGAGACGTTGGAAATTCCCGATGAAACTAAAAGTACGGCCGGGTTAATTCGGCACGTCACGACACAGAAAGCAAAAGTCAGGGAAACATTCCGTGTCATGCCCTTGGCCCAGTGACTGAAGAGGTCACGAAACCGTTGCGGCGTTGTAAAACAAGATAACAAAATTAATGTTTTGTTGACAGACAGACCGACAGACAGACAAACAGAGACAGAGACAGAGACAGACTGAGTAAGATAGAGCCGTTGTCAGACAGATGGACAGAGCGGGAGAGAGAGAGAGAGAGGAGAGAGAGCAGCAGACAGACAGACAGACCGAGAGAGATACACCGACAGACAGACAGACAGACAGACAGAAAGACAGACCGACACACAGACAGACAGACAGACAGACAGACAGACAGACAGACGGAAAGAGAGACCAAGGGAGACACACACAGACAGACAGAGACAGCCAGTCAGCCAGCCAGCCAGTCAGACAGACAGAGAAAGTCAGAGAGTGAGAAGCCACGCCGGACACTTAGTCTAGTGTATACAACAATCATTATGTATGTCGGAAAGATGTGCTGGCCACGGAAAGGCAAGGGGATGCAGGCAATTAACACTGAGGTAGGTGTGTGTGTGTGTGTGTGTGTGTGTGTGTGAGTGTGTGTGTGTGAGAGAGAGAGAGAGAGAGAGAGAGAGAGAGAGAGAGATGCCGGTCGGGGGTAAGAGTGAGAGAGAGGGGTAGAGGAGATTGAGAGAGGGAGAGAGATAAAATGAGAGTGAGAGATACAGACATAAAGACAGAGGGACAGAGAGAGAACTGAGGACCGGGGAGAGAGAGAGAGAAAGAGAGACATGATAGGGTCGGGTAATATAGTGAGAGAGAGGTGGAGGGGGATATTGAGAGAGAACGAGAGGGAGAGAGAGACTTGGGATGAGAGGGAGCTAGAGCGGGAGTGAGACAGAGAGAGAAGCGGGAGGGCGAGAGAGAGAGAGAGAGAGGGGGGGGGGAGAGAGAGAGAGAGAGAGAGGGGGAGAGAAGATTATAGAAGAGATCATTCTATATAAATGAGGCTTATGTTAAACATGGGAGCTCAATTTACAACCAGCTACCCCGGGCCTCGCCCTTATTAGGGGATGCACTAGTATTATACATTTATAACGATGAACAAAAATTACAGTCAAGCAAATATCTAAGAGAGAGACAAGCAGACAGATAGACGCCACGGTAAGGTAACCTGAAGGGAGGGGGAGACAGAAAGCAGAAAAAGCGACAAAGACACAAGTAGCGGAGACGAAAATCACACACTGAGTAAATCCTTCCACACAACATGCCTTCAAACACACGTTGACGCGCACGGGGGGGGGGGGGGGGGGGGCGGGGCTTTCTACACGCTGTTGGTACATTGGCACTCTTCTACGTCAGCAAGATCGTCAAGGTCACCCAAACCCAGCTGATGGCTATTTATAATTTACCCTTGGTTCATCGAGTCACTCCCTCATTTGTGCCCAGCAACGTCGCTCACGCAGAAGGTCTGCCTCGGTTTGTCAAGTTCGGCGAATGGTCAAGTATCAAGACATACCGGCCGAATTGATCAAGTTTTTGTCGTCGATCAGTTTAAATCACTGAGCATCATTTGAATAATTACTGCTAATGTGAAAGGTGCTTACACTTTAGTGTCAAGCGTTATCGGAATTAATCACTGTTTGAGGATCATTTGCGTAATTACTGCGAATGTGAGGGCCCGGTGCTAATGTGCTTTTTGTGCTGTTTTTGTGCAGATTAATGTAACCGGGTTTTACTAAGTCGCTTTTGCTGCATCAGTCATTCCAGGCGTACTGATTGGCTAGTCAGTCAAGTTGTACTGCTCACGGCGAACGATCAATAACCCTCGGATCAGACGACTCAGTGACTGCAGGGAGCTAGCTGGAAAAGGTTATAAGCAGATTCGTGGCTCAAACACTCAGTCAACTGAACGAAGCCCGGCATTAGGCGGCACAGTCGTTGATGCAACACATCCGTAACGTTAGTCGAGTCAGCATTTATTGCAGGGCCAACTTGAACGTCAGAGTGACTCCTGAACTCGAACTGCAACAGCCAGATATCGCCAGTGCCCACATAAAGAATAAGCCGCTTTCGGAAAGACGCCTGGCTTAGAACTACTCGTTAGCAACGACTAAGCAGTGACCAAGAGGGAAAAACAGTCTGGCTCCGTCAACAGCCGAAAAATAGATTGTAACGCATTCGGCATCGAAAAATACAGCATCGCCGATCTTCATCAATCAGTATCGGTACTGACTTCTTTAATTACTCAGAATGTCATCGATCCGAGTGGCAGTGGTCGGGGCCGGAGCCGCCGGTCTGTGTGCGGTCAAGCACCTGGCGAGGAAACCGCAGTTCAGCGTGCAAGCTTTCGAACAAAGCAAGGGCGTGGGGGGCACGTGGGCCTATTCTGAACGCACGGGCAAAGACTGCAATGGCCTCCCCATCCATTCCAGCATGTACAAGAACCTCAAGTAAGTTTTTTTTTCGTTTTTATATTTAGTCAAGTTTTGACTAAATATTTTAACATCGAGGGGGAATCGAAACGAGGGTCGTGGTGTATGTGCGTCTGTCTGTCTGTCTGTCTGTGTGTGTGTGTGTGTAGAGCGATTCAGACTAAACTACTGGACCGATCTTTATGAAATTTGACATGAGAGTTCCTGGGTATGAAATCCCTGAACGTTTTTTTCATTTTTTTGATAAATGTCTTTGATGACGTCATATCCGGCCTTTCGTGAAAGTTGAGGCGGCACTGTCACGCCCTCATTTTTCAACCAAATTGGTTGAAATTTTGGTCAAGTAATCTTCGACGAAGCCCGGACTTCGGTATTGCATTTCAGCTTGGTGGCTTAAAAATTGATTAATGACTTTGGTCATTAAAAATCTGAAAATTGTAAAAAAAAAAAAAAATTTTCAAAACGATCCAAATTTACGTTTAACTTATTCTCCATCATTTGCTGATCCAAAAACATATAAATATGTTATATTCGGATTAAAAACAAGCTCTGAAAATTAAATATATAAAAATTATTATCAAAATTAAATTGTCCAAATCAATTTAAAAACACTTTCATCTTATTCCTTGTCGGTTCCTGATTCCAAAAACATATAGATATGATATGTTTGGATTAAAAACACGCTCAGAAAGTTAAAACAAAGAGAGGTACAGAAAAGCGTGCTATCCTTCTTAGCGCAACTACTACCCCGCTCTTCTTGTCAATTTCACTGCCTTTGCCATGAGCGGTGGACTGACGATGCTACGAGTATACGGTCTTGCTGAAAAATGGCATTGCGTTCAGTTTCATTCTGTGAGTTCGACAGCTACTTGACTAAATGTTGTATTTTCGCCTTACGCGACTTGTTTCTTTTTTGTTGAAAAAAGACCTTTTTTTTAATTTATTTTTTATACATTGATTGCTTGTATGTATGTAGTATTTTTCAAAGAGATTGTTGTTTGGCTGTTCAGTTTTTCTGTCTGTCTGTCTGTGCGTCTGGTTGTCCGCATGTTTGTCTGTCTGTCTGTCCAAAGGATATTTTCCCTTTTTGTCTTTTTTTTTTAATCCAAACATATCTTTGTAGTTTGTCTTATCGGTGTTTTTGTTAAAAAAAAAAACTTTTTTTTTCATTGATTGCTGACCAGTATGTTTGTGGTATTTTTCAAAGAGATTGTTGTTTTTCTGTCTGTCCGTGCGTCTGGTTGTCTGTACGTCTGTTTGTCTGTCTGTCTGTCTGTCTCAGTGTCTGTCTCGGTGTATGTCTGTCTAAGAGATGTTTTCTCTTTTTGTCTTTGTTAATTTTTTTTATCCAAACAGCTCTTTGTTTTTTGTCTGTCTGTCTGCCTGTCTGTCAGTCCGTTCGTCTGTCTATCAGTATCTGCCCGTCTGTCTGTATCAAATATTAAAATGTGCTGTACCGCTTCTCTTGTTTCATGTCCGCTCAGATTACAAAATATGTTGGTTTTTGTGTACGGCTGGCTGGGACTGTTGCACATAGAAATATCCATGATTTTTTTGTAATGAATTAATGAGTGGAGAAACAATTGAAAACGAGATTACATAGGCTGAATTGCCTCATGTTTGGGTTTTATGTATGTCTCTGGTTGAATGAATGAAGAAATAAGTGAAAACGAGAGTGTGATTTAGAATGTCATAAATTATTTTCCATTTGTATGTAATATTTTAATGGACAATAAAGTGTTATTGTTATTGTTATTATGCAATTGCCGGACGGTTCTCTGGAAAAGGTTGTTCGTGGGTTGAGATTAAAAAAAAATTCTTAACTACTGATGAGCAAAGAAGACAGCTGCACACAATATAAAAGTATTCCCCTTAAATGAAACCGAAACAGATAGATGTATATATGTGCAAATGGAGCGAACGAGAAGAGGAATAAGAACAAGAAGAAGAACGAGAAATACATGTTTACTCGCAAGCGTATTAATTTATACACACGTGTGCGATCCAGGACCAATTTACCCAAAGAGGTCATGGCGTTTCCTGACTACGAATTCAACAATACCCTTCCCTCCTTCGTCACTCACAAGCAAGTGTTGGGGTATCTGGAAGACTATTCCACAAACTTCAACCTTCTGCAGCACATTAAGGTATGATAAAGCTGAAAACAGCTTGGGTGCAGGTGGGGTTACATGAAAGTACGACCAACAACTGTGTATGATGAAACTGACGACAGCTTGAGTCAGGTGGGATTACATGGGAGTACAGCCAACAACTGTTTATGATGAAACTGACCGTGAACAGATGGGGTGCAGTTGGGGTTACATGAAAGTACGACCAACAATTGTATAGTTAGTTAGTTAGTTAGCTGTTGCTTTTCGGGTCCAGCGGACCATAATAGGCCAAATCAGGACCCCAACAATTGTATGGTGGGGTTACATGAAAGTACGACTCAAAAGCTAAGCAATGCAATTTCTCTTTTAGAGATTAATAAAGTTATTGTATTGTATTGTATTGTATTGTATTGACTAACAACTGTGTATGATGAAACGGCTACAGTACAATTGCACCCCAAGCGCAAACTTGCCCAATACTGAGCACCCCCAGAAAAAAATGTGGCCAATTACACCCCATCATGGGTTTTTTTGAGAACCATAACCCTTATAGGGCCTCACGAGTATTACCGTCTTACCGAGTTTGTCAGAGTGGCTTTGAGTAAAAATCACGTTGCGGACATGGGTTGCCACTTGAGCTGAACATGTGCTCACGTCTTTTCTTGTCCGTTACAACATAGACCAACAAATAGCCTGGACCGCCAACTCGTCACGTGACCCTTCGAGGTTACGACTCTCGACTTTCAGGGGCGCGTCGCGTCCGGTTTGAAAGGCCAGCGATTTGAAGACAGTGAAAAGAAAGCAAGCTTCAGTTATTTGTGACAATGGGAGGTGACGGACAATGAACTGGATTTTCCAAAACTCCAAACTAAACTTAACAAAACTCATCAAAAAACATGTTCCATGTGCACTTTTACTGAGTTTATTTTAGCATTTTCAGAACTTACCTCGGCAACTTCGTCCATGTTTACTTACAATCGACACCGGATATCACGCCCCCCTGATTTCTGAAAGGCCATGTAAGCGTAAGTTCCTAAATGCGAGAGGCCGCTACCTCGTAATAAAGAGAAAGAGCGGAGTAAGAGCTAGTTGGCGGTCCAGGATAAATGGTCTATGGTTACAACAACTGTTGTGCTATTCCCACATTCTGCCTTTGAGACACCGAAAGTTGGATCATGGATTTTGTTGAAACTACTAGCGAGAGGGGCAAACCAGCAATTATATATATGAAAAGCAGATATACACAGAGGATACCAGCCGAAATAAAAGAAATGGAAATGGAAAAGAGTGGCGCTGCAGCAAACGCGGATGCACGGCGAGAATAAAATTTGCTGAGAATGGAGAGGCATCCTTTGAACTATTTTATAATAAAAATTTCTAAATCATTCATCGTTTTAACAAAAATATTCTTTAGAGTCTCAAGAATGAGCCAATTAAGGCCCTGTAAGGGATGGTGTGGAATGGGTTGGTATTGTCCAAACAAATTAGCCCAATTGCACCCCAGAGGTGTTGGGGTGCAATCGGGCCCATTTGGGGTGCAGTTGTCTTGACAACAGATGGGGTGCAGTTGGGGTTACATGAAAGTACGACCAACAACTGTGATGCAGGCCAAGTACATAAGTTTTGACTCAAATAAGATATATCACCACTATACAGCCTCCATATTTTTGGATCATGTATAATAATAGCGTTACGAAGGGGAATTGATCAGGTGGTTGCTAATCTTGTTTTAGCTGAAAAATTCTGAATTTTCTCCTTACACTTTTTGTGGTTTCTGTTTCTTGTTTTGTGTATTTTTGTTGTTGCTGTCAATTCGTCCGTATATTGGGATGTTTTTATTTTGACTTTTTCGAAGTCGACGAGGGGCAAACACAACAACTGTATTATCATTTTCAGTTTGAAACATCGGTCGTCAGTATCGAACCTTTCAAGGTGGCGACTGGAAAGTGCCGGACAGGTCAAGGTCACATGTGGCAAGTGACGTCAGCGCCCGTGACGAACAGGTCCAACACGGTGACGGAGGAATACGATGCCGTCATTATATGCAGCGGGTAACTCGATGTGACGTCACCACCATCACGGCGCCATTTTGATAATTAATTTTGGGTTTCTTCTTTTTCTTTGGGAGGCCGGGTTTGCATGCTTGGTTATAAATGCTAACCTTGTAGAGCCACCAAAGTCCTCGGCGTTTGTTTATTTGTTTGTTTGTCCGTTTGTTTGTTTGGTTTGTCCTGTTTATTTGTTTTGTCTTGTTTAATTTTGCAGTTTGTTTGTTTCTTTGTTTGTTCACGGACGAACCTCGCTCAGCCACGGGTAATCACGGTATTCAATTTCAAAACATTTTATTTAATATTTTCTTTAAACTTGGATATTTGACTTTAATGCTTTGCAGCGCGGCTCTTTCCATAGAATGTTTTCACTGTGTAAAAGCTTGTGTTGTACATTTGGTGGAATGTTGTTGACGCTGATACCTAAACAGACAAGATGTTTGTTTATTTGGTAGACAGCAGCAGTGACTTAGACTGAAAATGCTTGTACGGTAATCAACGAGGGAAGCACACGAGGGTGATGAAGGAGGGTTCCTGACCACAACTTGTTGTAATAAAGAGGTGATGATGACATCTGTTAAAGGCCGCACAAATTGGTAAGTTCTCGGTGTCTTTCACTTTTAAGCTATTTCTCCCAAATGGTGTCCGGAATGCTGGTTAAAGAATGCGAGGTGAGAACTGATAATTACTGTGAGAAAAAAAATAATTTCTCAGATATATTTTAAAAAAAAAATAAATAAGAATTTGACTGTGGAAAAGGGTGTGTAATGAAATTGCTTTTCAGAAGTCTTGCCTTGTGTTCCCTTTGTGCCATTTTTGACAAGTAAGTCAATATGTGTGAGCTGTTTAATTATCCAATTGTGTTCTAACATGTGATATGACTCGTGAAGAAAAAATGCATGCTGGTGTATGTGTGAATACAGATTGTGTTAGTCTTCACTTCTGGGTGTTAAAGACAGTAAAGCAGTATTCCATGTGGTTTCAAAAAGTATGTTGGATAAGGGTAACATTTTCGAGAAGCAAAACAAGGTTGGTAGGTCGGGATCTTTTTTCTTTTCTTTCTCACTTTTGCATAAAGCTGAAAACACACGCTTTAAATTATCTCCCGTGGGTATGGAGAACTATATTATTCATTGTGTGTGGACCTAAAGATTTTTCAGAGTGGCGAAGAACGCCTAAGGGTCGGTAAAAAAATAAATATAGAAATAAAATAAAAATTGAGGTCGGGCTAACCTAACTCAACGATGTTTTGTTTTGTTGTTGTCCTGACTAATGTTTTTTTTAAATTTCAGTCCATGATTTGATTTTAGTCCATCCAGCCTTCTGGTCTGAATTTTGTCCGATGTCGTTAATCCTTGCCCGTTATTAAGAAGTGGTTGTAAGTGATTGACGGTCGTGTCATATACGGTATTCATACGGCGGTTATTGGTGGTGTAGCAAGCAAGCAGGAGCGTATAATTATATAGATTCTTCGACGTCAGCATGAACTTAAGTTTTGAGCCGGAAGAAATGGGAAATATGATTATGTAAGAATTGATAACGCATTTCCAGGATCCTTCTTTTTCTTCTTAAGCAGCCAATTTTTTTCTTTTTTATCTCCTTTTTTTCTTTTTCTTTTTTCTTTTTTTTTTGCGCACTTATTTTTGCGAACTCAGCCCAAACCTATTCAATCTTCAGCAGTAGTGCTTGGCTTCAAGTTTCACGTGCAACCGCTACCTACGTTAAAACACACTGTTCAAAAACACAGGCCTTCTTCCCGTGTAAACTATTTGGTTCACTCTCTCACATCTTGCCCGGCTTTTATATGGGATTTGATGAGGCGAATATCAACACGGCCTGACTGCTTGCTCTGCAGATCGGGATTTTATCATGAATAAATCCCTTGCAAAAGCCACTGATAAAAATCCCCCAAAAATGTCCACTCTACACTGGAAGCAATCAGGCTGATCATTTTTTGTATGTGCTCAAGTGGAGGGAACGATGGACAAATATATCCCATGTAAATAGCCTGGCCGGGTCTGAAATAGTACCCCCCGCGGGTTAGGGGGAAGAATTTACCCGATGCTCCCCAGCATGTCGTAAGAGGCGACTAACGGATTCTGTTTCTCCTTTTACCCTTGTTAAGTGTTTCTTGTATAGAATATAGTCAATGTTTATAAAGATTTTAGTCAAGCAGTATAAAGAAATGTTAAGTCCTTTGTACTGGAAACTTGCATTCTCCCAGTAAGGTAATATATTGTACTACGTTGCAAGCCCCTGGAGCAATTTTTTGATTAGTGCTTTTGTGAACAAGAAACAATTAACAAGTGGCTCTATCCCATCTCCCCCCTTTCCCCGTCGCGATATAACCTTGAACGGTTGAAAACGACGTTAAACACCAAATAAAGAAAGAAAGATCTGAAATAGTGTTCGTAGCTCTTTTCGCGGGAACCGGGACTGTGCCTTTAACACAAGCAGACGACAGCTTCAAACGCCGTATTCGCAAATTGATAATATCTGTGATTAGTCACTGACAATGAGATCCCTCTAGTTTGGCAAGGGAACAACGGCTTGCTCAAACGGCTGACTGCTCGTGAACATTTGTGTCGTCACGTTGGCTGGCAGCTCGATCTTCTGATAAAACGACATAGGCTAACACAGGCTGCTTGTGCCCATTTCGCCAATCGGTCTTTGTCATTATTTGCTTTAGAATAATCCACAGTGGTAGAGTATTGGGCCGCGAAGCTTTCCTCGATGTCTGTTCAAATAATTATCATTCATAGGCTAAGTAATTATCAGAACCACACCTGCCCCACCCCCTTCCTCTTTCGGGTTTGTTTGAAAGCCAAGCGTCTCTCTCTCTCTCTCTCTCTCTCTCTCTCTCTCTCTCTCTCTCTCTCTCTCTCTCTCTCTCTCTCTCTCTCTCTCTCTCTCCACACGCACACACACACTAACAAACACACACACACACACGCGCACACACTAACACACTAACACACACACACACACACACGCACACATACACGCACGCACACACACACAAACACACACACACGCACTAACACACACACACACACACGCACACACACACACACGCCGGCACACACACGCACGCACACACACACACACACACACACACACACACACATTCTTTTCCCATTGAAACCAAACCCCGTCACTGACCTTATGACCAGTTCCTTTCCCAACCTTCTCAGTCCCGAAACTGCGGACTTCCTCCTCCTCCCCTCCACCACCCCAACTCGCTCCGATCCTTCAAACTCTATTCCCTGACGTGACTGCAAAACACACAGCAGACAAGAATTGCGTCCTTTTCGGTCACATTTTGCATCTACACGTTTTCACAGACATTACTCCACGCCATTGATGCCCACGATTCCCGGGCTGAAGACGTTCCCAGGGGAGGTAATGCACAGCCACGACTACCGCCACCCCGAGCACTTCGAGGGTAAGACTGTGCTGTGTCTGGGTGCCGCGGCCTCCGGCATGGACATCTCTATCGACATGTCTTCCTACGCTGAGAAGGTGAGTGGTTCTCTGATTGAAGTGTGTGTGGGGGGGGGGTGCGATTTGTGTGTGTGTGTGCGTGTTTGTGTGTGTGTGTCTCTCTCTCTCTCTCTCTCTCTTTCTCTCTCTATCTCTCTCTCTCTCTCTCTCTCTCTCTCTCTCTCTCTCTCTCTTTCATTCATCAGTGAGCCACCTAAGGTGATATGTTGTTTGCCTTCCAGGTGTACCTGTGCCACAACAAAGCTCGCCTCGAGTCCCGCCTGCCGGACAACGTGCATCAGAAGCTGGGCATCGAGAGCATCGACGGCAAGCAGGTGACCTTGAAGGACGGCGAGGTGGTGACCCCGGACTGCCTCCTCCTGTGCACGGGCTACCAGTTCGACTTCCCCTTCCTCACCCCGGGCTGCAACATCTGCATCGAGGACGAGCGCATCACGCCGCTCTTCAAGCACATCGTGCACACTGAGTTCCCCACGCTGTCCTTCATCGGCATCACCAAGATCATCTGCCCCTTCCAGCAGTTCAACGTGCAGTTGCTCTTCGCCATCAGCGTGCTGGACGGCTCCCTGCTTCTGCCGTCCAAAGAGTCCATGGATGAGGACACGGAGAGCGACTACAAGAGAAGGCTGGCCGAGGGCCTGCCCCACCGCTATGCGCACTACATGGGCAAGATGCAATGGGAGTACAGCGACGAGCTCGCCCGCATGGCCGGCTGCGTGCCCGTCTCCAAGGCAGTGAGGACCCTCTTCGACTCCATCCACGCCACCAGAGTCAAAGACCTCACAGGCTACAAGAAGTTAAACTACTACCTGGCTGACTATGAGTAGACCATGACCACTTCTTGATTCCCTGGTTAGATCTCCAGCTACAAGAAGATCAACCAGGAGCTCCAGGGCTAAAAGAAGTTAAACTACCACCTGGCTGACTATGAGTGGACCATGACCAATTCCTTGATTTCCTTGTTAGATCTTCTGCGATTCCATACTGGGAACAACGAGGGTGAAAGACTTCCAGTACTACTACAAGAAGATCAACAATTCCCCGGCTGACTTAGAACATTATGTACGGTAATTCAATTCTACTTTGGATCTGTTTCGTCTCCAGCTGAACTATACCACAGTCTTTAAAGGACCTCACGGGCTACAAGAATATCAGCTAATGTCTGGTTGACTATGAAGAATTGATTGACACTCCTGATTCCTACCTGGCTGACAGTGCGAACAGACGAATATAAACAGATTCTTCACAGCCTTTTTTTTTTAACTACGCGTCACACCAACAGGGTCCAGATCATCATAGGATTCAAGGAGATCGATTATTGCCTAGCTGACAATCGAACTAAGAATACATGAAACTCGGTGAATCATAGAATGTATTGAGGGGGTCCGTATGATTTCATCCACCGTGGTCTGGAGAAGTATGCATAAACGGGGAAATGATTCAGTAATACCTCGTTGATTGTGAGAAGATGGCACTTGCCGCATCATTATTTTACTGAGGAGGGGTTGGGGTGAGATGGGGGGGGGGGGGGGGGGGGTTGAACGCCCATCATGAGTCAAAGAGCTCGTGGGTGCAAGACGATCAGTTAATGCCCTGAGATGAGGTGCCATACAAACGGGTTAGAACAAACCGCGGGGTCTGATTGGTTAATATCACACGGGGGTGTGTTAGGGAGATCATAGTTCTACCCACGCCTCCAAGCTGAAATTTCACACGAGAGTGGCCAGCTACTGCCTGCCTGATTAGGACTCAATGACAATCACTGACTGAAGCAATCATTCATTTTAATTGGGGGAGGGGGGAGGTCGAATGGGGGGGGGGGGGGGGGGGGGGTCACGTTATTCACTTAGGTCTGCGGGCCAAGCCATTAAATCACTTTTTTTAAGGTGTGTGAAGGGGGGGGGGTATTATCTTCCTTCTGCCACGTCATCAGAATCAAGAACCTAGACGAAATACTAGTGAATCCGACCACTCCCTGTTTATCCGTTCACTCAATTGTCAGTTTTCAACACTGACGTAACCGCACAAATCTTCCAGAACTCTCTCTCTCTATATATATATATATTCATCATCCTTTTTTTTTTTTTTAATGTATTGACTTTTTTTCTTCATTTTGTTTGATAGTGTGTTGTTGTTGTTGTTTGTAGGAATTTGGAATCGTAGATTCCACTTCATAGGGATAGGGAACGACGCATTGTCAACCAAGGGAAGCAACTTAATTGTGCTGCTGGTAATGTCTGAGACTAGTGATTGTCGCCCTTATTTGGATAAGCCGCAATGTCTTATTTGGGATACTGCAGCAAGTAGAATGGTTTCTTCAGGGGCGGATCAGTTGCTTTGTAAGGGGGGGTGCACTTTGAATCGAAAGTGAATGTGATGGGCGCGAAGCGCCCGAATTTGCTAGGGGGGTCCGGGGGCATGCCCCCCCGGAAAATGTTTTGGCCCAAAGAAGCAAAATGGTGCCATCTGGTGCCATTTGAACTTAGAAATGGTCATAGAATCAGCTTTCCAAATTCACAATTTCCATTTAAAATCACTAAAGACTTGATTTTTTATTTTTTATTTTTGCTGGAGGGGGGGTGCACCTGCACCCTATGCACCCCCCCCCCCCCCCCCCCCCCCCCCCCTCGTCCGCCCCTGTTCCTGTTGTGCATGTAGACGATACAATCTGACACACTTTGATTCTAGCAAAATGTCTATCAATGGTAATTGTGCTTGATGTTTTCTAAACAGGTTGGTCAAATGGTAAACGTGAGATGTTAATAGAGAGGAGTTATTTTCCATTACATCAGTGTCAGTAGTTTTCCACGACCGAGTCAGTAACTTTCCATGATATTTCAGTGACTTTCCATGATAGTTCAGTTACTTTCCTTCATATTTCAGTTACTTTCCATGATATTTCAGTTACTTTCCATAATGTCAGTTACTTTCCATGATATTTCAGTAACTTTCATCCAAACGCTGATTGTTTGTGCATTTTTGTTTGTTTGTTTGTTGTAGACTGCATGCCATTTATCTACTTTGCAGTGTGTAACAGCTACTGTCAAATCTGTACGTACTGTGTACGTATAAAGGGGAACAGCTAGGTTTCAGGCCACGTACAGAAATTTCACAGAAGTTTTCTGGAATTGTTCCTATTGATACTGCTGTTTAATGATGACCACTTAATTTGTACAGTCGCATTTTCCCTACCACCATCTGTTTGTTTATGTGTGTTTGGTGTTTTTCTCTCTCACTTAAATGTTATAACTTGTAATTATCGAGACAACGATCAGCTTCTTGTCCTTATGGCTTGTCTGAAAAAATAAACAGCATTTTCATTATTCAAAGGCTGATTGTGAGTTGTTTTATGTAATCGTGCGCCCTCACGGGTGTGTATGCAAATGTGGGTGGGGGGATGTAAGGGTGGGTGGGTGTTTGTCACTGTGTGTGTGTGTGTGTGTGTGTGTGTGTGCGTGCGTGCGTGTGTGTGTTTGTGCGTGCGTGTGTGTGTGACTCTGTGTGTGACTGTGTGTGTGTGTGTGTGTGTGTGAGTGTGTGTGTGTGTGACTGTGTGTGTGTTTGCGTGTGTGTGTGTTAGCGTGTGTGCGTGTTTGTGTGTGTGTGCGTGCGTGCGGCGTGTGTGTGTGTGTTCGCGCCCATTCTTGTCATTGTGTGTATGCGCATAACAGAGTCGGACATTACACAGAGAGATAGAGACAGAGTTCAGGCATTGAACTCAGACAGTCAATGACCCATTGAGGTGAACTTTCTTGGAAACTGTCACAACACCTGTCGGCTAGGATACTACCCGATCTCCAGTCGCCAATCTCAATGGGATCGATGGGATCAAGTTGACACTCAACAATGCCAGAGGGCCATATACAATTTTATGAAGCATCACCTGATCATCAAGGTTTAGTCACACACAGACAAATACAAACACACAGACACAGGCAAACACACACACACACACACACACACGAGGGCCCCAAAGGGGGGGTACCATCACGATCACGGGAAGGGAAATTTTAGCTTTCACGATCACAGTTACCTTGATTTTTGTTTTCACGATCACGAACACCTTGACGAATAGAGGATCATAGAGTGATACAGCTGTGAAAAATGTACGTAGAAAATAAAATGCTTTGCAATAATGCCCATCACGATCACGAAAACAAATGACGATCACGATCACGAGACTTGATTTTTTTGTCATCACGGATCACGGGCAAAGTCCCATCACGATCACAGAAATGGAAATTTCGGCAATCACGGTCACAGAAAGGTCAAAAATCGCCAATCACGATCACGATTTTAAACCCTTTGGGGCCCTCACACACACACACACACACACACACACACACACACACACACATACACACACACTGACACACACACACTCGAGTCTGTCTGTCTGTCTGTCTGTCTGTCTCTCTCTCTCTCTCTCTAAATTACTATGTTAACCATCAGTTGGGCACGCACTGTGACACACACACACACACACGTGATAGTGACACTGGCACAGTAACACACACACACACACACACACACACACGGTGACATACACAAAGTGACACACACACACAGTGACACACATAGTTACACACAGTCACACACACACACACACACACACACACACAGAGCAACATTCCTACTTTCGATTTTGCAAAAACCCAGCATGAACTTGACCTGATAACCTCTAACCTCCGACACAAATATGGCCGCCCGCATGATGACTACGTGACACTGGCCTGACTTTCGCTTCCAAAAAAAGACGAGTCGGACACAGTAACGCCGATTTTTTTCACTGGGTCACCTTCTACAGACATCACTGCAACATCACATCGTCGAATTTAATCTGAAAACGTCGTCAAAATGTCGGTTCGTGTGGCAGTAATCGGCGCTGGTGCGGCGGGTTTGTGCGCTGTTCGACATTTAGCTAGCCGTCCGTCGACCTTCTCAGTGCAAGCCTTCGAACAGAGCCCGGGTGTTGGAGGGACATGGGTATACACGGAGAAGACAGGCACCGACATTTATGGTCTGCCCATCCACTCCAGCATGTACAAGAATCTCAAGTGAGTGATGTCGAACGTAACGTACTACTTGTCTCCGAAAACCCCCGTAAACCTCCGAATACCCCCCCCCCCCCCCCCCCCCAAAAAAAAAAAAAAAAAAAAAAACCTCAGGAATTTAAAGGGATCCGACACCGATCAATGCACAGCGTAGTGACGATTGCGAACAAATTAGTCCCGTAACTCTTATCTTCCGGGCCTTACGGTCCTTCCGTCCTTACAGATTTGTTTAAAATCATAACTTATATATATATATATATATATATATATATATATAATATATTATATCTACAACTTTCACCGTTCATGACTTTATTTTTGTGTTTGTGCGAGGATTTACGAAGGAGTGGAAGCACTAATCACATGATGCCATCAATGGATCAGAATCAGGATTGATACATTGCAGGAACCTTTTTAGGTAATCGTCACAACGGAAACGAGAGAGCGCAACCCCAAAATTAAAGAAATTTAATAATAGGAATTATTGGATCCTAGTCGATCTGTCCTCTTATTTCTAAGGAGATCAGTTAGTGGGTGTCACGTTTCAATATATCACTCAAGGTGATTATGAACCGGTTAATTACTACTAATTAACTAACCACACCACGATCCACTCTCGCAGTCATACAATTAAATAGAGTCAACAAAAGTATAAGTTTCAGACGCCTGTTTATGTATAAACTCTCCACCTCCCTCGAGCCTTCACTCAAAATATGTTCCTTTTACGTTCTCAACACGTAAAAAACCAGTGTTCACTGACAAAATGCCAGTAGTATGTAGAAAATTATAGGAACACGCTGAACCCGTGTAAATATAGTTAAATGAGAATGTTCTGTCCGAAAAGCCCTAGTTCGTGCAGGTGTCTCACACCCCACGTTGTCACTACTCCAATGAAATCATAGATACGAAAGACAACGGTGGTCAACGGGGTGCGTACGACATGGTGCACTTAGCTTTATCTCTGCTGCTGCTGCTTAGCCGGTATGCTGGTTAGCCGGTCCGCTGGTTAGCCGGTTCGCTGGTTAGCCGGTCCGCTGGTTAGCCGGTCTCCTGGTTAGCCGGTCTCCTGGTTAGCGTAGCCTCAACAGTTCCCGCCAGAGTCAGCCGTGCAGATGTTACAGGAACGTAACGAAGCGAGGCGAACGAAGCGAAACGAAACGAAGGCTGCAAACAGAAAGCATCGGTGCACTAAACATGTCAGCTACCCCTCACCCACCACCTTAAAACATGTCATCTTTAAATATCTCATCGAGCACGTGGGCCTGCACAAAATGGACTTTTTACAACAACAAAACAGTCATTTTCCGTCCTTCTCTCCCTATCTGCAAAAACCATATACAGATTAGTATTTTAGCGTCACAGAGAGTAAATTATGCGCTAACCTGGAAAGAACAACAGAGAGTATTTCATTCCACAACACAGACTCATCAACAGCGTTAAATAATGATTTATTACCTCAAAAGCCTATGATTGTACTCTCAATGGAAGCAAAGTCCGCTTCCTCCCTGGACCAGCCTCTGTTCGTCAACAGTGACCAAAACCGTCCAGAACCCCTTGTCGAATCCTTATGCGAAAGCCATCGCCGACGAAGGAAAATTGACGACTTGTCCTCAGCAAAATACGTGGCAGGGAGAAAGGAAAAACTAGTGGAAGTTCCCCTAGAGTGCCGAATATAATACTCGGTGAAAAACCATCATACTCTAGAAACTGTGTATACGATCCTTCCCCTTCTGCCGCTGGGTGTCAAGTGTGCCGTCCTTGAGTCTCTGACAGACCACCTAGCCAAATACACGTGACTGACCTTGTCCCAAAACCCAGTCCAGCTATACACAATTCTGCCTCCCAAGCAGAAAAAGACACGAGAAACTCAATCCGTGAAAATCCCGTGTGCGCTGTCAGCGAAAAACCGTCAGCCCTAGCTATGACAGCAGAAACCTCCACTGTAAAACTCGTGCGATACAAAACATCCGTGCTCGTAGAGCACCGTCAGCAAACTCTGCTGTAACCCAATATCACGCACAGGCGCTTTCTATCATACACGACCAAGAACAGGCACTCCACTGAGTGACACTTTCTTGGTCTCTGTCACCCGATCGTGACACACCTCCCCTCTTCAAGACGAAACCTCGGTTTCGCTCACAGTCATGTTCTCCTCTACAGCCCGAGAGAGAAAGTCAGCTCCAACATTGTTGGCGCCCGGAATGACGCGTACCGTGAATTGGTACGGTTGGAGAATCAACGCCCAGCGCATAAGTCTGGCGTTTGCCAACCTTGCAACCTGAAGATATTGCAGAGGTTGATGGTCTGTTTCCAGACAGAAAGGTCGTCCTCAAGAACGAGCAACCCCTCGTTTCACCCCTGATGACTGCAACCTTCTCTGTCTTCTTGTCTTTGTTCTTCTGGTCTTTGTTCTTCTCCCCGTAGGCTGTCCTCTCTATGTAGGCGCGCAGCAGGTTGGCGTGGTACAGGCGTGCTTTCCCGTGCATCATGATCCTGTAGTCGTTCTGGCCCACTTTCGCTGTCACCTCAAAAGGTCCTTGCCACTGCAGTTGTAGCTTGTTGTGTTTGACAGGTAGAAGTAGCAACACCCGTTCTCCAATCTTGAAGCTGCGCGGCCGTGCCTTGCGGTCGAATCCTCGCGCATAACGCTGTGCTGCTCTCCCCAGGTTCTCTTGAGCCAGTTTGCAGGTCTCTTCAATCCTGTTCCTGAGTTCTACGATGTAGGTCGCTGTCGTCTGCACCTCCTCGTCAGCTTCTTCGTCTGTCCAAGCCTGACGCAGGATAGCCATGGGACCGCGTACCTGTCTGCCGTACAACAACTCGAATGGGGAAAAGCCCAAGCTCTCCTGAGGAACCTCGCGGTATGCAAAAAGCAATGCTGGGATGTACCTGTCCCACGTGCGTGGTTTCTCCTGAGCTAGTTTCCTCAGCATGGTCTTCAAGGTGCCATTGAACCTTTCCACCAGTCCGTTGCACTGAGCATGGTAAGGAGTGGTGAAATGCTGCTCCAGTGATAGCAGTCGTGCTGCCTCCGCCATCACTCCTCCCGTGAACTGCGTGCCTCTGTCGGTGAGTACCTCTGATGGAATTCCCAGCCGGGACCACATAGTAACCAGAGCCTCAGCTACTCGCGTGGCTTCAATCGATTTCAGAGGGATCGCCTCTGGGTATCGAGTAGCGTAGTCCACCATGGTCAAAATGTATCTGTTTCCGTCCTCAGACGCAGGCAAGATGGGCCCGATGATGTCCACTGCCACCCGACGAAAGGGTTCGTCGATGAGCGGCATCTTCTCCAAGGGGACCTTCCTCACCCTTCCTTTGGCAACCACCTTCTGGCACTTATCGCAGGACGCACAGAAACGTCGGACATCCGTGCAGATGCCTGGCCAGTAAAAGTGGCGCCAGACACGATCCGTGGTCTTCTTGGTACCAAGATGACCTCCCAGAATCGAGTCGTGTGCCGTTGCCATGACACCCTCGCGAAACTCGCGAGGCACGACAACCTGTTTGAATGTACCTTCTTGGTTGCTGAACTCACGGTAGAGCAACTTCTTGTCCCTGAGGAACCTTGACCTCCCATGCTTCCCGCTCAGCTTCACCTTCCCCGACTTCGCATGCTCCCGAGGAGTAGCTAAGGTCGGGTCAGAATCCTGAGCCTTCGCGAGAAGCGCGGGGGTCACGTTCCCCAGGGCAGCTCGTGCAGCAGGTAGGGGTTTGAGAGGTTTGTCCTCTCGCTCCGCCTGTGCCCGCGTGAGCACTGAAATGACGTCGGGAGCCCGATAAACGGGAACCTCCCTGATGACGCCGTCCACAAACTGGACCCGGTTTCCAATGAGCAGGTCGCATGGAGGATCGTCCATGACGACGGCCACAATGGTCCCCGTGAACAACGGGGTTACGACCTTGATCACTGCCGTGTTCAAGTCGTAAGCGTGAGATGCCTCGGCCATTCTCACCCTGATGCTGTCTCCTGTGTAGGCCATAGCTGGAACTAGACTCGCCCGAACCACTATCATGTCTGCCCCTGTGTCCCGCAGACCTTCGCCCTTCACTCCGTTAACGTAGACGTTGCAGTGGGGCTGGAAATGTTTCCTGGAGCACGGAACGCAGAGTTGTGGAATGGTGCATGAGCTCGTGACGTCCCTTAACTCCTCACTGCCAACAAAGTGAACGCCCTTCTGGTCAGCCTGTCTCCTGTGGCAGTCCTTCTTCACGTGGCCCCGCTTGTTGCAGTAGTAACACTGGATGTCAGATCTGGAACTCGATCCCTTGTGTCCCTGATCGTCCTTCCCGTCCTTGGGTCCTGAAGAACCCGAATTTCCCGATTTTCCTGGCCGTGAGCCTGAAGATTTGCCGGAGATCGCCTGGGCGTCCTCGTGCACTCTGATCCAGTCGGCTGCCTCCTGAGTAGTCTTTGGCTGGTGTTCCTGCACGAAGGTCACCACCTCAGGTCGCAGGCTGGACATCAGTTGTTCCATGACAATGAGGTCGGCAAGGTCGTTGACGGTCCAGTCCTTTTCGGCCATCTCCACCCAGCGCCGCAGGTAGAGATTAAGGCGTGCCACAAACTGATGACTCAGCTCGCCGCTCAGTCTCTTGCTGTTACGCAGACGTCGTCTGTAGGCTTCAGCAGTCAGGTTAAAGCGCTGGAGTAACGCCTTCTTAAGTGCCTGATAGTCTCTCGCCTCGTCGTCATCCAAAGCATTGTAGAGCTGTAATGCGCGTCCTTTTAAGCAGGTGCTAAGGCGGCTAGCCCACGTGGCCTCTTCCCACTTCTGGTCAGATGCAATGCGCTCAAACCGGCGTAAAAAATCGTCGAGCTCGTCCTTGTCATCGTCGAACGTCGGCAGTCTCGTACGGTCGGCAACAAACGTCGGCGCGCTAGCCTGAGTAAGCGTACCCTTCTCGGCCTGTAGCCTAGCTAGCTCTAGCTGGAGATCGCGATCCGCCTGCTCTTTCTCTTTCCGTTCCTGTCTGTCACGCTCGGCCTGTCGTTCCTGTCTCTCAAGCTCGTCTTTCTTTTCTTGTCTGTCTCGTTCTCTTTCTTGTCTGTCAAGTTCGTCTTTCCTTTCCTGTCTGTCTCGTTCTGCCTGTCGTTCCCTTTCTTGTCTGTCAAGTTCGTCTTTCTTTTCCTGTCTGTCACGTTCTTCTTTCCTTTCCTGTCTGTCTCGTTCAGCCTGTCGTTCTGCCTGTCGTTCCCTTTCTTGTCTGTCAAGTTCGTCCTTCTTGTCCTGTCGGTCACGTTCTTCTTTTCTTGTCAGTCGCTCAAATTCTTCCTTCCGTTCTACTTCTAAGCGTTTTAGAACGCTTCGGGCTCTAACGCGTGCGTCTCGCTCAGTCGGTTGCTCGCTCCCAGGAGTCTCGAAAGTTATTCTCCTCGTAGGAGATCCCCCTGTAGCCATGGTTAGTTTTAGCAAAGCTTTATTACCAAAATAAGTCTAACGCAGCTATAGCTAGAACACGCGGTGATGAAAGCGGTGGATACAAAAATCCAGCAACCAGAAAATGCAGAAGAAAAATCCAAACGGTGTAGAACAAATCGCGTAGCCTACTTTATGGCTGCTTTTTGCGGTGAAACAAAGTGTTTCCCACAGCCGTGGCCTACTTTATCGGCTGCTTTTTGCGGTGAAACAGAGTGTCTCCCACAGCCTTGGTTAGGACAGAAGTCCTCGGACCCTTCCCCCCCAAAATTCCAACAAAGTCAAAATATGGAGAAAAATCCAAGTAAAACAAGACGGTAGAAATGTAACCTGTTACAGAATGCGAAACAACAATGTAGAGAAAACTGAGTAAAACGAACAACAAATCCGTTAACCCCGCTCAGCTCTCTGCAACGGAAAACTCTGAACGTACAACAACAAAGATTCACAAACAAAGGAAAGGGAAGTAATCACAGTTAGCGCATACAATAACTCACAAATTACAATTTACATTTCCTGCAAGATGTGAATCGCTTAAGGTGTGGTATATGATCAAAACTATACAAAAAAGGGTAGCACCAAGCAGAAAATAAGTCGAGCACTGACGAGATTATCTGCTCTTAGTTATCCTTAATTGGTGGGTCTTTATCAGTCAGAAATTAACTGAGTAAATCCCGGCTTGGCCCCCATGTGTCACGTTTCAATATATCACTCAAGGTGATTATGAACCGGTTAATTACTACTAATTAACTAACCACACCACGATCCACTCTCGCAGTCATACAATTAAATAGAGTCAACAAAAGTATAAGTTTCAGACGCCTGTTTATGTATAAACTCTCCACCTCCCTCGAGCCTTCACTCAAAATATGTTCCTTTTACGTTCTCAACACGTAAAAAACCAGTGTTCACTGACAAAATGCCAGTAGTATGTAGAAAATTATAGGAACACGCTGAACCCGTGTAAATATAGTTAAATGAGAATGTTCTGTCCGAAAAGCCCTAGTTCGTGCAGGTGTCTCACACCCCACGTTGTCACTACTCCAATGAAATCATAGATACGAAAGACAACGGTGGTCAACGGGGTGCGTACGACATGGTGCACTTAGCTTTATCTCTGCTGCTGCTGCTTAGCCGGTATGCTGGTTAGCCGGTCCGCTGGTTAGCCGGTTCGCTGGTTAGCCGGTCCGCTGGTTAGCCGGTCTCCTGGTTAGCCGGTCTCCTGGTTAGCGTAGCCTCAACAGTTCCCGCCAGAGTCAGCCGTGCAGATGTTACAGGAACGTAACGAAGCGAGGCGAACGAAGCGAAACGAAACGAAGGCTGCAAACAGAAAGCATCGGTGCACTAAACATGTCAGCTACCCCTCACCCACCACCTTAAAACATGTCATCTTTAAATATCTCATCGAGCACGTGGGCCTGCACAAAATGGACTTTTTACAACAACAAAACAGTCATTTTCCGTCCTTCTCTCCCTATCTGCAAAAACCATATACAGATTAGTATTTTAGCGTCACAGAGAGTAAATTATGCGCTAACCTGGAAAGAACAACAGAGAGTATTTCATTCCACAACACAGACTCATCAACAGCGTTAAATAATGATTTATTACCTCAAAAGCCTATGATTGTACTCTCAATGGAAGCAAAGTCCGCTTCCTCCCTGGACCAGCCTCTGTTCGTCAACAGTGACCAAAACCGTCCAGAACCCCTTGTCGAATCCTTATGCGAAAGCCATCGCCGACGAAGGAAAATTGACGACTTGTCCTCAGCAAAATACGTGGCAGGGAGAAAGGAAAAACTAGTGGAAGTTCCCCTAGAGTGCCGAATATAATACTCGGTGAAAAACCATCATACTCTAGAAACTGTGTATACGATCCTTCCCCTTCTGCCGCTGGGTGTCAAGTGTGCCGTCCTTGAGTCTCTGACAGACCACCTAGCCAAATACACGTGACTGACCTTGTCCCAAAACCCAGTCCAGCTATACACAATTCTGCCTCCCAAGCAGAAAAAGACACGAGAAACTCAATCCGTGAAAATCCCGTGTGCGCTGTCAGCGAAAAACCGTCAGCCCTAGCTATGACAGCAGAAACCTCCACTGTAAAACTCGTGCGATACAAAACATCCGTGCTCGTAGAGCACCGTCAGCAAACTCTGCTGTAACCCAATATCACGCACAGGCGCTTTCTATCATACACGACCAAGAACAGGCACTCCACTGAGTGACACTTTCTTGGTCTCTGTCACCCGATCGTGACAGTGGGGTTAGGGGGGCGGTTGAAGAACAGGAAGCATCCGAGTGGCACCCCCAGCCTCCCCCCCCCCCCCCCCCCACACGCAGATCCCCCAACCCCCTAAATCCTATCCCTAACCAAATTTAAAAACAGGTTAAAATCATTGTTGGCGCTAGTGCGGAGTGGCCATCATGGCACCTCTGCCAACCGCTGCTGAAAATGCAGCAACAAAGCTTGCCTGGACAACCTTCTCCTCCAAACTATTCCACTCTGCTACGGTCTGTACAAAGAAGGAGCATTGATACTGCTCAACCTTTGCATCAGGGACTTTGTCATCCTGAACTCAGGTAAAATGAGTTACTTCCCTTGGGGTCTCATTTATGACATGAGCGATAGCGTGGACCGATGATTATCACAAATGGGACTTTGTAGCCTCGGCTGTTGTAGGTATATTTGGCAATGATGTTGCTTGCCACGTGGTCAGAGAATGTCTTTGGGCGGATTTCCCTCTTGTTCTTGTCCGCCAGGGTCAGGAATTTCTCCGGGGGTAGAGCTGGAGTATGTCCCTCTATGATCTTGTATAGGGTTTTGAGGCGTTGTTGTTTTCTGCGTTCCTGTAGTGTTGACAGTCATAGCTCTTGCAGCATCCGGGTTACACAGCCTGGGTCTCTGGACCTGTAGTCCCTCTTTATGAAGCGTGCGGCTTGTCTCTGGACTCTCTCCAGTCTGTTTCGGTCTTTGGCCAAGTACGGGTCCCATACTGTTGCACCGTAGTCTAGGGCAGATCTGATGAGGGAGATGTAGGCAAGTCGTCGGCATTCCAGAGGGCAGCTGCCCAGGTTTCTCCGAAGGAAGCCAAGAGTAGCTAGATCATACCTTTTTGCGGATGTTGGTAATGTAAGTTGACCACAGTGCTTGTGCTTTTGAGTAACAAGAGTTACCTCCCTTGCATTGAAATTTCATGCATAGACTTCGTCGAAAATACGGCTCTTAACGCAAAAATAAGAGGGACGATAAAAAACAGTAGCATCTTTAGTTAACCGAATTTGCAAAATTAAACCAAGAGTTAAATGCCAGTTTAATTTATCTTAATTGGTATTTACATTAGAAGCAAACATGGGTGAGAATGTACAAACTCTAAGTCTAAACAATGTACACAAACACTGTACACTTTTAAACCTTTCTCGCTGCTGTGTGTACATGCAAAAGTCTGATATTGCAGAACAAACTTGCCAAAGGAAGTGATGGCGTTTCCAGATTTTCCATTTGACAAGCAGCTGCCGTCCTTTATCAAGCATCAGGATGTACTGCAATATCTGGAGAAATATGCAACTCATTTCAATCTTCTGCAACACATAAAGGTATTCATATATCCATGTATGTGTGTCTATCAGAAATGGATCAGCTAGTGTACATATGCATGTGATTGGTGTGACTGTATGCTTGCATTTTCGCTCAGTGTGTAATGTGTGTGTGTGCATGCGTGTGTGTGTGTTTTAATTGTTTATGGGTGTTGGATGTTTGATGAGTTTTTAATTAAAATGTATTAGGCCACGCACAATGTGGACACTAAATCAAGTCCTTTATTTACATGTTTGGCAGGTGCAGCCCTGAATTTGGCAGAGTGTAAACCTCTTGTTGTAGAATTACATTTACTCACTTTAAAAATGTTTATGCATAGGGCTTATGCAAAACAACTTTTGTCATTTTAAATTCTATATTTCAGTTTGAAACCCAAGTGATCAAAGTGCAGCCAATTCATTGTCCAAAAGAGCAGAGTCCAACTGGCCAGGATCAGAAATGGGAGGTAACCTCTGCCCCCGTCCTAGACAGCAAAAAGTCAGTTACAGAGGAATATGATGCAGTCATTGTCTGTAACGGGTATGCAATTTCTTTTCTATTTTTTCTTTTGTTTCAAGCTCACAGTCCAGAGGACTTGTTCTGATACAGTGGAACCCCCAATTTAAGACTCAATCCCATACATGCATGCAAAAATATGAAGCCTCGGTGTCCGTTCGGCCAACAGCCCATAAAGTAACCATTTCAGCACTGACCCAAGATGACTCAACCCGGTCCCTAGCCCATTTCAGGTTTCCTCTAGCAGCCGGCAGCCAGCTGTCTACATCAACCACCCCACCCCCCCCCCACCCCCCCCCCCCTGCATTTTTATGCATTTTCATTTTATTTAAAGCCGGGTTTTCCCGTGTAACATGCCCCTAATGGCTTTGCCGTGAGGGCGTAAAACTGACATGTTCTCTCTCAGACTCGATCCCTCCTATTTAAGACCTAATGTTTTCTCTTTCTGTTGAGAACCTGTGTAAATTTACCCCCGTCAGACCCTCTGCTTTTCTCAATTTTTGTAAGGTCTTAAACGGGGGTTCCTCAGTACAGCATTTGCATGTATGGGTGTTTGTTTGTTCGTTCATGGGCTGAAACTCCCACGGCTTTTACGTGTATGACCGTTTTTACCCCGCCATTTAGGCAGCCATACGCCGCTTTTGGAGGAAGCATGCTGGGTATTTTCGTGTTTCTATAACCCACCGAACTCTGACATGGATTACAGGATCTTTTTCGTGCGCACTTGGTCTTGTGCTTGCGTGTACACACGGGCGTGTTCGGACACCGAGGAGAGTCTGCACACAAAGTTGACTCTGAGAAATAAATCTCTCGCCGAACGTGGGGACGAACTCACGCTGACAGCGGCCAACTGGATACAAATCCAGCGCGCTACCGACTGAGCTACATCCCCGCCATGTATGGGTGTCAGTTAGTTGTGAAGGTTTCTGATTTTCTACCTTATTTCATAAGCTTTCGTCACAGTATTAACATTGTGCATTACTGCTAATGCCATAACTCTTGAAACATTCAAGAATTTTAACAAACGACTGCTGTGTTAGTACTTTATTATTATTATGGTGAGCTTATATAGCGCGAACCACAATTAACTGTGCTCTCCGCGCTTTACTTGACTATATGTCCTCTTGAAGACATGGTGCTCTTGCCTTATTATATCTACATTGAGGTTTCTGTGGAAAAATGTATTATAGAAAGGGTTTAAAGATTTCGCTACCTATTCTGTGATAAAAATGCAATGTATAACTACACAGGCTCTTGCAGTGACAAACCAAATCAGTGGGGGTTTCAATTTACTATATGAATGGAGTTTATTAAATAAGAAATTGTAAAATCAATTAGAAAAGAGGAAGAAACGTGCTGACCAAAAGGCAACGATTGGTGGTGGCATTTGAATTATTCAGGTATCATTTGTTCTTCAATTTGACTATTTCAGACATTACGCTGTACCACTGATTCCAAAAGTACCTGGCCTGGAGACCTTCTCTGGGGAAATCATTCACAGCCATACTTATCGGGCACCTGAGGATTTCAAGAATCAGACAGTTCTGTGCCTGGGTGCTGCCGCTTCTGGTCAGGATATCTCCATTGATCTCTCGTCTGAGGCAAAAATGGTGGGTGTGCCACAAACAGTTGATGATGTCGAACTAGTCTCTGAAGTGCTGATGTGATTCTTTAAGCAGGGAAGGGTGATCATCATTTGCAAACGAAAACTGAAAGTAGAGAGAATGATTCCATTTGTATACGTAAATAGTTTTGAGACGAGCATTTGGCTTTGCCTTGGCCGCAAGGGAAGGTGTAAAGTACACCTCTTCGTACCAGTCTGCCTTGAAGGTGAGGACACAAGTCGGACAGTTAACCAGAACAGCGTGGTGCACTTTCCTTGAATGAGGGTGCAGTGTTCTGTGTAGAGCTGAGGCGCATCAGCCACAGCGGTGCGGGAGCTAAACATTGGCGGGTACTGCTCACAGCCTTGCACACCGCACTGTAAACATAACTTCCCCCTCCCTTCGCCTCTCTTGCCACCTTCCATCCTACCCTTGGTCTCATAACTATAATTATAAATGCAAACCTTATTGATCAGCCCCAAATGTTTTTTTTAAGCAGACAAGGGAGCAAACTCATCCATTGATGCAGAGGCCTGAAGGCAATCCACAACAAAAACTAGGTGTTGATCAGATGCATGCCTTTTTTTGGTTGAAATTATCTTGTTGATGTTTACATTTTCACCAATCAGAGTCATACCTTGATTCTCTATACCCTTCAATTGTGCGCAACTTATTCAGGTCACTCGAAGCGTCAAATTTGTTTTCAACATTATTTGAATTTTACCAAATTACTTTTTTTTTCAGGTATACTTGTGCCACAACAAATCCTTAATCCAGTCGCCCTTGCCACCCAACGTGCAACAGAAGCCTGGCATTCAGAGCGTCAGTGGCTCAACAGTCACTCTCAACAACGGCGAAGAGATTTCTGCAGATTGTCTTCTCTTCTGCACAGGATATCACTTCCGCTTTCCATTCCTTACTGAAAGCTGTCATCTCCACATCGAGGAGGAGAGATTAACTCCGCTGTACAAGCATCTCATTCACACAGAGTTTCCTACCTTGTCTTTCATTGGAATTTGTAAGACAATATGTCCTTTTCCACAGTTCCATGTTCAGATTCTTCTAGTCCTAGCTGCCCTGGATGGCTCTTTCCAGCTACCATCCAAGGAAGAAATGGATGCTGATACCGAGGCCGATTACCAGAAGAGGTTGTCAGAAGGTTTGCCAAAAAGACACGCGCACACCATGGGGAACCGGCAGTGGGCATACAATGATGAAATCGCTCGACTGGCAGGATGTGAACTTATTCAAAAATCTGTGAAGAACTTGTACGACGCAGTGCATGAGACACGTGTGAAAAACCTTGTAGGCTACAAGCGAGTGAATTACGAAATGGTAAATGAATGCAGCTATAGTGAGGCTTGCTGAAAGGGAAAAGTACAGTGGAGCCTCCCTTTTAAGACCTCTAAAAATCTGAGGAGAGAGTCTTAAAATGGGGGTAAATTTACAGAGGTTTTGAACAAAAATCTGAGAAAACAGGATTAAATGGGAGAAAGTCTTACATTTGGGATCGTTTTGGGTTCCATTTTACAGTTGAATGCTGGTATTAAGGTTTTGTCCTTTTAGTGTGATGCCATGTTTGAACCTCTGTAGCTGTCTACTTTCAGGGAGAAAAACAAAGGTCGCTTATCTGCATTTCCAGTTTTTGATCAAAATATTTGTAAATCGCTCAGAAAATCACATTGTTGAACTCTGTATTTATTACACTTATAATATATTGGTTGGTTGTGTTTGTTAATCAGATATGCGTTAACTCTTAGGCTGGTTGTCGCGACATATGTCGCGCTACTTTACGCATACTGTCACCTGGTTGTCACGACATATGTCGCGATACTGGCTCAGTCTGTTTGGTCGGTTCTGATTACCTCCCATGTATGCGAAAACCTATATGACCGTTTTACTTTATTTTTCTTTCTGTTAATTCACCAATGGCTATGTAACATGTGTTACAGAATTGCACCAGTGTAAGGGTTAATATCCTTTGAGTTTAATCTTATAACTTGTCAGAGGAGGTGTTATGACTGAAGTATTACATGAGTTATAGAATATGTGTATGGGAAAGTTGTGTTGCGGTTTTGATACATTTTTCTGTTTGTTTTTCCTGTGACACATCAAAATAAGACAGTCTTTGCGAAAGTATTTTTCAGTGGCAAAACATTGGTTTGCTAACTTCTCTCTTCAATGAGAAATTGTCTTACTGATCCCTTTTCTCAAAGCTCAAAGCTATACTTTGCATTTATAATTCATGTTATTGTGTGTTTGCGGAAGTCTTATTTATTGTGCGATAACCCCATGACCAGCGTTATCGAGATAAATATGCCAATTCTTGTTGGATCTGGTGTTCCTTCGGCCATCATGTCGTTGGTGTGATGTGACTTTCTTGGTAATGAACCAAAAAGCAGAAATGTTTGTTATTGGAACGTTCAATTATAAAGAAAACTAAAACAAAATGTTCGTTTGTTTGTGCATGGCAATATATACCTCAGCTAGTCATGGAACAGAAAGAATATTTTCATGTTTACATTATTATGCTTGTTGTTTAACAGCTGCATTCATGATACAGTCAAACCGCCCTTTGAAGCCACCCACAAACCCCTGGTCTGAAAAGGGGGGTTCTATTGTAGTTGATGGGGCGGGGATATAGCTCAGTTGGTAGCGCGCTGGATTTGTATTCAGTTGGCCACTGTCAGCGTGAGTTCGATCCCAGGTTCGGTGGAAATTTATTTCACAGAGTCAACTTTGTGTGCAGACTCTCTTCGGTGTCCGAACCTCCCCCCGTGTACACTACATTGGGTGTGCACGTTAAAGATCCCACGATTGACAAAAGGGTCTTTCCTGGCAAAAATTGCTTTGGCACAGTTAATAATTGTCTACCTATACCCGTGTGACTTGGAATAATAGGCCGTGAAAGGTAAATATGCGCCGAAATGGCTGCAATCTACTGGTCGTATAAAATTTCATCTCACACGGCATCACTGCAGAGCGCCTAGAACTGTACCCACGGAATATGCGCGATATAAGACTCATTGATTGATTGATTGATTGATTACTCATACTTTATGAGTTCAGGATTTGAATAACACTTGCAGATGCTTGAGCTATAAAATCATAACAGCTGCTATCAGGATGCACATGTAATGTGTGTTAAACTGCCAGAGATGGAGATGGACAGTTTACTGAAACTTTTTCTTCAAGGAATGATGCAAAATATTTAGTAAAATTTGAACTCTTGCTTTGCTCTGGTAACTTTATTTTTTTATTAGTAATGCCTTTCCCCCCGCGGGTTAGGGGGAAGAATTTACCCGATGCTCCCCAGCATGTCGTAAGAGGCGACTAACGGATTCTGTTTCTCCTTTTACCCTTGTTAAGTGTTTCTTGTATAGAATATAGTCAATTTTTGTAAAGATTTTAGTCAAGCAGTATGTAGAAAATGTTAGGTCCTTTGTACTGGAAACTTGCATTCTCCCAGTAAGGTAATACATTGTACTACGTTGCAAGCCCCTGGAGCAAATTTGTGATTAGTGCTTTTGTGAACAAGAAACAATTGACAAGTGGCTCTATCCCATCTCCCCCCTTTCACCGTCGCGATATAACCTTCGTGGTTGAAAACGACGTTAAACACCAAATAAAGAAAGAAAGAAAGTAATGCCTTGACAGCTTTTCTGTTGCCTAAACATGGGTTCCCTTTCAAAAGTCTGTCTTGTCCGTCCTCTCTCTCTCTCTCTCTCTCTCTCTCTCTCTCACACACACACACACACACACACACACACACACACACGCACTCACACTGACACAATGTTTAAAGGCACAGTAAGCCTCCCGTAAACCATCACAGATACTGTCAGGCTTTTACACACAGTACAAACACCCTTCCATTTGAACGCTCACCAAACGGGAACATCCTAGGTGCCCTACGTATTAAAAGAGCGAGCAATTTTCAAAGAATTTATTTTTGCGTGGTTTATCTTACCCCTGAGCCACCGTGAATCCGTGTGATCCAGTTTCCCCTTTTCACAATGCAGTCGTCAGTTTGTAATTTGAATGCGGCTCGCTGTGAGCTTATCTTCAATAGCACGTTATTATGTACCTCTGACTTTTCACGAAACAAACGAATGTGGTTCATAAGAACTCTAGCGATGGCTTTTGACTGCCTATAAACCATCGTCTGCTACGAAAACCACGACCTTGCGTGACCCTGCTTCCGGGCTTTTCTTTTTTCAAACTTTCAAAACTTCGAATTGTACTGATCTTGTCTTGATGAAAAAATAATTCTTTTATGATTTAACAATGTTTGTGTAACAAGCTGTCAATTTATTATTTAGATTTTAAAAGTTAGGTCTAGCGCCAAAACGCACAATCATCGCTCAACGGCTATCGCCAGTTGAAGGGAAGTAACTCATTTTTGACCTGAATTCAGGATGGGTCCGATTGAGATGGTCTCAATCCGTAAAATTAATTCTTTGAAAATTGCTCGCTCTTTACGTAGGGCACCTAGGATGTTCCCGTTTGGTGAGTGTTCAAATGGAAAGGTTTTTGTACTGTGTGTAAAAGCCTGACAGTATCTGTGATGGTTTACGGGAGGCGTACTGTGCCTTTAAGAACACCACTGATGCACTGAACGAAAACTTTATTGCTAACACATGCAGCTGAAACATCAACAGTCCAGCACTTGACAACAGAATCCTTTAGCCAAATGCTTTCATTTACGCATTGTCAATCAATAAAGTTTTCATGTCCTCTTTTTTTCTCTTTACAAATTATTTCACATGATAAAATTATTTACATATAGAATTGTTGGCTTAAAATCCACCACATGGTCCATTCCTTAACGTGGTGTGGTGGTTTGCGTGTCTCGGTGACCCTAAGAGCTATGCCAGCGGGAGCGTAAACTCCTGGAAGGGCTTCCCAAGCTGGACAGGTCGAAAGGTAGAGGCCAGACTAATATGGACCAACCTTGTGCTCACAGGGCAGGTCCTTGGGCCATGAGCTAAGGGTGAGGTAATCCTGACAGAAACCTCGAGTGGTGAAGACGTATGTGTTGGGCCGCACGGCGCACTCCAACAAACCACAACACTACGCATCAACTGCCATTATGACACTTGGAACCAAGTGTGATCGGCGATCGAAAAGAAGAAGTTGGCTTAAAATCAAATGCCCTTGGTTGTGGAGCAAAACCAATTTTCGCACAAGTGCAGCAAAAATCTACAACCACTATGACAAACCGGAACCCTAAATAAACATTTTTTAAATTTAAAATACATTGTACAAATGAATTTTACAAAATAAAAAAATAAAAAGGAAGAGATTTAAAAAAAAAATATATAAAAAAAGTATCACCAAGTAAATCGGACATCACAGAATATACCAGCTGACAAAAAAGACAAAATACTACAGCCAGAGCTGTTGTTCGATAAAAGTAAAAGGACCTGGCAATAGCTTAATTAAGATAATCTGCTCTTGACTTTTTTATGCAAATGATCCAGCACATGGGGTGAGAGGTCAAAGGTCTTCTTGTCCTGCAAAATAGAGCACATTGAATAAGTAAGAAGTTAATGCCAACAAACATAAAATCTCCTCACACAAAAACGTTGTGCCTACCAGTAATAATAATAATAATAATAACGGGTATTTATATAGCGCCTTATCAAGGCGTATGCCGTGTGAGATGGAATTTTTTACACTGATTTTTTAATAACTGAAAGAAAAAGAAAAAAAAGATAAAAACAACTGAAAAACAAAATTGAAGCTGGAATCAATGACCACATTCTGCTTATCACCATACCCTATTCATGCCCAAAGAAGAAGAAGACAATTGTAGGGCAAACACTTCAGACAATTTGAACGTTAAGCTTAAAAAGCACATTTTATGCAAGTATAGGGTACTGAGAAAACGATTCTTTTGCTGTAGGAAGAGTCGTACAGTTAGAAAGGTATAGTCCTTAGTTCATGTAATACTACAGCGGTACCTGTGATGAAAGGACACCCTTTATTGGGACCAGTGGAAAGTGTCCCTACGTTGAAGGTGGTCTGTCATGAAGGTAACTTTCAGTCAATGAAGGATAATAGACAAAAGTACTACAGAAGGTATCCTTTACTGAGAGGTGTCCTCACAAAGGAGGGTCCTCACATTACAGGTTCTGCTGTATTGAATTTTTCTTGACAACTTTTTCAGAAGTGATACGCCCCAGCTGTTCATGCATCTGTACAAACAAATAAATAAATAAATGTTCTTAAACTTACAGCTTCAAAATGTTCCAAGCTTCCAAATCCTTTGACATATCCATTAAGCTTTGTTGCTGTGGTAGACTTGATCAGTTCTGCGTCGGACAGTTTTAGTGCTGCCAACAGTGGTGTGTCCTGTCTCAGCATGTACTTCTGATGGTAACTGCAACAAAGTCATTTCATCCAATGGTAATATGAACATTCTTCATGGTTGGCCAGTTTCTCTCTCTCTCTCTCTCTCTCTCGGTGCTCTCTCTCTCGGTGCTCTCTCTCTCGGTGCTCTCTCTCTCTCTCTCTCTCTCTCTCTCTCTCTCTCTCTCTCTCTCTCTCTCTCTCTCTCTCTCTCTCTCTCTCTCTCTCTCTCTCTCTCTCTCTCTCTCTCTCTCCCTCCTACATTTTTATGTTCATCTTTCTCGTATGTGTGTGTGTGCATGTGTGTGTGTGTGTGTGTGTACATGCATGTGTGTAACATAAATGTCTGTATATACTACTAGACTTTGCCTGTCTATAAAAAAAAATGAATAAACAAATTAATAGAACTAACTTAAACAGAGATATATATAGCTCCCATAAAAAAAATAAGCCTCCTCCACACACTTATACAAACTTACTCTTCAGCATTGTAGAAAGTGTCTGCTTTGGTGATGACGGTGGCGATCGGCCGAGCTATGTTCTTTTGTAGCTCATCCTTCGTTTTTTCAGCCAGACATTTCTGCTCATTATCATGGTAAAAGACAGCAGACATGTACTGCCGATTGTGTGATGATGTGGGGTCATGACCTTTCCAGAATTTCCACAGGAGGTCTTCATATGAGATGACCTCTGGGTTGAACTCAAGGTCCATTGTTTCGGTGTGGTCACCACTGTGTGAGTAAAACATGAAGGGGTATAGAGACTTCTATGCTATTCAAGCATATCTAAATGCATAGAAAAGGATCTTAAAATGCATCAGTTAGATCAAAAATAAACGAGAGAAAAGAAAGGCCTTGCTCTGAAAATGAGTACTCATTATTATTTTATACAGAGCTGATTATTGTCAATGACTTTAGTTTAATTTGGCACCGTAACCTCCCATCCTCTAATGTCTCACCCGCTTCCACACACACACATACAGATGGACGTGAACTCACAGGTTCCTATTGGTGGGGTTGACGGAGGTCCCCCCAGTATACCCCACCCTAGCTGGTCCTCACACACACACACAAACACACACACCCACACACATACAACCACACACACACACCCACAAGGAAACTCACAGGTTCCTATAGGTGGGGTTGATGGAGGTCCCCCCAGTATATCCTACCCTGGTCCTCACCACCCCGGGGACACAACCAAACTGCGCCTCGGGGAACCAGAATCAGCTCATGGCAAATGTTGCTCGTTTCGTCCGCATCTTGAAACAACTGAAAATAAAAAGAAGCATTTCTTCCTCTTCTTCTTCGTATTGAGGGAATCCCTATACTAGGGATGTTTTTGTTGATTCATGATTAGAATGGTGATTGGCACTGGTTGGTACGCCTAAGGTCCCTAGCATCCCATTTCATCACAATTGTGGTGGTTTTGAAAGCATAGCTATATTCACTGCATTAAAATGTATTTCCCACATTTCACCAATGCAAAACCCTCGTGTAGAATTTGAAAATGTTGACAGACTTTGCATGCTGATGTAATGATTACATGCTCTCATGGATGGCAATTTACATAATTATGATGCAAAGTGGAACACATTCTGAAACAATAATTTGAATAAAATAGCAAGTGTCGCGCGCCTCGCACTAAACCAGCAGCCACTGTGACTCATGTCCCCTCCCCCCCCATATACTCCCCAACCTGTGAATTTTAATGGACTTTTGGATGCTGGAAACGCTGCTTTATTGGACTTGCGCAACATCCCATCAAGTGCCGAAATAATCACTACTGTTGATTGTGGGCAGTAATGGAAAGACAAGACAAGACAAGACAAGACAAGACAAGTGTTGGACCTTTCACGGTCAGTATACTGCTTATATAAATCATGACATGCATGCACAGACCTCTGATCTTATGTAAACATGACATCACCACTCTCTGTCAGATTAGTTACACATGCTAAACCTGCTGAGCAGGAACTGATCCAGGTAAAAGTTGACTCACTGTTACTGTTAGTGTTAGTCAGTGTTTCTGTTGCAAGATATCCGTCCTGTCTTGTGCTCTACATTAAATAAACTATTTCCAGATACATTCTAAAAAACATACATTGTGGCTACATGGTTCTAAAACAGGACAACCTTACCCCTTTGTCCGGTGTCACAGGGTAAAAAAACAGCTAAGGAACGACGAGGTTTGCGTCTGCTTCTAAAATGGGTTTGTTTTGTAACAGTCTGCGGTGCAGACGCACCTGAACTAAAAGTGCAGAAATACCCCTCAAAAAGTAAAATAATTGGATCGTGTTGAAGAAATAAAAATAAGATTAAAAGAGCACTTAATGCAATAATAATGGCAAGTTCAGCTCTTTAAACCTATTTAATTTTACTTTTTTCTTGAATAAAATATAGAATATAGCTGATTCATTCTCTGTTTTGTTCCAAAATTAAAAACTGGATGTCCTTTTGTTTCGTTTTTGTGTCCGTTCTCCATAACATCCGGAAGTCTACTTCCGCTGTCAAAGAAAAACCTGAAGCGATGTTTCCTCGAACACAAAATGGACCAAACAAAAGGTAATATCCCATGTGGCTCCTGTTGTAAGCTTATGTGAGAAGTGTTCTGAAAGAAGAAAACAACATAAACAGTCAGTAATTAATTTGTTGTCGTCTGTGGTTTTCTCAAGATGCCAGTCTTTATTAAAACACTTTTAAAGAAATGTCTCATAGTGATACCTCACAGACTGTTTGACATTGGACAGTCTTGTGGATGTAATGACAGCTACGACTCTCGATGTCGACATTGGCCGCATACGTGTAAAATGTCAAACGTTAACGGACATTTTATTAGTCTGATGTGCGTCTTGACCACGTACAAGCAACATCAAAATGGTGGCTTAGCAGGGATTCCTGGACATTTTCACGTCAGCCCTTTGGAAGTTGCTTTGACATGGACGTATAATCATCTTCATTCTATTCTGACAGCTGAGATAGCAAGTAGAATACTAGATCTATACGTTGTGTCGTGTGCCTTCAAGTCTGACAATTCCTAGAGTGGTCGAGTTTGCTGCGATGCAATACGTTTTGGTGTGGACAAGTAGAGCTTCATTTATTTGCATCGGCAAAAAAACGTAGGACTTTTAATACCAATTTTACTACTTATTTGCATCTTGGGTGTGTACGTTATTGTTCAAGTCGAGTGTTATTGTCAGGGAGTCTGATTTTGAGAAGCTTTGTCCGTTGTCCTATCTGCAAATTAGTAATACAAATATTTGTATGTGTTGTTGTTTTTTTATCTGCGTCTGGTGTTGTTGTTTTTTGGTACCCCTACCTTGTAACTTGAATGGAAATGAGATGTACAGATCGAGTGTGCAGACATGTCTGTGTTTAATTATTTAACAGTAAGCATTCAAAAGAGCGTTTTTGTTGCAGATCACGGCACAGTTCAAAGCTATGCTGTAACTCTTATTGCTGATCAACATGTTCTGTCCAGTTCTTGAAAGCTGCACAACAGAGTTGAAAGTCGTGCCAATCAGTAATTGAGCCGTGTTGAGAAAACATGGAATTGCCAGCTGAGCGTACCACTTCAACAACAAAGAAAGGGATAGAAATATGTCAGCCAGACTCGCAGCGACAATGTATGGATGGAAGCTGCATCTCTCGCATGGAACTCTGTCGTATGTTTAAAATTATTATTACAATATTAGGACAGGAGTGTCACTCTCATTCTCAAGTATTTTACAAGATGTCTTTCTTGCATTGCATGAGCCTTCTTTATTTTATAACTGATCATGAAATTTTCCCACTTTGTTTTTAATGAATTTGTATTTGCTCCCTCTCCCTCTTTTTGTGTGTGTTTTGGTCCATTTTTGCATGTTTGTTTGTTTGTTTGTTGTTGTTGTATTTTCGTCTTCTTCTTCTTTGTTGTGGTCTTTCTAACTTTCTCCGCATTATTTTTATTCTATTTTATATTCTGGTTGCATTTTTTTTTCATGTGTATGCTTCATGAGTGAATATTTAATATTTGTTTAAGGAGAGGTTGTTAGACAAGGCAATGTGCAGACCTGGGAACCCCTGTTTTGCCCTTTGAGTATTCTCAAACAAACTTGGTGTATTTTAAAAAAAATGAGCGTACTCCACACAGCGTTTGCACATCCATGATTAAAACATGCCTCATGCGCGTCCTTCACACCGTTAATTAAGTTCACCTATACATTTAAAACAAATGCTTTTTTCTATTTTTACTGACAAAAACTGTACCGTATTTGACGGACTACAAGCCGCGACTTCTTTTAAAAAAAATCGCATTGCGGCTTATAAAAAGATGCGGCTAAAACGTTACCAAAACTTGAATAGCATTCACCTAATGGAAGTCGCCGAGGATTTTCATTTCGCTCGATTAGCGATTACCGATACTTTATTAGCTCTCTACTCAAGATTCGGCGCTTTTCTCTTTCTTTCGCGAATCTTCGTTTGTCAACAAGTCGTCGTGACAAGCGTACAGAGAAACACCGGATGTATCAGGATCCCGCGCGCGCGAGATTTCGTTTTTTTATGTCTCGCGATAGTTGGAGGAGCGAGAGCCGCCATGTCTGCTCGAAATGTGCGCAAAAGTCGTAAATCATCCAAAAAAAGCTTATTCCGGGCAGGACTACATGTGTGTGTTGGTTACAAATTGTGTGTGTGTGTTCACTTTTCTTCTTTGTTTCACTTGTTTATTCAGTCTCGGAGCCGATTTCGCCAAATACCGTACTTTCGTTTGCCTGGTTGTTTTGATTGATTGACACGATCCGATTATATTTTTTTCGACGGCGGCTAATATAGTGACGTAATCATGTGCCAAAATACTGGATCGGCTTCAGGATGGGCTTGTGAAGAAAAGTTGTCTAGGAATTTTTCTCGTTGTATTTTTTTCTCACTGACCGTACTGAGCGTATTCTCGACAATCATGCGTACAAAATACGGCGAAATCGTATGGGTTCCCAGGTCTGAATGTGCCTTAAACCTTTATCCTTGTAAGATAAAGTTTGTTTGTTCTTTGTATGAATAACAATTTGTTACCTGTTTTCAACTAGCTTTGCCTTCCATTTCTTTTAATTCGCTCTTTGACATTAATATGTTCTGATCATGATTGACAATTTGATGATGATATATTGACCATGTATATATACTAAAGAACTTGTTCAGGTAGTTGGCTCAGAACAAATTCTGAATTATAATTTATACCCATAAATAAGTTATCACTTGTGTTTTTGCAAGATGTTCATTGTGAAAATTGTTTCTTCAAACTGAACAGCGCTGATTTTAAAACACAGAATTCCTCTGATTCCTCAGATTTTCTTTTGTAAATCCCCCCACCCCCCTCAATTTGTTCATCCTGAATTGTTATTGTCATGTCCACTATCATGAATATTTGTGTAATGTTTTAATTTTTTTTTAATTGTATAGTTTTGCTTTAGTTCGTGCTCAAGTTGACATTTTATCAAATTTGGTTAAACCGATGATGTTGTTGTGTGACAGTAGAGGAAAAGATGATGCTAGACATAGACATAGAACACTTTATTATCTCAACGAGAAGAAACTCAGGTGTGGTGTATACAGTGATGGCGCTAGTATATTTTTAAACGGTAGGCGGATTTTTACGATGCAAACAGTCCACACACAAAAACGGTAGGCTGGTCATTGGAACCAGCAAGAGTCCAACTCTGAGTACTGCTTTGTTGTTTTACGAGTGAAAAAAACCGGTAGTGCAAACATCAACCGGTAGGTCATACCGGCAGCCATTTTTGTCCCGGTATTTTCTCATTTCAATCAGTAAAATACCGTTAATTACCGGTTAACGCCAATACTGTGTATGCAGCATTACAATAAACAACATGATAATAATAATAAAACATTCTTTTATAGCGCTGTTCACCGCCAAATGGCAGTCTCATGGCGCTTTACATTAGACATTAAAATTCAACATTTTACATATAAAATGTAAGAACATAAATAAAATATCAAGGCGCAAATAGTCCACTCATATTAATAGTCAAGATTAGGACGACAATATCAAAACAAATCTCTCTCTCTCTCTCTCTCTCTCTCTCTCTCTCTCTCTCTCTCGCTCGCTCCATTCATGTCACATTACGTGATGATGATGATGTTGTTTTACAGCGGAGGAGGAGATGATGAACCAGGACACCGTCCTCATCATGATCGGCGTGGGCATGGGAGTGGTGCTCTTCCTCATCATGCTCTACTGCTTGCAGCAGCGTCACAACACCGGCACTGAACGACAGAGTAAGTCACAGCCCCAAAGCCTCTTCACACAATCACTCTGTCTTGATTATTGGCTGACATGTGTTCAGTGTGTTTGTTCATGATTTGCAGGTCTGGGAAATGTGAAAGTTGTAGACAGTGGAACCCCCCATTTAAGACCTCCAAAAATCTGAGAAAATCAGGTCTTAAAAAGGAGGGAGTCTTAGAATGGGGGTAAATTTACAGAGGTTATGAACAGAAAGGATGAGGAATGAAGGGGGGAAGTCTTAAATTGGGGGGTCTTAACCCTTTCGCTGCCAATCAAAACTTACTTATGTGCATTCTGCCATTCCTGATTGCCAGGGAATTTTGGAGTTCGGGGTGTAATAATTCACAAAAAATTCTAGCTCCAAACTGGCAGTAGGTAGGTAAGTAAACCCTATGTTATTTTTAAAGGAAATTGAACCAAGAATCTGTTTTTAGTGTCTAAACATGGAAATAATAATTAGTTTGGCTTATAATGATGTTTAAATATGAACTTTTGAAAAATCAGTCCGGCGCATCTTCCGGTGCCTGTGGATCAAACACAGGTGGCTGTTTTGCTTGCTCCAAGAAAGGATCATAATCACTGTCATCTACCTGTTTCCAATGAATCGTCCGAAAGAAGATCTCCCCCTTCCCCTGTCAGTATCCATAATCATTTGCACCGCCTGTAGCGTCAGTCCGTCTTTGTTTTTCCCTACTAGGGCCAGGTCGACTGTCACCGTTAGCCATTTTGACGAGTCAAGCTTTCTCTCCCCTTTCCTGCCCGCCAAGGCCGAAAATAGCCTTCAGACGCAAAACCGCGTCACCGTTTATGTTTATTCATGAGAATGAGGTATCCTACCAAGCCATTGGCTGCTATTTGTGTGTCAGCAGTGACGTAGCATTTCTGGAAAATTCCTGAACGGAGAAGACGGGTTAACCCGTCCTAAGGCGCTGCGGCTGCACAAGCGCATGACGGGTATACCTGTCATAAGGCAGTCAAGGGGTTAAAAGGGGGATTCCACTGTATAGAGCAGTGCAGATGTTCTCCGGCCTGGATCTTCGGACATGGGTTCATACATTGTTGCTGTGAAGCATTGTTCGGACCCCTGGTCGTTTGGCTGTCTGATAGTTTTGACACCTACGATCTCTTCTGACCAAGTAGCTTTTTCCTACTCAAATAACTCCTAGCCATGACATTGGGACCCAGATTTTCAGTCAAGGTCTAACTGGCCCATTGTCCTCTTAGTCTGGGAACAACACTGATAGAGTTTGATTTAGTGTGCCAAAATACATGGAATTGATAAGGAAATAAACTGCTTGGAAGTTCTGAAACAGATCCAAAGTATAACCAGAGATCTAATGTAAGTTTGACAGACAGACAGACAGAGTGAAACCTGTACACCACAGTATCAAACGCAGTGTGTATCATATCAAACGCAGTGTAAAAAAAAGAAAGTCGTAACTCTTTTCAAACAGGTATAAGGCCCCCAAAAAAAATAGGTCTGTTTACGGTAACATAGGCCAAAAAAATAGGGTCGGTAGGTCGGGATTTTTTTTTTTTTTTTTCCAAAAAAACATATTTTTACGTTATTTTGCCAAAAAAACAAGATTTTTTTTTTCTTTTTCCCAAATGCCAAAAAAAAGTCTAGGGTCGCGCGAAAAAACTAGGGTCGGTCGGGACCGTAAACAGACCTTTTTTTTGGGGGGGCCTAATGTTAATTATAGTTTTCATGAAGAAACAATAGCCTAAACTAAAGGCAAGTTTAGAACTTTTTTTACTTGTTTATTGATGTATTCATTTTTTGGACAGGTTTAAATTATGATGAGACAGACCATCCGGAGCTGCTGATGCCACCCCCAGCCTACGATGAAGCTGTCAACATCAACCTTTATCCGCCCACACCCCAGCGAAATGTGTGTATTTGGTATTTAGTGTATTTTACTACCCATTGGATCTTGTTTCAATATGTCTCCGTGTGTTGAACGAGGGAATGCGATCGAAGATTATAAGGAATGAGAATACAGTAACGAATTTATTGTGTTCTTATGATATGTGTGGTTTCTTCTCTGCAAACTAGCAAAGAAAGCAGTCACTCTGTTAATTATTTCTCAGCGAACGACAAACAGAAGTTAATTATTTCTATAAGTATAATAAACACTGATGTGGACGTTTCCATTCTCATAATTTGAAGTAACCTTTGTGTTCAGTTTTTGACTGTGTTTGTTGTTTTTTTACCACTGGATTCATTTATTTTAACGTCTTAGAAAAGCCCTATCTCTTCCATATCCTGTAAGATTAATTGTTGCATAGTTGTCAATGCTCCAAAAAAGTTTTAGTATCACTTTTTGCAGAAGCATCCAATGGTTCGTCCCAACTTTTTTTTTTTTCGTTTTTTTTCGTTTTATAGTCTAAAGCCTGAGCCACTGAATGCCATTGGCAGCTTTCGTCCACAATCGGTAAATCAGATTGTCTAAAAATGTTGCACTTTTTGTAATTTCCAGAGACGAATACCGTCAGCAGAGGAGCCCATTACTCCGCCACCCAACTATGATGCAGCCTTACACATTCTGGCTCAGAGTCAAGAAAATGTTTTTGCGAGCAAAGAAGCAGCAGCAGAAGCCTCGCCAGTGCTGCGGCGAGCTGTTTCGGTCGAGCACGTAGGTATAGCTCGCAGCAGACCAATGACATTTTCATCGTTTGGTGCAAATTCAAAATCATTTGGAAGGACTGCCAATGAAAGAAAGACATGATAGTTCACAGTGTTAACAGCGCAAGTGTTTTAGTGTGTTTTACTGAGAGAGAGAGCGAGTGTGTGTGTGTACATGGCCTGCTAGGTGTGTGATTTAAATTGCTTTCGTGTAAATCACATTTTGTAATTTACATCATGTGTTGGCGTGTTTTTTGCCTTATATTCTCAACACATTTATGCTTACAAGGTATGTGAACTTCTTCAGACTCCTCAGAGATCTTTTACATTTGTACTTATAATATGACTGCCCTGAAAAACTACACTAATGTTCAGCATTACCAGGAGCCAAGGACGACTGAAAACCCTTTCTTTAGAGGTCCTTGCCAGGAGCTTAATTTACTTGTGTTTTTCCACATTTCCATTATGTTCAATAATTGTTGATGTTTGTCTCATGGAGCTATAAGTATAACATTTGATGTGCGGGTGATTTTTCAGAGTGAAAGTAAAGTTCATTTTCCTTTTTAATGTTAACAACTAATCAGGGTGCCATTAATTATTTTTCATCCTTATAAAGAAACAGTTTCACTTTTTTGTTCTTTTTTTTATGTGAACGAGCTGTATAGCTCACCATTCTTTTATCTTCCGTCTAGGGAAAAAAGTCAGAACAAATTGAATTCAGTTTTGTTGTCAAGTTTGGCTGTTTCATACATCTCGGGATATCAACTGCAGGAACTTGCATGCAAAGTTTCCTAAACATATGTCGGGTAGTTTTCTAGGAATCGCTACAGACACACACACATATACACACACTCGCCTCGATTCCCAGTCTATCTTAAAATGTGTACCCGGCAGTCAAAACTTGACTTAAATGTAAAAAGGCAAATAATTTTCACATGACTCGTCTTTTTTTTTATCTAGTGTCTTGTCTTATGATGATACATGTTATGATCACGCTGGTGCTTTTCTGCGCTGTATATTACAGTCTTGTATGAATCTCCAATGTAATGCTATTGCTATTGCTATTGCTTGTTCTTTCAATCTGATTGCATTTTGTGTTCAAAATATCTTTCTATACTTGTAAATAATGTCTATGTATTTCTATCCTAAATTGGAAGCTTGTACTTTATACAGAAATGGCTACACAAACTGTACATATTGTGAAAAGGATATTTAATTAATACAAAGATGCTTGAGAAAGTATTTTATCGTATGTATTTTAAAAATGTTGTGTAAAGAATGTGTTGAAATGAGTTGGAGAGATTCTATTTTCTCTGTGTATCTATTTTCTCTGAATCATGGATGTGAGCTGTTGCTCGTTTGTGAGAATTGTCAAGAATTGTGCCTTACAGTTTCATTATTAATGGTTAAAGGGAATAAGATAAACATGTACGTGCTAATCTAAGATTAGAAAGGGGACCAAATCAAAAATGACTTGTAGAAGTATTTTGGAGTAGAAATAACAAAAAGAATTGTTGCAATCAGCCACTTGCTCACGCTTCAGCCATTTGTTAAAGGTACGGGATGGGGTTTACCCCCCGCGGGTTAGGGGGAAGAATTTACCCGATGCTCCCCAGCATGTCGTAAGAGGCGACTAACGGATTCTGTTTCTCCTTTTACCCTTGTTAAGTGTTTCTTGTATAGAATATAGTCAATGTTTGTAAAGATTTTAGTCATGCAGTATGTAAGAAATGTTAAGTCCTTTGTACTGGAAACTTGCATTCTCCCAGTAAGGTAATATAGTGTACTACGTTGCAAGCCCCTGGAGCAAATTTTTGATTAGTGCTTTTGTGAACAAGAAACATTTAACAAGTGGCTCTATCCCATCTCCCCCCTTTCCCTGTCGCGATATAACCTTGAACGGTTGAAAACGACGTTAAACACCAAATAAAGAAAGAAAGGGATGGGGTTTGCCAGTTTGGGGACCTTTTGAAGAAACCTACAGAAAGTGAGTGTAGGTGACATCATTCATATATCACTTTTAAAACACTGTAATTCCAATACCAATGGTCTAATTTCAAAAGCTCTTTTTGCATTGTAAAATTTTGACTTCACAATACATGCAAGTCTACTGATCGTTTTGGGTTTCTCTACCATTTTATTGATTTTAATTGAATTGGTTGCTCAAAATTTAAGATACATACATGTAGTTCTATTCTTTCACAAAAATGTATACAGGATGTTATAATTGTATGCTACATTCCCCCCCGCGGGTTAGGGTGAAGAATTTACCCGATGCTCCCCAGCATGTCGTAAGAGGCGACTAACGGATTCTGTTTCTCCTTTTACCCTTGTTTGTTAAGTGTTTCTTGTATAGAATATAGTCAATTTTTGTAAAGATTATAGTCAAGCAGTATGTAAGAAATGTTAAGTCCTTTGTACTGGAAACTTGCATTCTCCCAGTAAGGTAATATATTGTTAGAGACTTTGATGAATTTGTATAGTGCATGTCATGAAAGTAGACAGATTGAAAGGTGCAAAACTGCTAACAACTCAAAATGGCTGTGTAAGTCCAATCACTCTAAATTTCAGTGGCGCACTTCGCCTTAAGTGTTTCTTGTATAGAATATAGTCAATGTTTGTAAAGATTTTAGTCAAGCAGTATGTAAGAAATGTTAAGTCCTTTGTACTGGAAACTTGCATTCTCCCAGTAAGGTCATATATTGTACTACGTTACAAGCCCCTGGAGCAATTTTTTGATTAGTGCTTTTGTGAACAAGAAACAATTAACAAGTGGCTCTATCCCATCTCCCCCCTTTCCCCGTCGCGATATAACCTTGAACGGTTGAAAACGACGTTAAACACCAAATAAAGAAATAAATAAAACAGCCTGGGTGCTCTCTGTAGTTATGCACAGTTATTTTTTTTAAAGAATTGATTTCGAAATTAATTTGTCAACAAATGTCAACTTACCCATCAAACAGTCAGGGTGTTTATTTTTGGTGTATGACCAAGTGGAGGGGTGGTCTTATTATTCCATGTCAAAGCCTGGCCAAATCTGAGACATTGTCATTGAATCAAACTTTTCACAAGGCAGAGTGGGCCTTTACTGCCATTATTTGTGTCATAGTTTGTGCAAATTCAATATCTGGTACTTTAGTTTAGTATTTGCTGCAGATCTGTCTCTCAATTACAGTAACTTTCCTGTGTGAATTTATTGCGGTGTACTTCAGGATGTCCCGCAGTGGGGCACTGCGGTTATGAAATTAAAGGTCCCTCCTGTTTTTGGAACCGCAGGAGCTTTCTAGTTTGCTGTTAGGTAGATTTTTGGTTCCTTTTTCCTGTCATGCTCTCTTTTTCTTCATGAATTCTTTTCTTTTTTCTGCCTTCTTGCTCATTCACCTGTATTTTTTCCAAAAATCTCTTCTCTTGCCGCTTGTCTCGCGATTCATGTATAGTTTAACCTGTTAGTGTTCTGATGTAAGTCCAGCAGTAGATAGGTTAAGCCTATTTTAACATACTGGAAACTGGTAATCTTCCAGTAGGTATTAATTTAGTTTTACTAAAGCCTGCTGGGACACAAGTAATGGGTTAGTGCATTTGTAAACAGGAATCGCTTGACAAGTGGCCCCCTTCATCCCCCCCTTCCTCGTCCTGATATGGCTCTGCGTAGTCGGCTGGACGTTAAGCAACAAATAAACAAACAAACAGACATCATGTTCACGCCATACACCATCAAGTTCACCACCACATATCTGTCCAGGCTTTCCCATGGAATAGCAGCAACCTTTCACTAGGAAACATACCAAGAATCAAAAGCATGGCTGTATTCTGTGCAGAGAAAGAATTTTTCGCTCAATTGATTTAACAGATTGACAAGGGGCTACGTACAAAATTGATAATTCAACAAACACAATAATTGCTCTCTGCGTAGGAGGAAGCCTTCGTGTACACTACATTGGGGTGTGCACGTTAAATATCCCACGATTGACAAAAGGGTCTTTCATGGCTAAATTGTATAGGCATAGATAAAAATGTCCACCAAAATACCCGTGTGACTTGGAATAATAGGCCGTGAAAAGTAGGATATGCGCCGAAATGGCTGCGATCTGCTGGCCGATGTGAATGCGTGATGTATTGTGTAAAAAAAATTCCATCTCACACGGCATAAATAAATCCCTGCGCCTTGAATATGTGCGTGATATAAATGACATAAAATAAAATTTAAAAAAAATAAAAATAAATCCCTGCGCTTAGAAGTGTACCCACGGAATACGCGCGATATAAGCCTCATATTGATTGAAGCCATGTTGATTTTGTTTGTTTGTTTCTGTGTGTGTGTGATTAAGTTGAAGGATGCTTTTGTCCCATGTACAAAATTGAACATATTTGTGATGATGAACATGTGCATAACTGCTTCACGACAAAGAATGCACCTCTAACCGTGCATTTGCTTTGGTATTGGTGTATATATATTGTGCAATCACTTGTCTCTTTACTAAAACATATCGCAAAACTTACAGATGTGACAGGGTTGATTTTGTATTCAAAACAGGCTAGCCGAAGGGGCCAGATTGCTTTAATCCTTGAAGTTATTTTCTGTTCATGCCTGTGTTCCCCCCCGCGGGTTAGGCCAGATTGCTTTAATCCTTGAAGTTATTTTCTGTTCATGCCTGTGTGTTCCCCCCGCGGGTTAGGCCAGATTGCTTTAATCCTTGAAGTTATTTTCTGTTCATGCCTGTGTGTTCCCCCCCCCCCCCCCCCCCCCCCCCCCCGCGGGTTAGGGGGAAGAATTTACCCGATGCTCCCCAGCATGTCGTAAGAGGCGACTAACGGATTCTGTTTCTCCTTTTACCACAAGAAACAATTGACAAGTGGCTCTATCCCATCTCCCCCGTCGCGATATAACCTTCGTGGTTGAAAACGACGTTAAACACCAAATAAAGAAAGAATGCCTGTGTGTATGTGCGAGTGTGTGGTGCAAATAATTCAAAATGAGTAGAATAACTGCGCTCAACAATGTGGAATTGCTTTTCCTCTGTTTACCATGCCATGGCTAATCAGCCTTAAATGTAAAGGGATACTCCGGACAGTTACTTATATTATCAGAAAAATATGTATTGTTACTGTTGACGATCATATGGATGTATGTTGCTATTGCTTCTGGAGTTATTCTCTTGAGGTTATACATGCTTTGTATTCATGTAGCTTTTGCATTCCTACTGGTTGTGACTTTGTTGCACAATTTCAGTTTAGTCACATCAGGATTTATAAGTTTCCCAGAAAATTTACCGATTTATTTATCTATGGTTGATTGTTTATTTCTTTGAATGGGGAAACTGGTATGGGGCCATCACATCACAATGTAAGTCATTCATAGGCAGATTGGTTAATATTCAGTGCACAAGACAACAGCATGATTAATTGCTTGTCCGATATAGTGATTTTATGAAGATCAAGAACCAGGGAAATTAGTACAGTGGAACCCCCCTTTTAAGACCTCCAAAAAACTGAGAAAACAGGGTCTTAAAAGGGGGGTTCCACTGTAATAACAATTTTGTTTAGGTATATTTCAGTACAAAGCAAGAGTTTCTTTGCGTGTAAAACATGCTACCTTTTTGCTTATGATTATCAGAATGTGGACCTGGGGTCACCATATGCCCTTGGTGATGGAATGGCAAAAGGCATGCACAGTGGTACCAGCCTTGAATGACCCACCCAGGGTCCCACAAACATGGTCTTTATAGACAGGTGGTCATTATGGAAAGGTGGATTAAAGCATTGACCATTTAGCCTGGACCGCCAACTAGCTCTCTCTCCGCTCTTTCTCTCTATTACCAGGTAGCGGCCTCTCGCATTTAGGAACCTAACGCTTACATGGCCTTCCAGAAATCAGGGGGATGTCATATCCGGTGTCGATTGTAAACATGGACGAAGTTGCCGAGGTAAGTTCTGAAAATGCTAAAATAAACTCAGCTAAAGTGCATATGGAACATGTTTTTCGATGAGTTTTGTTAAGTTTAGTTTGGAGTTTTGGAAAATCCAGTTCATTGTCACCTCCCATTGTCACAAATAACTGGAGCGTGCTTTCTTTTCACTGTCTTCAAATCGCTGGCCTTTCAAACCGGACGCGACGCGCCCCTGAAAGTCGAGCGTCGTAACCTCGAAGGGTCACGTGACGAGTTGGCGGTCCAGGCTATTTGGTCTATGATTAAACAGAGAGAAAAAAACTTGTTGCTAATCCTGTTTTTGGTCACAATGGGTAAGTGGTTGTTATCAAGAAGTTGTCGCCAGGACAAAGTCGACTGTCTATCACTCTTCTCCAATAATACAGAGTAAAAATAGAAGTGTTGATTGTAAATTGTAGGTTTTAAGTCATGAATAGGAAATATCCTAAAGTTTGTTTCTACTTTGATTTTATGCCCTTTTGGAACTATATATTTTGTAGATTTCAGGTCTACTGTTGTACTGTTTTTTTGTTTCCTTGTGAAAACTGTTGGGAAGTGCATACAAGAACACCCGAGGACCTTTTTAAAGGGTCCAACTTAGAACATTCTTGTTGTAATGATCACATATCATTTTATTCAATGAGAATACGATATCAGCAATCCTGTTGTTTGCTTTTGTTGTTGTTGGAACAAGCCATTTACTTGTTATGTATTTGAAGGCTGTTTATCCAGACAGTTGGTTTGTTCATTCGTGTTAATTGTTCATCTGGAGTTGTGTCACATCAGACCACAGACGTTTCTGCGGCTTTAATTTTAATAAAAAGCAAGTCTGCATGAAATAGACTGTATGTTTTTGTCTTGTGTTTCTCTCTTTCTCTCAAAAAGAAAAACTATTGTAATGTGTCATTATTTGCAGTTGAAATACTTAGCACACATTTATTTTTCTCATTTATTTTTCTTCTAGATAAACAATTTTTAAACATGCACCTTTTCCAACACAAGGCAACAGTCATTCACTTGGGGAAAACAAGTTATTTTCTTTTCAAAGAAAAAATATATCCAAATTGACCAGACTTTATTGTTCAATCAGTCCCTCAGGACGATGGAATAAATACAACTGCATGCATCAAGTTCTTTTTAACTTCAAAGGGTTACCTTCTGAACAGCTATGTCCTACTCTTAATATTCTGCACACACTGTGTATTCCATGACTGACAAAGTACACTGAGTACTTTCAAACAATACTGTCAAATCCCAACAAATCCCCCAAAAATCCCAAGCTGCCTAAGCTAGAGCCCATGCACAGCAGCTTATTTTTCATACCAAGATCGGCGAACAGGTTTTCTATAAACCTACAACGTCGCACAAGTACAAGTACAAGTAAGTAAACCATCCCTCACAAAAACGTTCAGCTGAAAAATTTGGTAAGTTTTGTGTGTGTATTTGCTACAGCAAACTCCACACATACGCCACACACATGAGAACAAATCACGGCCAGTAATTACTGCCATGTCTCATGAAAACCTTCATTTAAAAAAAAAAACCCAGGTTAATTAAGATCTTAACTTCTTTGTCAGCTGTAGGCAAAAGATCTCTCCCCTCTGGGCTTACGACTGCAGACTTTAACGAAGTATTTGATAAATGAAAACCTTGAAACTCCCCAATGGTCACAATTAACTAAAACAGTCCCACTCGCTGCTGCTACAGTGGAACCCCCCTTTCAAGACCCCCAATTTAAGACTTCCTCCCTTTTAAGAGCCTGTTTTCTAAGACCTGTTCATATCCTCTGTAAAATTATCCCCCCTTTTCAAGACATGATTTTTGAAGGTCGTAAGGCCAAAAAAAAAAATAGGTCTGTTTACGGTAACATAGGCCAAAAAAATAGGGTCGGTGGGTCGGGATTTTTTTTTTTTTTTTTTTTTTCTTTTCTCCAAAAAACCATATTTTTACGTTATTTTGTTTTTTTCTTTCCCCAAATGCCAAAAAAAAAGTCTAGGGTCGCGCGAAAAAAATAGGGTCGGTCGGGTTACCGTAAACAGACCTATTTTTTTTTTGCCTAACAGGGGGGGGGGGGGGGGGGGGGGGGGGTTCCACTGTACTTTTAGAACTGAGAACTGAACTAGAGGTTTTGATCAGGGACACTATTCACTTACAGATACAGTGGTACCTGTGATGAAAGGACACCCTTGTTAGAAGTGTCCTTTCATTGCAGTTGGGGTGAAATGTCAGGTACATTTTGGTCAGGATGATAGACAAGGGGACTCCAGGGTGACCTTTCAAAGGAGGTGTCCACTCATCAGAGGGGCCTCTCATCGCAGGTACAAGTATCACTGTACTCCTTTATTAGAAATGACTCGGCCAATACTGCAAGTGGTGTTTTATCATCATTTTGCCATGTAAACCAAACTGACAAAAAAAAACAGGAACAAGAAAGTATTGATATTATACATAAAAAGAGTTTAATTGAATAAACAGGATCAAAAAATCATTGACATTCTACATGTACTTAGAATGTACAAACAAAGGTAAACAAACATGACTTTATTCTTGACTCTTTCATTGCACACAGCCATAAACATTCTGTCAAAAATCAGGTGTCTCCATTGTACATCGGTCAAGCACTTATTCCATTCTTCTGATAGTGCAAGTTCATTTTAAAATGCGAAATTAATTTTGAGATCACTCAGATTTGTCCTTTCTGTACTTTGCTGAGAATTCCTCAAGTCTTTTCCAAATGTCCTTGGGGTCATCTACTTTTGGAATCTGGGGGCAGAACAATATTGTACATCACTACATGTCATGAATTAAATAGTTCCGGTAGATTCTAAATGTATGCAAAGATGAATCATATACATGGCTGAAACTGATCAGAATTGAAAATAAGGAAAATGTGGCCGGGGTCCAGGGGCCGCCCAGGCCCTGGTGGGGTGCAGGGGCAATGCCCTGCTAGGGGGCCCAGGGGGGCTTCACGAAAAATCAGGCTTTTTAAGGGTAAAAGTAGGCCTCTCCTGGTATCTCAAACACACAAATGTCAGACATGGGATTCTTCCGTAAATTTACGGAATTCCGTAAATTTTTAGGCTCCAGGGATCATTCTTGAGATTCGTGCAAATCCGCTGAGAAAATTTTGGGGTATATGTAGGTATAGACCCAAGTTTTTCGGCCGGTCCGCTGATCGCGACGCTCCATTGCATACTATTCTTGAACGGTTGGTTCCTAAAACGGTCAGACTGTTGCTGGTCGATCCGCATGGGAACGCGCTCTTTGTCTCCTACAGTCACCGTTTCAACGTAGCTATCGGGGATTCAGTATAAGCATACCGTATGAGAATGATTCGGCGCCATTTTTACATCGCTTCGAGCCACCTGCCAAAATGATGAGGAAGCTAAAGCGAGACGAAACCGTTCTAGCCCGGGAAATTGACCAGCAGAAGTACAAGAAAAATCTCTGGAGATTCGACTGGCTCGATGAAGTTGTATCATTGAGCTGGAAATACGATAAAGGCCAGAAGACACAAGACGTGAAACTGAAAGTTGGCGATACTTTTGCTAAAATCAACTTGCCGGGAAAAGCTCAGTGCACTTTGTGCAACGATGTTAATGTTATCAACTACGGCTCCAATGGAAAGACTGCCCTCAAAAGCCACTTGAAAAGCAACAAGCACCTGACTATCCTGAAAACCCAGTCGGGTAATCAGTCACTGGGGTCGTTTGGCACCGACAAGGTAAGAACATTGAAACCACACCGTCACACGCCACTACCCCCCCCCCCCCCCCCTCTTTCTCCTCCTTATTTTGAGTCTTAGCGTAAAATTAATTTGAGAAACATGGGAAGGAAGAGAAAGGGGGGGGGGGGGGGGGGGGGGGCTATGATTAAGCTGAAATATGCATTTCAGGGCCATTTTTGTGTGTCTAAAACACTAAAAACCTTCAGCTTATGGGGGCTTCGCCCCCAGACCCCGACCAGGGGCGTCGCCCCTGGACCCTACTGGGGGCCTTCTGCGGCCCCCAGACCCCCACCTTCTTTTTCCTTAATTATCACTTTTTCTGAATCCCATGTCTGAAATGTGCACAGTAAACAATGATAACAAATGCCAAGCTGTAGTCAGATAATTCGCGCGCTCAGTGAAACAAAGACTCAGCGATGTCCGGTCACTGTGTTAGAGAAAATACGGATCGGATCGCCGGCGAAAAAAAAAAATTTCATTTTTTTTACAGATTTTCAAAATAAGGAATTCCTTATTTGACTAATTTCATTTGGCGGATTTCCGCCCTAAGGCGGAAAAGTTTCACCCATGCATATATTTTTTCCACAGAAATGCTCTCTCTCCCCTCTCTCTCTTCCCCACCTCTTCCCTCTCTCCCCCCCCCCCCCCCCCCCCCCCCCCCCCCCCCCCCCCCCCCCCCCCCCCCCCCCCCCCCGTGAATGATGTTATCTGCCCTTGACAGTGTCCCATCCGGCACACTCCTTATCACTGGTTTGTTTAAGGGCCAATGGCCACAAGTACAATAAACCATCAAAAACACATACACACACATGAAAGTACACACACACTAACACACATACAATGAATAATATGTACATACCTGGTAGTGCTGGTCAGCATAGATTCCAGCATACACACCCACTACAAAGACAAGCTGCAAGAAATTTAAGAAAAATTACCAACAAAGTAACAAACATCCAAATTTCTGTTTTTGCTGCTAAAACACAAAATGTTGCCAAAGGAAATCCACATTGCTTGCAAAGTTGCATAATCTATGTATACTGTTCAAAAAAAGAAACGCATAGTTGCTACTTGCCAAATTTGTTTTATTTTTCGAAAAAATTAACAGAAAATCCAATATTTAGATTATTTGTTTGAAATTTGGTATGGACACAGTTGAATGCACACACAGTTCATTTGCATCTTCAAATCAATCAGTCAATCAATACGATTGGGTGCCGAGGCTGTCAAGTCAGTAGGGGGTGTGACTGCCTTGAGCAGCAACAACTGCCCGGCACCTTCTGGGCATGGACTGGATCAGATGCCGGATATCTTGCTGTGCGATGGTGTCCCACTCCTCCTGAAGTGCCTGCAATAGATCGCGGTGATTTGCCGGCGCTTCTTCTCGCCTGCGCACACGTCTGTCCAATTCATCCCAGAGGTGTTCTATCGGGTTCATGTCTGGCGACATGGATGGCCAGGGAAGCACCTGGACATGGTGGTCGGTGAGGAACTGGGTGGTGAGTCGTGCTGTGTGCGGGCGAGCGTTGTCCTGCTGGAATATGGCATCCTGGTCAGCCAGAAGAGGAAGGGCGTGTGGGCGCAGAATTTCCTCCACGTATCGCTGGGCAGTTATGCGCCCTTGGACGTGCACCAGGGTGCTCCTTCCAGCGGTATTGATCGCCCCCCACACCATGACGCCTCCACCACCATGAACGGGTGCCTCATCCACACAGTTGGGCGCGTAACGTTCGTTTACTCTCCGGTAGACCCTCCTCCGACCATCATGTCGCTGGAGCAGGAAGTAGGACTCGTCGCTGAACCACACGTGTCTCCAGTGATTCCGGACGGTCCAGCGAAGGTGCTGGTTGCCCCACTGCACTCGGTTCTGGCGATGGCGGCGGGTGAGGACAGCTCCTCTGTGAGGTCTGCGAGCTCTCAAACCAGCTTCATGCAGGCGGTTCCGCACGGTCTGGTCCGATAATCGGTGTGGCCCGGGGAGAGCCTGGACAGAAGATGAGGCCGACAGGAAACGATTCCGGAGGTGGCGGAGCCGTATGAAGCGGTCGTGAGCAGCAGTTGTCGCCCTTGGTCTTCCCGCTCGTGGCAAGTCAGCAACGGAGCCAGTGGCTTGAAACCTGACCCACAGTCTACTGATGGTGCTCTGGGACACGTGGAAGTGCCTGGCGATTGCACTTTGACTTTGGCCTGCTTGTAAACGACCCAATGCAATTTGGCGGTCTTCTCTGCTCAATCGGGCCATCTTTCGTCGCTGAATTGTCGTCTGATTTCTTTGTGGCGAACAATCCGCTTTTATGGGTTTTGGAAGACATGGTGAGAGCTCAATATTCCCCGAGTTTCACGAGATTACACTGAAGCATGACGAGTGGTCATGCCAAATGAGCAATTTTGACATTGTAGCCACTGATAACGCATGCGTCACGTGCAGAGCTCACTTGTGGCAATGGACGAAAGGTCGACGACCAGATAAACATTTTCTGCAGTTTGGTGGATATCCTTGTAGCCATATAACTAAATTAACCAAATATTACAAGCTATGCGTTTCTTTTTTTGAACAGTATATTATGACCCCCTACCCCAAACTGATGGAGAAACTGAGAAAAAAAAACTTACAAGACATGTTTCCAGCTTTCAGATCTTGAGTTATACAAATAATATTATTTCTTCCCCTTAGCCTCAAAACATGCACCACATAAACCTGATTTGGAGAATAACCAAACGTTATCATCATGTTTACAACATTAGTTAACCTGTATTCAATAGATGAATAAAACAAAAAAAAGTTTAAGTACAAACAACTTTTGTAAGTAACAAATCACCTATGTTAAACTAAGAACTAAAGGAAAAAAACTCATCAAGGAAACATATGGACTTACACAGCAACACGAAAAAAAACATGAAAAAGTCAAATGAGTCATCAAAAAGCTCAGAAAATCTAACTGAGACAAAACTTAATACTTGCCAAAGGCACAGAATTCATCATAAATGTCTGAAAAGAATACATTAAGATTATGTGGGAAATGTTTTGAACAGCAAAACTTCCAGTGCATCATTGCATATCAATCATTCAATGTCCATTTAGCATAGTACTTAGTAGAATTTATAAAATAAACATGGTAATCTGATTCATTTTACTTTAAGGTTGTGTGCAGTGTGTGTTTGTGTGTGTGCATGCATGTATCTTTGTGTGTGTGTGCGTGCATGCATGCATGAATGTGAGTGCGTCGTTTCACAGAGGTATGTGTATTATTTTGTGTGACAAGAAGCAATAGCACTTTAGCAGTGGTGGCAGCATCCTATGCATTGTTTTTATATGCATATATATACGCACTGGCTATACGCACTCAGCCATACAAGACCAAACCACTGTATACACTCCGGCTTTAACTTCCGGCCGCGAAGTGAATTTCCCATTCGACACCACTTTGCGATAGGAACGCAGAGCAGTTGATTATAAGAGTACAAAGAAACGAAAACAATCTGATGTTGCACGGCCTTTGCTGTGACGTAGTTTACATTTTTGACACTGAACTGCATGCGCGCATCAACACTCGGAGCGTCATTCGACGCCATTTTGCGAAGGTACGCTTCACTTTCAGCATCATTGACGGACAAGGAGGCTCGGACAGGGACGTCAAAGCAAGGATTGGAAAAGCACGGGGAGCCTTAGTCATGCTAAAGAAGATCTGGAGTTCCAAGGAGATTAGCCAAAGGACGAAGCTTCGGATCTTCAATTCAAACGTCAAGTCTGTTCTTCTCTATGGGTGTGAGACATGGAGGACAACAGAGACCATGCTGGGAAAGATCCAAATCTTTGTCAACACCTGCTTGAGGCGCATCCTAAACATCAGATGGACGGACAGAATCCGAAATGAAGACCTATGGCAGAGAGCTGACCAGAAACCAGCGGCGCAGCAAATTCTCCGGAGGAAATGGGGCTGGATAGGGCACACCCTGAAAAAGCCAGCATCCAGTATCACGAGGCAAGCCCTGAAGTGGAATCCACAAGGGAAAAGGAAGAGAGGCCGGCCGCGCAACAGCTGGAGACGAGACACTGAAGCAGAGATCAACAGGCAGGGGAAGACCTGGAGCCAGATCGAAAGGGCAGCCCAGGACCGTGTCGGATGGAGAATTGTCGTCGATGGCCTATGCTCCCCCGGGGGTTCATAATGGCCTAAGTAAGTAAGTAAGTACGCTTCACTTTCGATTCATGGTATCAAACTCAAAGTGTGCTGGGAACAAACACAGACAAAAACAAACACACACACGAAACTGATGCTTCATGGCAGTTTATTGTCAGAGTTTGGAACACACTTGGAGCGTGTATCGACCTAGAAACTGTATACTATGTGAATGTACATTATTTGCCAACCCTCGACACTCCGAAAAAGAGAAAGCGGAAGTCCATACGTCAGACTGATTTAATTTTCATTGGCTACTCTCGACACTCCGAAAAACAGAAAGCGGAAGTCCATACGTCAGACTGATTTTTCATTGGCTACTTCCTAACGACATGTTGTTGGGGCATTTTATTGGCTACAGATTTGTAACAGAGCTTTTCATTGCCGGAGTGTATACAGACTCATCGATCCTGTATACACTCGGAGTGCGTATAGCTTTTGCCATCTATATATATGTAACATACAAGAGTTGGTAAATTATTGAAATAAGCAGGATTTTTGACAACCACGCAGAAAACCGTACACATTATTCTGATAATCATGAGGGCCCCCCAAATTCCTCCCTGGTGGCTCCATATTGACATATCATAACATACAATTTGTATAACAGGACTGACAATTTTGCCTGAGCAGCTTAAAATAATCATGCCTCAAGTTCTGACAGTTAGTTAAAAAAAAACTTACCAGTTTTCCCAACATGGTCACAGACTGGGGTCCTTGTGCTTCGTGTATGAGAAGCTGAAGACTGAACAGGCTGAAGTTTGTCCTGTGTCAGAAAACTCAGAAAGTCAGATGCAAAAACATTGATCAGTGAGCCACACACATACACACACACACACACACACACACACAAAATTATCTTTCTTTCTTTCTTTCTTTCTTTATTTGGTGTTTAACGTCGTTTTCAACCGTTCAAGGTTATATCGCGATGGGGAAAGGGGGGGGGGGGGGGAGAGGGGGCTGGGATAGAGCCACTTGTTAATTGTTTCTTGTTCACAAAAGCACTTAAGGGGTGCAACGTAGTACAATATATTACCTTACTGGGAGAATGCAAGTTTCCAGTACAAAGGACTTAACATTTCTTACATACTGCTTGACTAAAATCTTTACAAACATTGACTATATTCTATACAAGAAACACTTAACAAGGGTAAAAGGAGAAACAGAATCCGTTAGTCGCCTCTTACGACATGCTGGGGAGCTTCGGGTAAATTCTTCCCCCTAACCCGCGGGGGGTACACAAAATTATCGTTATAACATATCAGTCTTTGTAATAATAAGGTCCGTTGCATCAGACATGATTTCATTGAAGGCCAGATAACAGAAACGATAACGGCATGATGATAAAAAGGCGAAGTAATGTTTTTCGGACTATGAAAGTAGACTAGTGGTCCAGTGAACGATACCTTCCGCCTGTGGTCTGATCACAGGCGAAAGGTATCGTTCACTGGACCACCACTATCATAGTACAAACAAATAAATGCTATTACATCCTTGGAAAGAATCCAGTGCATCCAGTGAGTTAATTTCTGTCAATTATCATTAAAATGGTAAAAGTAAAAGTGAATTACGTTGAGTTGGTAAAGGACGAACAATCCAAGGGAGGTCACTCATGAATCTTAGGGAGGATTTCGCGTCCAACGTGGAGGGAGTACTTATTATCTGTGAGCAAAAATAAAGATTGACTGACAATCTGGAGAAGGATCTGCGGTGTGTGTGTGTGTGTGTGTGTGTGCGTGGCCGCGTGTGTGTCACTGTGTGTGTGTATGTGTGT